>NC_067480.1:5897500-6250000 GCF_947179515.1 Apodemus sylvaticus | reverse complement strand
AGCAGGTCAGGAAGCAGAAGCTGATGCAGAGGCCATGGAGGGATGTTACTTACTGGCTTGCTTCCCCTGGCTTGCTCAACTGATTTCTTATAAAACCCAAGACTATCAGCCCAGAGATGGCACCACCCACAAGGGCCGCCCCCCTTGATCACTAATTGAGAACTCTTTTGTTGTCTTAAAGTAAACTTTAACAGAGGTGAGGATAGCCAGCCCAGCTTTCTCACTGGAGTGCCGAAAACCCTCCACACTCTTACTTGCATTTCTTTGCATCTTTGCATCTGAAGTTCATCCCTCCATGAGAAGCTTATAGTTGGACTTCACTTCTGTTTCTGAGCTTGCCTGTCCCTTCTTTCTGACTGGACTGTCTAATACTCTCACGTTTGATGTTGCTAGTGACAGAGTTGGATTTCTGTTTTCTACTGTTTCCTTTCATAAGTGCTATCTGAGATTATACTCTTAATTTGAGTTCTCCAAAAGGCTTAAATTTAGGAACTATTATAAATGGAGAAAAAAAGAAAACAGGAGTTAGGTGTGCCTGATAGAGATATAGTCATATAAAGCAAATGCAATCTACAAAAGGAAAAGGGGGGGAAGAAACCACAGGGAAACAGAGAAATAATATGTCACAGTGGGCAGAAAGCTAAAATTAAAAAACCAGAAACCTCCAGAATTTTATGATAACTTTAAAAAGTATTTCAAGGCAATAACTCCTGCCAGACCAAAATGAAATCCTTTGTAATATAGACTGTATGATAGCTGATCTGTGTTTATGACATTTATCTTTATGAATTCATTGAGATCATAGGGACAAAGGCTAGGCTCATCTTGACATTATCTTGCTTCTCTTCATGAAGAGAAATGTCAGTGTCATAATAAAGACAAGGTGTCTTCTACAGGCATACGCTCCCTTTTATATCATACTGCAAAATTACAATTTAAAAACCTGCCTAGTTTTTAAAACTGTCCTGATTAATAAAAAAGATGAGGTGAAATATCTTCATTTTCATTGAAAGATAATAGAGTTATGAGTATTCATATTATTCCTGTTTGGCTTTGGGAAAAATTTCAACTTTAATACATACTTGGGTATCTTTGCAATTTAGGAAATCCATAGCAAGTGAATCATGGAGGCCATGCTGTGGAGACCTTCCCAGGAGCTGTTAATCTCATCTCCATATCTTACCTCTGCTTTTCTGATCAGCTCTTCAGACTCAGACTTCATTCTGAGTCCGTGAAATGCGCCATCACCTTTGAGCCTTAGGCAGAGCACACTGGCCTTCTAAACCTTGTCTGTCAAGCTCCAGCTTCCCTGGTGTTAGGAGAGAGACAAAGAGAGAGAAAATACATGTATGTGTGAACATATGTGTGTGAATATGCACGTGGACATGTGTGAGAATGCGTGAGTGTATGTGTACATGCATGTATGTGTGCACGAATATATTTGTGTATACACATGTATGTGTGTGCTATAAAAAGATGCTCGTGGTAGTTGGGAGCAAGAGCCTGGAATATCTTTGCCTCTATGTTCTGCAGGCTACGTATGTAATCAGAAGAGGTGACACATTGGAAAAGACTTCCAAGTTCTATGGGCAGATATAGGCACAAGTGATCTGCACAGACTGGCAGACTGGCTGACTTTCTAGAACTTTCTCAGTGAAGCACTGCACCAGCCACTGCATCTCCCACTGCTCATCAGAAGGACAAACCACTGACATCACCCATTTGAGTCAGAGTGAAAGTTAATACACAACTCCAAAGCTACTTCCTGAGGGATACCTTATGCTGCTCAGTGTGGCACTAGCCAATGTCATGGCATCTAAACAATCTGAGTACCATTCTTAAATTTGCTTCTCCTGCCAATGGCATCTAGCGCTAATTTTCCCAGGCTGCTCCACTAAAACATGGGCTGTTTGCATCAGACGCTCTCTCACGAAGATGTTCGTGTCCAACGTCCATCCCAGCTGGGAGACTATGACAAAGCCACCGACTCCCACTGGGAATGAGGGCTCACCCAAGTGGAAGGCTGATCCACTTTTCCTCTGCTCCTGTGATTTGAGGAGAGATATGGTGATATGCAAGTTATGTTTCTGGGGATTTAAAATCGAAGCTCACAACGCAGTTAGGAGCCATGGATGAACACAAAGAGTCTGGATAGCGTAAGTGCATCAGAGGGTTCCTCAGGAGGAAGCAGTTGAGAACAGGGAGGAAAGGAGAAAGTAGAGGGGAGAGGCTTGCAAAGGTCAGACAGGAGCATCCTGCCTCCAGGGTAGGTAGAGCAGAGCAGAGAATGAAGGTGGTACTGTCAGGGGGTACACTCAGGGCATGGAGCCAGCAAACAGGGGTATAGGGAAGAATCCTGTTGTCTTATTTTAATAGCTCACTGGTCACATAGTTCATTGAATTAGACTTGAAAATGAATACCATATATCATATTGTAACAAGGAAGAGAAAGAATGTATTAAAGCTGAGAGTGTATCTATTGAACAGAGGAAGAATCACTAATTAAGACTGAGGGTGCTGGATACCTCAGAGAGGCAGGCCAAGAATCAGTGTCTTGCAGCCTCACCACTCTCAGACAGTTCACATGAAGTCAGTGTGGTCAGCGTTTTAGATGCTGTTCCAGCTGATTATGAATGTGCAGGTATGATCTGCCATCTTCAGTTACAGGCAGTATATATTATACACAACAGGCTCCCTGTTGACACAGAGAAGAGGAGCCTGTTCTCCCCAGAGTGGGGGACATGAGGGACACTCCTTCTCAAATGCCAATGTCTCTGGTGGAGCTGTGTCTCTCCCAGAGGCTCACGGGTTAAAGGCTTTTTTTTTTCTATTTTGACATCTGTTGAGATGATAGACACCATAACTAAAGGCAGCCTAGGAGAGGACAGGGTTTATCTCAGCTGAGACATCCAGGTTACACTCTTATCATTAACAGACATCAAGTAGGAACTCCAGCAGCAACCACGGAGGGCCACACTAGCTAGCTCTATGGCTCCTGCTCAGCTAACTCAGGCTCTCTTCTCAGACAATACATTCCGACCACAGTTTCCCCTCTGTCGGCTCCTCCCACTGCCCCACACCACCCAGACCCACTCCTCTGTTTCTCTTCAGAGAAAAGCAGGCCTTTCAGGATTAACAACCAAAACCCGGCATAACAAGATATAATAAGGCACAAACTCCCAGACAAAGGCTGGTTAAGGCAACCCAGTAGGAGGAAAACATTCCTAAGAACAGGCAGAAGAGTCAGATACACACACCCCTAACTTTCATTGTTAGGATTCCTACAACAACACCAAGCTACACAACCATAACATACATTCAGCTAGTTTTGATAGATAGCCCAGGCCCATCTATCTGCCTAGAGATGGTGCTTCCCATGGTGGGCTATACTATCCCTCATCAATTAACAACCAATACAGTCCCTCTCAGTCATGGTCACAGGCCAGTCACATTTAGACAATGCTTCAGTTGAGGCTCCCTTATCAGGTGACTTCAAGATGACACTAACTAACCAGCACTCTTCTGCCTATATCACTAGTGAGAGGCTCACCAATCCCTAAAAAGGGCTTGTATTGTAAATAGAAGTTCTCCTGTCATATGGAAGAGTCCTTGGAGGGGATATTAGAGCCCTAGACCTTCTTCTTCTTTTGCTTACTGGCTGATACGTTCTGAGAAGTTTGCTCTGCTCCATGCTCTGCACCACAGCATGATGGCTCTCTATAGACCATGATGGCTGATAGCCACACAGCTGCAGGCCAAGACAGCTTTTATTCTTTGTAGGAGGATAGAGTCAAGGTTTTTGTCACTCTAAACAGCAAACCAATGGACCTAAAGTCCTTCCCCTTTAAGGCATTATCATCCTGGCTTGTAAGGAATTTCCTTTTGATACCATCAAAAGGCTTGGCAGTAGGAAAACAAATGGAATGAATTCTCTCAACCCAGCATAGGGAGTTTCCTGGGGCTTGGGGAGGGTTCCAAGTAGTCAATGTCTTCTCTTTTCTTATCTTGAAAAGATCTTATCTCGTACTTATCCCCTACTCATACTATATAGAAAAACTTGGCCTGGTCAACCTCTGTTTAAAGGTCATAAGGTCTATGTGATCAGGGCCCTACCCTAGAGAACACTCATAGGTGACCTTTGACAAAGTCTTTGAAACAGAGCTGGTTGTCACATGGGGAAGGGAACTGCTGGCAACTGCTGTGTAGAGGTCAGGAATGGTAACCACCCTGGAAATGCATGGAATGGCCCCAGGCAGAAAGAGCTGTCAAAATGTCAAGGCTGAGAATCATTGAGAAACCAGAGAGTCATGCCAGTGGTTCTGCCCTTTAAGCCCTCAGCAAATATTTAATAATTCCTGTGTTGTGTTTCAGGCACCACAATGCAGAAATGAGAGATCACCCTGCCCTCTACGAATTTGCCACTTTGAACAAGGTCAACACATATCAACATTCAGAGCAAAGCTACATTACCCCAGGGGTAGACCAGATATCCAGAAACAGATGTACTAGAATGGACTAGCATTAGATGGATGAAGGAGGAGATGAGGTAAGGTGCAGGAAGGTGGGAGGAAAGGAGGGTGATTTGTATGGAAAAAAAACAACAACACCTGGGACAAGACTTAAGTGGGACAGTATTTGAAAGGTCAGCTAGCATAAGGTCAGGTGAGCAAGCTAAAACGACCTGGCAGCTGTGTCCTGTCCAGACATTTCTCTTTACAGCATCTTCTAGCAAAAGGAAAGTACTCAGGGGGGTTGAAGTTGGAAGAGACAGATTTGGAGAAACACAAAAGGGACCATTCTCCTGGCAGCAGTGTAGGCAGGGTGTTTCCCAGCTCTGCTGGCACAGCCACCAAGTACAAAGGCAGACACGAATGCTGTCCTCGGCCTTGGGCAGTGGGTCTCATTAATGCACCTGGTGACTGAGTCTGCCTGTCCCAGATGTAGTCTATCTTGCTGCTAATCACTCATATCCTTTCATGTGTTTACAGCTGCATGTTTATTACTGTTTTTGAACTCTGACTCTAATGATAGTTAACTTGGGGTGTCATGAATGTTAGCAGGATTACCTAGGGATGGCAGCTCTGGGGAATCAGAGGGAAGAGGTAACCAGGGGGTGGTCCCTGTGTTCCTCATCTTGACTATGCTGATGGTTTTATAGGGTAGGCATGTGCCAAAGCTTACATATTGTATATTATTTCATATAACTTTTGGATTTGAGATTGAACTAAGAGCTTTTGGGGATTAAGCTTGCACTCTACACCTGAGTTATACCTTAGCCTCACAACCTGGGTATTTTAAATAGGCAGAATTTAATGCATATCAGCTAGTCATTTATGATTCTGTACAATTTAATTGGTTTAAAGATTTTTAACAGTCCCAAACATCTTACACACGTGTATTGAATCCCCTAACAAGCCAGTGAATGAGATGCTATCATTGGTTTCACTTATAATAGGATAAACTAAGGTAAAGGGAGATTGGTCAGCCTAGCCAGGGATTCAGAATGTCTGGATCCAGTGTGTGCTTAATCACCACTTGAATTCATCTCAACATTAGTGGCCTCTTTCCTTTGCCCCAGGGAAAGGGAAACAGAGTGGCCACTGACCCTTGACACTGGCCTGCATTTACTATGTCTTATGGGATTTAGTAATTTGACAAGATGCCAACCACAGGCTACCCTGAGGCCATGGGAAAGTGAGTCAACACAAGGCTACTTCATCTTTTTACCTTAGAATAGACAAAAATGAGGCAGCATCATTTTCTACAAAATACCAAAGAGCCCTCAATAGGGCAAACTAAGAGACTGCTACAACATCACTGATCGCAGCACCACCCTTCTTATGTTCCTTGCCTTTTGGTAAATTTAATTGAACTATGCAGTCAGAAGTGTCCCACTGACAATTCTCAACTCAGAGTAGGCCTTCCCTCCTCAGACTGCCTCAAGTTCAAGCTAACCAAAGCCTTGCAAGCTATAACAGACCCTAGTACCAACTCACTGAGATACCCTATAATCTTCCATCAAACAAGTGTTAACCCAATGTGTCCACAAGAGTGTGCTCCCATGAGCAATAGCGGTCAGCAGCCGTACCCAGCACCAGCTGTGTCTGTTCTTCAAAAGTCTCTTCTTTACCCATCTCCTCCCTCTCCTGTCCTTTCCCCAATTTATTATATTTCTTTTATTTCCTTTTCCTTTTGTCTTGTGACTTCCAGGGATTTCTACCTCCTGGTCTTCAAGTCTGTGTAATTCTCTCACCTAGAAATTTTCATCTAACAAACAGAACATGCCCAAACAGGGAATCTATTCCTCGAAAGGTGCTCAGGGTAGATTACCATGTGGCCCTTGCTTTTGTCTTATGGGTCCTATCTTGTTTTTCCAATTTCTGGCTCCAGCCATATTGTAAAGCTGCTCTATGGGGAAATCTATAGACGGTGTGGCCTTAGGACTTAAGTCTGTTTTGTTTCTGTTGATGTGATAGAAACACAATGACCAAAAGAAACCTGAGAAGAAAGGGTTTGTTTGACTTACACATTCTGATCACAGTCCATGATTGAGGAAAGCCAAGACAGAACTTTAAGAAGGAAGGAACCTGGAGACAGGAACTGAAGAAGAGGCCATGGAAGAGTACTGCTCAGTGGCTTGCCCAGCTCACTTTATTATACTGCAGGGACCACTTGTCCAGGGATGAGACTGCTCACATTGTGTTGGACCCTCCTACATCAATCATTAATTAAGAAAATGTCCCACAAGTCATATGGGCTTATCTGATGAAAGCATTCCCTGTTGAGGTTTTGCCTTCCCACATGATCCAAGTTTGTGTCAAGCTGGCAAACAAACAGAACAAACCTAAAACCTAAACATCAAGTTCAAGAATCCTAGAAGTGCTGAAGAACTGAGCTAGGTCTCTGGGATAGCAGGCAGTGGGATGCTGGCTTTTGGCTTGAGCATAGCCTTGGGAGAGCATATAAGAAATATACTCAACTCAACTGTGCTAGATTACTACCCACAGAAACTAAGACGGTAGAGTTTTGGTTTGGGGAGGCACTAAATATTATGATAATTGGTTGCATAGCTATAGATAGCTATTGCAAACTGCTGTACCAGAAAGATGAATTATCCTACTCTGTCGAGCAAAGTATGAAACTCCTTCATGGCTGACCATTGCACTGAAGAGAAAGATTCATAGTCAGGCCCTGAAGCCTAAGTTTTAACATAGCCTTTGCCTTATCCAGTTGAACTGCCTACAGGTTCCAAAGCTTGGCAAGTGATTGCTCTTCGTACAGCAGCAATTACACATTCCTCTTTATAGGTGGGATGTTGGCCCATATTAGAATTACCCACTTTTCCTCTAGCTTCCACAGCCCAGCAAAACAGGAAGTATTGAGGGGGGAATGTAGGGGGAAACACCCAGAAATTAGGATGTAAAGTAGACATGAGAAGGCACATATATAGAGAACGCAGAAGAATGCTAACGGATTTTGGGTTTTGTTGGCTTCAGAGAGACAAAGCCATTCTGCAGTGAAACTGCAGCTTGCCCGCACGGGCATGGGAGATATTCTTTGTAAGAGAATTGGGCTGAGTGGAGCTGGGAAGCTACATCGCTAGCTGGGGGGAATAATGGTAGAAGCCTTAGGTAAAAGGAGGCTGTTGCTATTTCAGGCCAATCAACACAAGCAGCCTGAGGCATAGGCAGATTCCGAGGGCCCTGCTCCCATGGGTACCCATCATGCCATAGCCTCTGGGTACATTTACAAATATTATTTTTAGATGTCATTTTTTGTTGCTTTCAGAACTTCTAGCTGCAGCATCACTGTATCCTCCAGCTTTAAATCTGTATCTCCCCCCTCAACCCCCTTCCCCCATGGAACTGTCAAGGAGTCTATGATGAAACTGCATCCACTCAGCTCAAAATTCCTGTGAAATCACCTCTTCTGAATGCTGTTTCTATTTCTCCTCTGTAGCACACGGGTTGCTTGGTTTGAGAGAGTTGAAAAGGGAGGAAGCCTTTGTTAAGAGTTGCAACAGTGGGAAATATTTAACAGTATGTAAATCCTGCGGGCAGATGTGAGGCTGAGAGGGGAGGAGGGGGCCACTCTGCTCTTTTAAACAAGGAAACATATTAAAATGCCCTCATTAGCTCATGGAGTGTTCTAGAATTGGCAGTTGCCTGCTGGGAGTTTGGGTTAAGATTCTCTGGGGGCATTACTAAATTGTACAACCTCTTGCAGAGGAAGACAAGAGAAGAGCATCTCATCTCATGATTTGTAAAATTCGGAGTTGCGGAGGGGAAAGCCTCCCCCCCCCCCCCATGCCTCATTCTCAGGGAAGATGAGGACAGGTTGCCTGAAACCAGTCAGGTAGGAGTTGCTAACCGTAGGGAGAGCTAGTCTAGTGGAGCAAGCTGAGGACTGAGGACGACAAGGTACCTTGTAAAACAGTGTTTGGAAGAGGAATTTATCACTGTTTAGGATTTGTGGGCCATTGCTGAGGAAAACATAGTGCAGAAGGAGACCTGACCCTTGGACCTGCCACCCTTATGCCTTAGTGCTGGTGACCCTCCTCTGGTCTTCATCCATCCCCCCACTTAACCCTCTCTTCCTATCACTCCTCCTTCCCCTTCACATCGCAAGCATTCTGCTAGCCCCCATTCCTTAAGATCTTTCTTCCTGATCCTCACCCAAGCCTCCAAGTCTTTTGGATTGTAAATGTTCCAACAGTTCAACGCTAGCATCCACATGTGACAGAGAACATATGGCATTTGTCTTTCTGGGCCTGGGCTACTTCCCTCAGCCTGATGGTTTCCAGATCCTCCCATTTACCTGCAAATTTTGTACTTTTGTGTTTTATTTACAGTTTAATAAAACTCCATTGTTATAATCTATTCACAAGTTGATGAACATCCATGTCCTAGCTATTGTGATTAGATCAGTCATCAGTTGAACATGTCTCTGCTGTAGGCTATAGAGTCCTTTGGTTGCTATGCGCAGGTGTGGGAGCGCTGGGTCCTAAGGTAAATATATTTGTAGCTTGAGGAACTGCCACACTGATTTCCACATGAGTGGTACCAGTTTATACCCCACAGACAGTTCATGAGACCCTCCCTTTCCCTCACACCTTTGCCAGCACTTTGGTTTTTTGTTTTTCTAATATTAGCCATTCTGAGTGGTATAAGATGAAATCTCAAAGTAGTTTTAATTTGCATTTCCCTGATGGTTAAGGATAAAAGTCTTTTGAGACAGATTCTGTCTATATAGCCCCTGGCTATCCTAGAACTCATTATCTAGACCAGACTGGCCTCAAGCTTCCAGAGATCCACCTGCTTCTGCCTACAGAGTACTGGGATTAATGGCAGTGTGGCACCATATCTGGATTCAGTAGTGAATACTCTTAAAAATATTTATTTGCTGTTAGTTTTTTTCCTTCGAGAATTCTTTGTTCAGTTCTATATCCCCCTTTTTTTCTGTTGAGACAGGATCTCACCATGCCCCACCCCCTGGCCTTGAAATCATGAAGATATGCCTACCTCTGACTCCTGAGTGATGGGAAGGCCGCCTCAGATGGACTGACACCCATTATAAATGGATTCAAATATGCAGTTTGGTCTCTCTTACCTTCTGCCCTAGGATGAAGACCCTTTGAAGATGCTGTTCTTTAGTCATGGATCTCTTAAGTCTGCATAACTATAAGAAATAAATTTCTGGTCATCAGAGGCTACTTAGTCTGTGGTATTCTATTATATCAGGAAATAATTTTCTCAGCAGAAATGAACAAAATAGACAAAATTCTCATGCTGGTAGAGCAATAGTTCCAAAACAAACCAACAAACAAACACACAATGAGCAAGAAGAACAATTTAAAATGTGGTACAATGGGTGACGGCACCTGTGAAAGAGACATGTAATAAGATGTGGAGTGGAGGTGTAGATTTGTGGCAACAGTCCATTTAAATGATACTAGTGTGAGAACAAGGAGTAGGTGCAAACAGGAAATCAGAAGCACAGCTGGGGAAGAATATCTGGAGCCGAGAGACTCTGCAAAGGTTCCTGATGAGCACAGCTCTGATCCATGGAGAACACAGAGAAAGGGACCATGGGCTCAGAAAGGATGAAAGAAGAGGCAGGGAGAGACTGAGACAGCAGGGACTTAGGAGTGATGTCCAAAGAAATTGCCATGAATTTGAAGGTTCAATATGTACTGCATTGGCTTGAGAAAGTATCTCCCCAAGGCCCTGAGTTCAAGGCTTGCCAGCCTGTGGTGCTTCCGTGTTGGTGGAACCTTAACAAGGTATTGCCTGGTGGAAGGTGGGTTGAAGGGTGTGCCCCTGTTGGGTGATTTAGAGCACCTCTCTCTCTGTTTATTACTTTCCTTGGTGCTACTGGGTGAGCACATGCTCTTTACTATGAAATTCTGACTTCCCATGGGCCCAAGAAGCAATGGTACAGACCTCTGAAACTCGAAGCCAGAGCAAATGCTTCCTCCTTATAAACTGATTGAGATAATCTGAGATAGACATTGTCATGCCCACATATCATGTCAGTTTCATTGAGCAGGGTCCGTGACAGCATTCTCTGTCTGCATGTTACAGGTTTAATTGGAGTGAAGGCCAAGCTACAGTCTTACCTAGAGGCTCGACTAAGTCCACTTAAAAGCTCACGCACATTGTTGGTAAAACTCGTTCTCTGTACTTGAAGGCCAGCAAGCTTTAGGCTGTTTCCTGAGGGGAGAAGGGCGCCTTCATTTCTTTGGGGTGATGAAGAATTCTCCACATAGCAGCTCAAGGCATAGCAGCTTGCTTTTCAAGACAGTCAGGGGAGTCCATGCATGTCAGTCATTTTTGTGATTTTTACAGTAAAGGCAGTTCTTTAGGTCACACTATAAACTGGCTCCTACATGGTTCTGGTGAGGGCCTAGTAACCCTTGGAATCATGATGATGATATCTGTATGGAAGAATTCAGAGGAGGAACCAGGTTCCCTCATAAGTCCATTCTTATAGGAACCAATCCAGTACCACAGACCTGACACGGTCTTTGAGACCGCATCCATGTTTATAGGAGCTCACATGACCTCTCACTCTCACTATGCCCACCTCTGATAGACAGTGCCGTGTCTTCAATTGCATGAGGCCCTGTGTTCGGGAACCAAGATACTAAGAGTGAATAAGATAAAAGATAGCCAAGTTGTCATTGCTTCTAGTGGTGGCTCATTAATCCTGCAACTTAAAATGCCAGTGAGCTGAACAGTTTGGATTCCAGAAGGTTGATCTCCTTGACTCTGGCAACACGGGAATTGCATGAAGTGAACTCGAGGCTGCACCCTGGTCTATGACTCAGTTTCTTCAGGAAAGGAGACTATCAGGAAGGAGTCAGCTCTGATGTTTACAAATCTATGTAGGGTAGAGGGGTAGGAGTGAGAGGTTCACAAAATTCAAGGAGGAATTAACAAGGCATCTTAGAAGCAGCCCCAAGTGGTGAATTCTGTGGTTGTGAACCCAATATACCATGAGCAGACCCCTGCGCCTATGCACATTGTCCCCTTGATATCAACTGCAAGTACAGTGAGCAGTTCCTCTATGTGCTTCAATGGTTGGCCTCCTGTGCCTTCCACATCTATTTTTCTTCATTAGAAGAACTTCCTCTGAAGATATAGTACTTCCTTCAGTTTTGGACAGTTGGCAGGAAGTTCATGAGACACAGCACTTCCTGGAGCAGGCTTAGAACAATAGTTAAGAATGAAGCAGGACGCTGGGAAAGGAGCTCAAGGCCAAACATCCAAGTTACTCGAATATATTTTGTGAGAACAGAGGCTACAGTTAAAGGGAAGATGGAGGGTTCACAGGGCAAAGTCTGCAGCACTGAGGAAGAGGGATAAGAAAAATAATACCTGGGTGTCAGCTAGCCACATCAACCAGTTAGAAGGAAGGGTGGAGCCAGAGATGGCAGCCAGCCCAAGCCCTTGGGGAATGAGAGAGCTCCGTTGTGTTTTCACAAGTCCTTGCTTCAAACATGTTACTGATGTTAATAAATCAAGTGAAGACAATTTCTAAAAAAAAAAAAAAAAAACCCTCACCAACTCCAGGAGTCCACCCCACACCATCTTACAGACACATGCCTATGTAAGAACAGAGACAATGTCAGCTGCACTTAAAGACACTTGCAAGGCCAGAGGTGGCAGCACCAGTTTGTGACTAGCAGCTAGTAGAGCACCGAGGTCCACAGCACAAGTTAGAGATGGAAACATGGCGGCACTTCAATCTCCTAAACTTGGAGAGTGGTACCTAAAGCGTACATGATCATCTACATGGCTAGGCCCCCGTAGCATACACAAAACATGTGAGCCTTCCATTGGCTAGATAATCTTACACAATGACATCGGTCAGGTCTCCGCCTTAGCCCGGTACAACCCTCACAATGAAGCTTGATAACTTTTTCTGCTTTTGCAAACTCCTCCATTCCTGGCAGTTTTTCTCATTTTCCTCTATTTCTTATCTTTCTATAACCTTTCTTAATGAAGTTCATTTCTTCTCTGCATCCTCCCACGAACATCTGTGTCTTTAATCCTCATTGACATAGACGACAAACTCAGGCCTCTGTCTTAGGTTGAGTTTGAGTAACTGTTGAGTGTCCTGCACCTGAGGATCCCAGGTCAGGCACAAATGGGCTAAGAAAGGTCATATTATATTCAAAACCTCTGTATCAGTGGAACCCACAGACTCACTGTGGATAGATGCATTTGGAGTTGCTCTGTAAATGGATCTATATGAGTTTCCAGTGGGATTTAGGCTCTGGTGTCTGGGCAGCAACCAACTCAACAGTACAATTCTACATTGATATTCCATCATCTCTCATGTGTCCCCTTCCTGGACTCTTCTCTTAGGGATTGCCTCAGATAACCCAACCTAAGACACCAAACCCTCTTCTGCCCACACGGTATGACAGCATCTGCTTTAATGGAGAGACAAAGAGATAGAGGCAGACAGACAGACTGACTGACTGACTGACTGGCTGGCTAGAAACACTCCTGCCCCAGAATATTGCTCCATGATGCACTTCCTCCAGCCTGGCCCCAGGTCCTAAATATTCTAGAGTGGATTCATTACCTTTTCTATTGCCTTGACACTACTCTGGCCAAGAAACACTTTGGAAGAGAAGGGCTTGCTCGGCACACAGGTCTAGGTGGGGATAGGTCAGAGGCAGCTGACCATATTGCAGCCACAATTAGGAACCAGGATCCCACTAGCTAACCTCCAGACTGGCCTCCAGTGACCCAGTTCCTCCAGCAGGGCTCCACCTTCTAAAGCTTCTACCATCTTTGCTACCACAGTCACCAGTTGGGAACCAAGTAGTCAAATACAAACACCTGTAGGGGACATTTCACATTCAAGACCCAACTCTTTGCCAAACAACTCTACCACCTGGGGACCAAGTATGCAAAGAGAAGAGCCTATTGGAGAATTTTCATATTCACATCATAATAGAGTTTAAGACCTGTTCCTGCCTGGAATTGAAAAGGAGCCCCAGCTTCCCTAGCCCTGCCCCAGATAGGCTGTTATTCATAATCCCTATCTTTAAATCAGATTGACTGTGCATTTCACGTAAATAAATACACACGCTGCATATTCATGTATCGGTTATTGCTTTTAAGCTGACGTTCCCGTTTGATTTACATGATCCCCATTCAGAACGGGAATCGCCTAGTAGGCAGGCAGGAAATACGTCTGCCTTGTTCTCCTTGGTATGCAGTGGCATATTTACTCTATATTTCTTGTGCTGGCAGAGAAGTCTTTCCCTCCTGTGGAGGATTCCCCTCTCCTGACTCAGTTATGAGTGGGCAGTACAAAATGCACAGCATAGAAACCTTTAAATCTTAAGCATTCCCTCATCTCAATCAGTTCGGAACTATGATGTCTAGAGAAATGTCCTCAGTATTGTCAAATCTAATTTCCTAGAGATCAGAACACAGGAGAAAAGACCGTAAAGGAAGATCTTTGGGCTTGCAGCCTCCCAGGCTTCTGTGGGAAGGCGGCGTGTGCCAGATACAGTGGTGACACACATGTGTCCCTGTGCTGTATGTACTTCATACCAGCTCCTACATTGTAAAACACACCTGCTTTTTTTAGTTCTCCATCACTTTTGTTGGGCGGTGGCATTTCCCATGATTTTCCCTTCTTGGCGGCAGGGGGGGGGTAGGGGCCGGGGTAGGGGCCGAACACAGTCCTGTTCTTTCTGACACACTGTGCTTTACAGAGAAGAGTGGAGCTGAGTCTCAGAGCAGCTTGTCCCTTGATCAAAGAGAAATTAATTAATGAAGGGTCGGGTTCTCTGGGGTGTGATGATCGCCTCTCCTAGCAAAGCCACTCTTGATAAGAGGAAGAGCCCACAGCGTTTTATGACAGGAGGCTTCTGTCCTCAGAGACATGCACCTTTCCTTCTGTCCTTGGAAACAT
Source organism: Apodemus sylvaticus (assembly GCF_947179515.1). Taxonomy (NCBI): domain Eukaryota; kingdom Metazoa; phylum Chordata; class Mammalia; order Rodentia; family Muridae; genus Apodemus; species Apodemus sylvaticus. The sequence continues at coordinate 6,235,558 of NC_067480.1, read as the reverse complement.
GCACTTTTCTTTGTTTTTTATTAGATATTTTCTTTATTTACATTTCAAATGCTATCCCCTTCCAAAAACCCCCTCTTCCATCTCTCCTCCCCCTGCTCACCAACCCACCCACTCCTACTTTCTTGTCCTGGCATTTCCCTACCCTGGGGCATTGAGCCTTCACAGGAACAAGGGCCTCTCCTCTCACTGATGTCCCACAAGGCCCTCCTCTGCTGCCTATGTGTCTGGAGCCATGGGTCCCTCCATGTGTACTCTTTGGTTGGTGGTTTAGTCCCTGGGAGTTCTGGGGTACTCTCTAGCTCCTCCATTGGGCCCTTGTGCTCAGTCCAATGGTTGACTGCAAGCATCTGCCTCTGTATTTATCAGGCTCTGGTAGAGCCTCTGAGGAGATAGCTATATCAGGCTCCTGTCATCGAGTGCTTGTTGGCATTCACAATAGTGTCTGAGTTTGGTGACAGTATGCACCATTCTTGAAGATGTGGTACTGGGCTGTTGGGAGCAAGGAATGTGACCCAGGTTCCCATTGTTCACGGGTGGGGCGGGGGTGTGTGTCACAGACCATCTGTACCAAGGAGGTGACACAGCCATCCCAAACGTGTCTTCTGTTTTGATTAGTGCTAGAGACCAATTAGAGTGACCACAGCTCAATCGTGCAATTTGTTGGTGATAGTTTTTTTCTTTTAATGACACAGAATTTGAAACGAAACAACCATATGTACATTCATATATATGTATATACCACATTATTATATTTATTAATTCATAGAGCACTGCTTGTTGCTGGGTACTCCTTACACTTCACAATAACAAAGACCAGGCTTGGTTCAGCAGAATGCTTGCCCAGCGTGCTCATGTTCCTTCCACAGCACCGCAGAGAAAAACAAACAAAGAACACATCAGTGCATGCCTGTAATTTAGTACTTATTAGTGTAATTTCATCCTACGTCACATAGGGATTTGGGGCCTATATAAGACCCTACCTAAAAACAGAAAACTTGATTATCCCAGCCTCCACCACCAAGGAAACCTGATTCTGGTCCAGGTGTCTCTTGCTGGGGTTGGGTGATATCTGAGCAGCATCACCACCCGGAAGGTGGAAGGAGGGCTGAGCGCTGCCAGACCTTAACTCTACAGCTCCCCAAGAGCAGGGCCAGCTCCCCCTCGTTCATTCTGGTTTATTCTTTAGAGTTGAGCTCAGGTTGCCTCACTCCCCAAAACGCATCTAAGGATGCTCATCATCGTCCATCATCCTTCTCTCTCTGACCGCTCAAACAACTGCTGTCTCTGGCACCCGCCCCACAGTTTAGTCACGGGCCTTTAGTATTGTTCCTCTGCAGTCACTGCGTTTACATCCCATTTCCTTCTTCACATCTGTATGTTCTTAAGAATGAGCTTATCAACTAAGCCCAGAGCTGGGAAAACAACGGAAACTCAACAGTAGATGTCAGAATGGAGGGAAGAAAGGAATGAATGCATGTGCCAAGAGAGGCATGGCACATATGGGTGACTTGGCCAGTTCTGGGATAGCTTCCGCAGCTGACTCACCCCAAGGATGGCTCAGAGGAGCTCGGGCTTTGGCAACCATCATTGTTAGAAAGACAATGGCCTGCGATAGCATAGCAGGACATGCTACATGGTGGAGGGGGTGGGGACAGGAGGTGGCCTTGTACTCCACGTGCTCTTAAAGTGATATCTGAGTTATTATTTATTAGTTATTATTTTCAGTTTAGAAAACACAAGTAACAAGCATAATACTGCCCCCCATTCATTTCTTCCTTTTTAAAAAATGAAATAAAATTCAATGAAGGAAAAGAGGTACCAGGTACCACCTCTGCCTCCATCACAGGCAGCTCAACACCCTTGAAGGTCCTCATTGCATGGGTCTGACTTTTGTGACCTGTTTTCTCTAAGGTAACTACAGGATTCAGAGTCTACTGTTGGAGAAGCAGGCTGGTCTCAAAAGTCAGGTCTCTTCAAGGATTCTCCTCCTCCTCCTCCTCTTATTCCTCTTCCTCTTGTTCCTCCTCCTCCTCCATTTCCTCCTCCTCCTCCTCTTCCTCCTTCTCCTCTTCCATTTCCTCCTCCTCCTCTTCCTCCTCCTCCTGTTCCTCCTCCTCCTCCTGTTCCTCCTCCTCCTCCTGTTCCTCCTCCTCCTCCTCCTGTTCTTCCTCCTCCTCTTTCTCCTCTTCCTTCTCCTCCTCCTCTTTTTGATTTATTGCCAGGCGGTGACACACGCCTATAATCCCAGCACTCTTGGAGGCAGAGGCAGGTGGATTTCTGAGTTCAAGGCCAGCCTGGTCTACAGTGTGAGTCCCAGGACATCCAGGGCTATACAGAGAAACCCTGTCTCGGAAAGCAAAAAACAAAAAAAAAATTATATAATTTATATGAGTACACTGTAGATGTCTTCAGACACACCAGAAGAAGGCATCAGATCCCATTACAGGTGGTTGTGAGCCACCATGTAGTTGCTGAGAATTGAACTCAGGACCTCTGGAAGAGCAGTCAGTGCTCTTAACTGCAGAGCAGCCATCTTCTCCAGCCCATCAAAGTATATCGCTAATCTCAAATTCTTCTGGCTTTCTTGCTTTGTATTGAATCATAGGCATCCTTTTAATTATGACAGTTTGTTTTTAGTTAAAGATGGGAAAATGTTTTCATCAGATTTGATTGAGTAAAATATCTTCGAAGCATTAAAAAGAAGAAACAACAGCAACAACAACCAAAAAAAAAAAAAAACCCTCAAGTTGGGTGTGGTAGTTTAGACCTGTAACCCCAGCATCCAGGTAGATACAGGAGAATCAGGAGTTCTAGCTAGTTAGGGCTATGTGCAAAATATAACAAAACCAAAACACTCAATTTTTTGTTTAAAAAATATGGGCGCCTGCTATGATGGTGCATTCCTGTAATCCCAGCAGTTGGGAAGCAGGGACAGTAGGGCATCAAGTTTGATGTCAGCCTAGGATAAGTTGTGAGTCCCTACCAAAGAGAAACAAAAACAGAAAATAAACAAACAAAAAACCCTCCAAAGGCTGGATCTAGATACCTGGTCTTGGGTGGATTTTTCCCCCCTTGTCCAGTCTTGTTCCAGTTTGCCAAGGTCTGCTAATTAAAACCTCAGGAGGCAGAAGTTGCCTGAGATGCATTTAGATCTTGTTTTAAGGTTTGCTTCCTGGATAAGGAACAGGACACGGTGAGCCTGTTAAAGCTTATGTTACATAGCAGCGCTAACTTAGCTATTTTTCCCGTTGCTGTGACTAAACACCAGATATAAGTAAGCAATGGAGGGTGAGAGGGTTCTTGGCTCATCGCTCAGGGACACAGTCCGTTGTGCTCAAAGGGCAGGAGCTTTAAGCTTGCTTTATCACAGGAAGCAGAAAGCTATGAGCACACACATGTGTTTAAAGCGCTTTCTCCGTCTTGTCTGTTCAAGGCTCGCTGTCCAGGGAACAGCTGGCCCATGGTTAACATGTGTTTTCCCATATCAATTAACCTAATTAGGACAACCCTTTCTACAGGTTCAGGGAAGGGAGGGTCCCTCACACAAGTACAAGACAAGGAGAGTTGTCTCCTCCATTATCTAAAACCTGTCAAGTTGAGAATCACCACTAACCTCATGACTGCCCTGTAACTTGCATCTCAATCAGGTCCCAAAGTTTTAGACAACCCATTCACTGTACCTCAGGAACGCAGAGGTTGGCCCAGTGGCCTAATTAACGTGGCCTATCTGCTTTGCATTAAAATGATATAAAAGTTAAATTTCAGTGTCTATTACTGGAGTTTTACTGGGCAAGGTTATATTGATTACATCTGTCCACGTATATAACAGCTATCATATTGATGGGGCAGACCATCACTGACAGATTGGTTTATACTGAGAAGATTGTCCCTGGGGTTTTTCACCAAAGTTTGGCAGCTGCTTTAGACCTGTCCATTTTCTTTCACAGAGAGAACCCTGTTGACCTGCCCTGGTTGACCAGTTCCTAGCATTTTATTACCTTTAATTCCAAATTTTTAATACTTGTAAGCTTTTGTTTATAAATCCACATTGAGTATTCCCCTTCTTAATTTCAATAAATCCACTTCCAAATAGGGCAGCCAATGTGTAAGATTGGTGGTCAATGTCTGAGCCTGTAGAATCTGACCCACACCAGACAAGTTCTGTACGGCTGGCCTCCCCTCTCTTCCCATATTATTAGGTAGTTCTTGTAACTTACCACATACATGCTTTGTGACTGAGACCAGACCCAGTTTTACAAATTCATGCAAGAAAAGTAGGCTAACTTGTGATGATCATTATAGAAACTAACTATACAATGAGGGTTTGTGACCGAGCATTGAATGAATGTAATTGTCATTCTCAAATAAATAAGGATGGGTGGATTACAGCCATCAGAAAAGGGAAAGGCCAGACAGCCTGGACCGGGAATCATGTCCCTTGACTGCCAGGAAAAGCAAAGGTTCACGCACAACTGATTCCAAGAGAAGAATTGGGGCTAAGTTGGGGCTTAAGCGATCTGAATGAACCATAATGACGTGCTTCCTTGTGGTAGAGCTATAAAGAACAGGAAGGGAGTTTAGTAACAGATCATTCAAGCCAACTGGGACTCTCCTCCTTGGGATATTTTTCAAATGGAATTAAAAAGCACTTGTTTCTGACTAATTAGTTACAATTCACCTGGGGGGCTGAGTTGGTCATAGAGGAGAAAAGCTGACAGCAACTTTTAGAGTCACAGTCAAATGTGCATTCATTTCAAAAGAAAATAAGTCATAAACAGTGGATCTGTGGGTCCCAGCTACTTACATTCTAGAAAATGAACTTTTATCTTCTTGGGGTGCTAGGAGTTGAATCCAGAACTTTGTGCACATAAGATGTGATTTCAATACAAGATGTCCCCCATAGGCCATGTGTCTGAGCACTTGGTCCTATGTGGGTATTGTGGGGAGGCTCGCTGGAGGTGCTGGAGGCTCGCTGGAGCCTTGGTGGAGCTCACTGGAGGCTCGCTGGAGGCAGGCCTTGCTGTCTTATAGCTGTCCCCATGTCCTGTTCTCTTCTTACAGACAGAATGAGGATACAATGTCACCAGGCTGTTTCTTGCTCCTTCATGCACTCGGTCCCACTTGAGAGCATCTATCTCTGAGGATTTGGGACCACGATAAACCTGTACAATGTTTTCCTCACAGTAGCTTACTGGACAGCAGCAAGGAACTGAAGTCATGACGCAATTGCTGGACTGTTTCCTCCACCTGTGAGAGTGTCTCTGAAATGCCTTTTCTAAATGTTTCTATGTTATGAGTCACGATTAAGTTAACTCCTCCCCATCTTCTATAAGGTTAACTCAGACCCAAAAGGGCATGCATGGTATGTACTCACTAATAAGTGGATATTAGCCAAAAAAAAAAAAAAAAAAAAAAAAAAAGAAGAACAGAATAACCAAGATACAGTCCACAGAACTCGAAAAGGTCAACAAGCTGAAGGGCCCAAGTGAGGATGCCTCAGTCCCACTTGGGAGGGAGAAGAGAGCAATCACAAGGAGGGAGGGAGGGGCCTGGGTGGGAAAGTGGATGGGAGGGAGGAGTGGGTGGGAAAGAGGGGAACCTGATCTGGTATTGGGTGAGGGAAAAGGACTGAAGCCCTGAGGGCCAGCAGAAAGAATGGAAACAGGCAACCTCAGGAGATAGGAGGTTGAGGGGACCCACCAGAATGAACCAGAGACCTGGGAGGTGAGAGACTCTCAGGACTCAAAGGGGGGGGGGACCTTAGATGAAATGCCTGACAGTAAGGAGAGGGAACTTAGATGGAGTCCACCTCCAGCAGAAAGACAGGGCATCAAGTGAGCAATGGGGTTGCCATCCACAGTCATAGCTCTGACCCATAAGTGTTCCTGTCTGAAAGAACTGCAGGGATGGAAATGGAGAGGAGCCTGAGGAAAAGAAGGTCCAGCAGCAGGCCCAAAGTGGGATGCAGCTCAAGGGGAGGTCCCAAGGTCTGACACTATTACTGAGGCTATGGAGTGCTCTCAAAAAGGGACCTAGCATGACTGCCCTCTGAAAGTCCCAACAAGCAGCTAAAAGAGTCAGAAACAGATATTTGCACAGAACCAATGGACAGAAGCTGCTGTTTTCTTCTGAAAGAAGCTGAGGAGGAGGGGGTGACCCTGTAGGAGGACCAGCAGTCTCAATATGGTTCCCCAAGATCTCTCAAACACTGGATCACCAACCAGGCAGTGTATACAATCAATAAATAAATAAATAAATAAATAAATAAATAAGACAAAAAAAAAGAATTAACTCTATTTTCTAATTTCCTCCAATGGGCAGATATTGTTTTGTGATTGAAAAATGATGTGGATCTGGAGACACAGCTCTTGGGAAGAATGGCGGCCTAGCACACACACGAATCTGGGTATATGCCCTAATAAATACTTACAAACAATAAATAAAAGGTAAGTAAACAATAAATATGTGACAGCTTACAGAGAAAAGAGTGAAATAGTTTGGAAAACATGATATTAATATCAACATTTTGGGCAATATTTTACTTTAGATACTATTAAAACTATAAGGCAAACATCATACATAACTAGACATAGTACTATATGACTGCTTTCAGTAAACAGATATGAGTCAATCTGAGTCCAGAAACATGTGACACATTCTAACCATTTTATCTTGATTAAGCCATTAATTTCCACAAAGGATAGAGAAGCCTGGTTTGTTTAAAAATCAGTCCTGGTACACCTAGTCGCCCTTTGCAACAGCTGTGTGCATGTCCCTTGTCTTGCTTTCTGGTCGGAACACCCAGACAGACCAAAACAAATAACCTCTAACACAGTGCATACCTTATGCCCAAGAGAGTCAGAGCCCCAAACGCCAGCAATTAAATGTGGAGACCAGTTTTCACACATGATAAATTATTTGGCATAAATGATTTGCATTAAAATTCATCCCTCAAGGAACATATTTATCACCCTCAAACACGTCACACACACATACACACATACACACACACACACACCACACCAACACCCCCTCAAAGACCCAATAAAACCAAAAGCAAAAAAAAAAAAAAAAGAAAGAAACAGAGGTAAAATAAATTCAAATTAATATTATTGAAATACTATTTTATAAGATTCAGTAATTCCTTAAGATAACAATTGTATTAGAAAGATTTCTAAATTTCTTCCTGTGGGTAGTGATTTTTGATGTTCACTGGCCATGGCGAAATGTATTTTAAATCTATCACCTCCATAGCTATGCTAATATTTAAGGATTAAGTCATGACTTTAATTGAAGGGTTACAAATACTTTAAAACTTTTTATTCTTTTGTTTGTTTTGTAGTTTCTCAGAAAAATAACAAGGGTCTATAATGTGTAATGAGAACGAATACTCACAGAGCGGTCTGAGGGCAGAGCTGTTGCGTCTGCTCAGGAGAGCGGCTGTCTGCTCGTCCCCTTATCCCCTATCTTATTATAGGGGTTTAAAGAAAAATCCTGTCCAACCATCTTCTCCCACCTCTGAAATAACAAGACTCCACCAAAGATAACCCTGAGTGAGCCGTCAGAGTGGCTGAGGCCTGACATCCCAGCCTTTGGGAGCTAGAAGATCGGGAGGTCAAGGTCACTGTTGGCTCCTTAGGGAGCGTGAGGCCATCTTGGTGTAGCTGTAACCCCATCTCAACAAATGATTCAATAATATCAAGTGATAGTCTAGCAGACGCCCGCCCATTCTGTGTGGCTGCTTCATAGAAGCATGGAACAGATGAATGGATTTGGGGAAGAGCATCATCCAATAGCCGGTGACTCCCGAGTTACCTTTATGTTGCTTTAATAAGATAGCATAGCTGTGTTGGTTAGTGTTATGTCAACAAACTAGGGTCAGCAGAGAGAAGGGAACCGCAACTGAGAAAATGCCTCCAGGAGATCAGGCTGTAGACAGCCAGGTGGGCATTTTCCTAGAGACTGATGGGGTAGGGCCCAGCCCACTGTGGGTAGGACCACTCCTGGACTGGTGGTCCTGAGTTCTATGAGAAAGCAGGCTAAGCAAGCTACGCGGAGCAAACCAGTAAGCAGCACTCCTGCGCGGCCTCTGCATCAGCTCCTGCCTGCAGGTTCCTCCCCTGTTTGTGGTCCTGTGCCGACTTCCCTCAGTGATAACTACAATGACATGGAATTGTAAGTGGCATAAACCCTTTCCTCCCCAAGTTGCTTTAGCCATGGTGTTTCATAGCAGCAGTAGTAACACTGACTAAGGTGGTGGTGACCAAGACAACTTATAGAAGGAAGAGATTATTCATCGCATGGTTCTAGAGGAATCAGAGTACTCACGACATGGAAGACTATAACAGCAGGCAAGCATGATGGCTCCAGGTAGCTGGGAGATAACATCCCCCATCTGAGGCAGAAAAGAAGAAACAGAGTGAAGCTATAAAATTCCCACAGTCCCTTCCCAGTGACAACCTCCGCCGCCAGGCTGGGCCTCTAGAGCTGCTCCGGAAAGTGCCACCTGGGGACCAAGGGTTGCAAAGCCAGCACCTAGAGGACATGGTCCCCATTTAAACTGTTCATCCTCTTCCATTACTCACTTCTGCTACATCCTACCTAATCCCATCCCTACCTAATCCCATACCTACCTGCATGCTTAACCAGTCCACACCCACTTCTAGAACCTTCCCTGACTCGTTTCTTCAAGTCTCTCAGGAAACTTGTAGTTTCTTTAAAGATTTATTTTACTTATTATACATGTATGAGTACACTGTAGCTGTACAGATGGTTGTGAGCCTTCATGTGGTTTCTGGGAATTGAACTTAGGACTTCTGCTCGCTCAGGTCAACACCGCTCACTCCGGTCAGTCCCTGCTTGCTCAGGCCCAAAGATTTATTTATTATTATTATAAATAAGTACACTGTAGCTGTCTTCAGACACACCAGAAGAGGGCATCAGATCTCATTATGTATGCTTGTGAGCCACCATGTGGTTGCTGGGATCTGAACCCAGGACCTTTGGAAGAGCAGCCAATGCTCTTAACCACTGAGTCATCTCTTCAGCCTGAAACTTGTAGTTTTACAATCCCCCTTCTTCTCACATCTCTAACAAGTCCTGCCAGCCTTATCTACAAAACACGCTCAGAATTTACGACTGTCCTAACTATCCATTATTAACCTGACTAAATTTCAATCTTTCTTGCCTGATCTCTTTATACGGATTTCACTGCTTTCTTAACTTTCATCCTTCCTAACTAAACAGCAGTTAGTTCCTAAAATTTCTGTGCACCAGCGACTCCCCAGGTCCTCATCTCACCCAGAACCAAGCACTGGTATTTGTGGTGTGCAAAAGTCATGCCCGTCTCCCCCCCTCTCGCTTCATCCTTAGGTCAGCCTTGCTCCCTCTCCTCCAGGCAAGTGTTTTAGAATGGGAGAGGAAGTTGCAGACACCTTCCCTGCCATATTTGTAGTTACACAGTCTCCTCAGGGCTCTTCATCGGCTCTGGACTTGGTCTGCTTCCTCATCCACTCAGATGATACACCCTGGCTATCTTATCGTATAGACTTCTGGCCATTCTCCCAACCTCTGCCTCTTTACCCACCAGGGAGTCCTCTTTCTTTGTCTGTTGAAATTGTGACACACACTTTTTTCTTATCTGTCTCACCAGACTAGCAGTTAAGTTCCATTGAGAACAGGGACTGTAGTATCCACTGAGAACAGGGGCCATTGTATTCCTCCAGCCAAGAATGATGTCTGCTGTGTTACAGGTACTTAATAGGCATTTGCTGAGTAACTTTATAAATGTATGAATGAATGGATGGATGGATGAATGAATGAATGGGTTGCCATTCATCTCCCTTCTCCCTCCAGTGCCCATCCAGTCATTACTAGTTGGGAATGCCTTACCCAAAATGTTTGAGACTTTGGAATATTTTCAGGCCTATCATGAGAACCTCACAAATCAGAGCCAAATCTAAACACAAAACTCATTCATGCCGTACGCGTGCTCCCACACAGACTGAAGGCAAGTTTTTTATTATGCCTTTGATTACATCATTCCCTCCTTCCCTTTCATTCCTCCAAATCCTCCTTGCTCTCCTCCAAATTCACGGCCTCTTTTTCATTGTTGCTGAATGCATGTCTATGCATATCTATCCCTAAATACAATTGTTCCAATCTGTATAATGTCACTTGCATGTTTTTGTTTTTTTTTCAGGGATAACCCTTTGGTAGTGGATAACAAGTGGTGCACTCTTCCCTGAGGAAAACTTTCTCCTGTAACCAGAGTCCACCAGTTGCTTGTGGTTCTTTGTGTAGGGCTCATGGGAGTTTTCCTACCCACTTCGGCATGTCCATCGATGCTGTCCTTGTTCAGGTCTTCTCGGGGCAGTCATGTTGGGGAGACGTTACGGGTGGAGCATCTGACACTACCTGGAGACAATCTCACAGCAAACTCCCTGCTCTGTGACTCTTAAAATCTTTCCACCCCATCTTCCTCGGCGTTTCCTGAACCTTTGGTGCATTTGCTTTTATTTTTATTTTTTCGTAGATGTATCCATCAGGGCTGGACTCCAGACTCTGCATTTCAATCAGTTGTGGTTTTGTGTGGTTGTAATGTAAAGGAGAGGGTTTCCTGATGAAGGGTGAGGACTACACTTACTTATGGATAAGTACACATATTTTTTTCTACATTCTTTGTTTACATTCCAAATGATTTCCCCTTTCCCGGTTTCCCCCTCCCCATAAATCCCATAATCCCTCTTCCCTCCACCCATTCCCCAACCACCCCCTCCCACATCTCTGTCCTGGTATTCCCCTACATTGCTGCATCAAGCCTCTCCTTCCTTCTTCTTGGAAATCATTTGATATGTTAATTGTGTCTTGGGTATTCTGAGCTTTTGGGCTAATGTCCACTTATCAATCACTGCATTCCATGTATGTTCTTTTGTGATTGGGCTACCTCACTTAGGATGATATTTTCCAGTTCCAACCATTTGCCTAAGAATTTCATGAATTCATTGTTTTTAATTGCTGAGTAGTATTCCATTGTGTAAATATACCACATTTTCTGTATCCATTCCTCCATTGAGGGACATCTGGGTTCTTTCCAGCTTCTGCCTATTATAAATAAGGCTGCTATGAACATAGTGGAGCATGTGTCCTTATTGCATGCTGGGGAATCCTCTGGGTATATGCCCAGGAGTGGTATAACAGGGTCCTCTGGAAGTGTCATGTCCAGTTTTCTGAGGAACCATCAGCCCAGACTGATTTCCAGAGTGGTTGTACCAGCTTGCAGTCCCACCAGCAGTGGAGGACTGTTCCTCTTTCTCCACATCCCAGTCAGAATGGCTAAGATTAAAAACTCAGAAGACAGCAGGTGTTGGCAAGGATGTGGAGAATAAGTACACATATTAAGAATGTTGTTAAGGATTGTGCTGGTTTAGTAAAGTGGAAGTTGTAGGTTCTCCTCCAAGATCCATGACATCAGGAACCCTGGGTAGTTGGCTAGGTTTCCAGTTCCAGGCACAATTTTCCTCTTGTTGAGTGTGCCTGAGCAGAGAGCTGGTGGTTACTGGTGAGACATGTGTGCCACTACTGTACCCTTAGGATCATCATGCCAGGCTGCTTAATATTGTGGCTCAGAGGTGACATAGCTATGTAGGACTGTTGGCTACTTTCCTCCTTGGGTGTATGCATGGTGTTTTCTGGTACCATGAAAGTTAATCCTCAGGTAGAAGGTATTCAGATCGGAAGAAAACTTTTATAAATCATTTAGAATATTTTAGGTTTCGGATTAAGAATGTCCATGCATAGGACCATCTGTGTGTTCTTCAAACTATTTGTTATTCATCTCATTTCCTTTCATTCTCAAAACCACAATCTTGGTTAACCCTTTATCCACAACAAAACTCTGTCTGCTTATACTATCTGATTCCACCAGTGACTATCACACCTGGTTCCAGCACTGACGAGCACATGTGGTTCCAGCACTGATGAGCACACCTGCTAGCTGTGATGAGTACAGCTGGTTCCAGCAGTGATCAACACATCTGTTTCCAGCAGTGATAGGCACACCTGGTTCCAGCAGTGATGAACACACCTGGTTCCAGCTGTGATAAGCACACCTGGTTCCAGCAGGATGAGCACACCTGGTTCCATCAGTGATGAACACACCTGGTTCCATCAGTGATGAGCACACCTGGTTCCAGCAGTGATGAACACACTTGGTTCCAGCAGTGATAAGTACGCCTGGTTCCTGCAGGATGAACACACCTGGTTCCAGCTGTGATAAGCACACCTGGTTCCAGCAGGATGAGCACACCTGGTTCCAGCAGTGATGAACACACCTGGTTCCAGCAGTGATAAGCACACCTGGTTCCAGCAGTGATGAACACACCTGGTTCCAGCAGTGATGAACACATCTGATTCCAGCAGTGATGAGCACACCTGGTTCCAGCAGTGATGAGCACACCTGGTTCCAGCAGTGATGAGCACACCTGGTTCCAGCAGTGATGAGCACACCTGGTTCCAGCAGTGATGAACACACCTGGTTCCAGCTGTGATAAGCACACCTGGTTCCAGCTGGATGAGCACACCTGGTTCCATCAGTGATGAACACACCTGGTTCCATCAGTGATGAGCACACCTGGTTCCAGCAGTGATGAACACACCTGGTTCCAGCAGTGATAAGTACACCTGGTTCCTGCAGGATGAACACACCTGGTTCCAGCTGTGATAAGCACACCTGGTTCCAGCAGGATGAGCACACCTGGTTCCAGCAGTGATGAGCACACCTGGTTCCAGCAGTGATGAACACACCTGGTTCCAGCAGTGATAAGTACACCTGGTTCCTGCAGGATGAACACACCTGGTTCCAGCTGTGATAAGCACACCTGGTTCCAGCAGGATGAGCACACCTGGTCCCAGCAGTGATGAACACACCTGATTCCAGCAGTGATGAGCACACCTGGTTCCATCAGTGATGCGCACACCTGGTTCCTGCAGGATGAGCACACCTGGTTCCAGCAGCGATAAGTACACCTGTTTCTTTCCTGATTTTTGGAAGAACAGCCTTGGATCATCATTAGCACATAGTGACTACTGGGGTAGTGGCTCTGACAGTTAGTTTTCAACTGACTGGACAAGATATAATTCTGAATGACAGACCTTGGTATGACATGAACTGTGTTAGGACTCTTGGAATAGTATGAGTTTGCCTATCTGTCAGGCTAGTATTTATAAATTTTAGCTGCCATCCATGCACTGGACACCTAGTTTGGTCTTTTTGGTTTGTGTGATGGATACTTGCTGGCAGAAAGAAGAAGAATTTCATAGACTTTAGAAAGACTAAGCAGCAGAGTCACATTCCACTCAGATGGCACTTAGAAATTGTCTTCATAAAGTGTTCTTTCCTCTTAAATGTAATCCATTCATGTAAGCTAATTTTTTTCTTTAACAAATATGTATGTACCTTCATTTGTACAAGAGTTTTGTTTGCAGATATGTATACATACAATGTGCATGTAGTATCCACAGAGGTCAGAAGAGGGCATCAGATCCTTGGAAATTGGAGCTACAGATGGTTGTGAGCTGCCTTGTGGGTGCTGAGAACTGAACCTGAATTCCCTGCAAGAGCAGAAAGTCATCTCCCCAACACTTCAGACAAATTTAAGTCAAAAGAAAAGCAAAAGAGCCAGCACTTCTGGAACCAAGAGTCATAATAAACTTCCTTTCAGGCATCTGTCAGGGTGACAGAAAGCCTGGCGTATGCAGCTGCCCAGGACAGACTGGGAAATAGAGACACCTTAAAGCAGCAGCATCTGTTCCTGTGGCTGAAAGATGCTAAGCAGCACGTTTCCATGCTGGGCTTTAACTTAAGGTAAAAGAGTGCTTCAGTACCAAACCTTTACAAGCTCATTTTCTTGCTTGGAGCTAAGAATCAACTGGTGTTGATTCCTGTGTGCCCAGAGCCATTATTTTAAAACATATTTGCAAAGTCTTAGAAGGTTTTCATATGCCCAAAGATGACTGAGGAATCATCTCTTTATTTAATATATGCCATCACCTGGTTATAAAGAACAGGCAATTTCTCAGTGTCTTTCAATGGAACAGGAGAGATTGTAACAGTCAAGTTGTCACTCATCCTGACTGTGACATCAGAAGCAGACTTCTCAGTCTCCCTGCTAAAGCTACGAGATCAGCAATCAGTTAATGAAATGTTTTCATAAATCATGGACGAGAGTAATTCACTTCAGTGTTCCTGGAGTCTCAGAGCCTATTCTGGCTTGGGAAGATAAAGCTATATGCAAACTTATATAATAACGGATAGCTTCCTGTTCCTTGCACTCCATCAGCATTTGGTAGACTTGCCTTTGGAGTTTGAGAAATGACTAGATCATTTTTGAGATGAAGATTTCTGAGCTATAAGACAGACTTTTAGCATATGCTTTACTAGGTATCAAATAATATCCCTACTGGCTATTTGAACTTCTACTTGCATATAACTATTGTATATGATAATAAGTTTCATAGAACTTTATCTATCATTCTAGTGTATCATGTATTTTGGCCATATTTTCTCTTTCTTCACTCTCCTCCTCCTCTTCTTCTTCCTCCCAAACATTCTTTTTTTCTATGACCATCACACACATACATACACACACACACACACACACACACACACACACACACACACACACACAATTTTATGCACCTATACAAACTCTTATAATGCACACTTGAGAAAAAGCATGTAATATTTGCCTTTGGAGCTCCTGTATATTTTGCTCATATAATTATCTCTAGCCGCATCCATTTTGCAGCAGATGACATAATTCCATTCCTCTTTGAAACCCCACTGTTTACACACACCACATTTTGTCTCTGTATCCACATGCTAACAGATACCTAGGCTGATTCTAGATCTTGGCTCCTGGGAACATTAGAGCCGTAAACATGGATGTGCAATCCATAAGTATAACTGTGATCACTGACTTTAGGTACTGATCCAGGAGCATTATATCTGGGGTCATATGGATTCTCTGCTATGTAACATATTTAGCACAATATTGGGGCCAAATAAATCCCTACCTGCAGTGCATTGGGCTTCTCCCCCCTAACCATCACCATCCCAGTTCTATTATTTCCTCAACCATTACTTTCCGATTGGTTTGAGATATAATCTCAGTGTAGCTTTCCTTTACATTTCCCAGACAACTGAGAATATTGACTATTTTTCACACTTATTGCCCATGTATACTTTACCTTTAGAAAACTCACTGCTCATTTCATTAGCCCAGTTATTGAGTGAGTTGTTTGCCTTGCTTTTTGTAGGTCTTTGAGTTTTTAAAACATGTGCCTGTTTATATAACCTTTTAACATCCATACAGACTGCAAAGATCTTTCTCCTGTTCTCAGACGACTTGTTTTTACTAGATTATTTTCTTTGCTGCACAGAGGCTTTAATGCCAGGTTATCATGATTATTAGTTCTTGAGATTATTTCATGGGTTATTGGATCCTCTTCAGAAAGTTCTTGCCTGTGCCTATATTTCAACATGTTTCCCATACATGGCCCTCTAATTTAGAGGTTTATGGGTTTAGGTCTTTGACTAATTTTAATTCATTTTGTGAATGTGAGAGGTGGGGATGCTTTTATCTTCTATATGAAGCCATCTGGTTCTTCCATGTGAAGAGAGCCTCTTCTCTGGTGTCTGGTTTTGGCATCTTTGTAAAGAACCAGGTGGCTGTACATATGTGGCTCTTTTTTCGAGGTCCTCTGTTCTATCCCAGTGACCTGGCATCCCCCTACACTGGGGCATTCAGTCTTCATAGGACCAATGGCCTCTCCTCTCATTGATGTCTGAAATGGCCGTCCTCTGCTACATATGTAGCTAGAGCCATGGGTTCCTCCATGTGTACTCTTTGGTGGTTTAGTCCCTGGGGGCACTGGTGGTGGGTACTGGTTGGTTCAATTTGTTGTTCCTCCTATGGGGCTGCAAACCTCTTCGCCTTCTTGGGTCCTTTCTCTAGTTCCTCCACTGGGGACCCTACGCTCAGTCTATTAATTGGCTGTAAGCCATGGTTATTTTGATCCACCTTCCAAGAAGGATCAAAGTATCCACACTTTGGTCTTCCTTCTTCTTGAGCTTCATGTGGTCTCTGAATTTTATCTTGGGTATTCTGAGCCTTTGGGCTAATATCTACTTATCAGCGAGTACATACCATGTGTGTTCTTTTGTGATTGGGTTACCTCACTCAGAATATTTTCTAACTCCATCCATTTGCTGAAGAATTTCATGAAGTCATCGTTTTTAATAGCTGAGTAGTACTCCATCATATAAATGTACCAAATAAGGCTACATTGACTTCTCTCTTTACTGGTTTTATCAATTCTCATCCCACTGTTTTTTTCTTATTGCTCTAGTTTAGACATTTTAAGTCTTTTCCATTTAGAGCAATATTGGACTCAGGGTCATCATAAGTAGTCTCACTGAGACTGAGTCACTAATCAAAAAGTGTACACAGGACAGTCCTAGGCCCCCTATACATATGTAACAGATGTGCATTTGGTCTTCATGTGTGTTGCCTAACAACTGGAGCAGGAGCTGTCTCGGACCCAATTGCCTGTCGAGTAAAGACTGCCTTTGGGCCCAGGTTAATTCATTCTGTAGGTTTTCTTGTGGTGTCCTTGACCTCCCTGCTCTTTCAATCCTTCCCCCTGTCTTCCACAGGATTCTCTGAGCTCCCCCATTCTCTGGGCTATTGGCCTCTGCACCTCAGTTGTTTCTATCAACTGCTGGGCGGGCCTCTCAGAGGACAGTTACACTAGTCACCTGTCCACAAGTGTCGTAAATATGGCCATCTTATCAAAAGCAATCTACAGACTCAATGAAATTCCCATCAAAATTCCAACACAATCCTTTAAAGACCTGAAAGAACAATTTTCAACTTCATATGGAAAAAACAAAATATACAGGATAGCTCAAACAATCCTCAATAATAAGTGAACGTCTGTAGGCATCACTACCCCTGACTTTAAGCTGTACTACAGAGCACCAGTAATAAAAACTGCATGGTATTTGTATAGAAATAAACAGGTTGATCAATGAAATCAAATCAGAGACCCAGAAATAATCCCACATACCTACATACACTTGATCTTTGACAAGCCAACACTAAATAATGGGAAAAGAGAGCATAATCAATGACTGTGGCTGGTCTAACTAGATACACTAAATCTAACAGAGGAGAAAGTGGGGAAGAGTCTCCAATGCATTGGCATAGGAGACAACTTCCTGAACAGAACACAAACAGCTCAGACAAATCTTTTACTGAGAGTCATATGGACCAAAACTGGATGCACTAATTTTACAAAACAACCTACTGATTTAAAGATACAGATTAGTCTCAACATAATAATAGTCTGTAAAGTCAATTTCCAGCTCTCAACAATAGACAGATCATACAGACAAAAAACTCGTTAGAAACATCATAATTAAATGATATTATAAGTCAAATGGACTTTGCAGACATATGTTGAATAGTCTTCCCAAACTCTGTAGAATTCACACACACACACACACACACACACACACACACACACATCAGAGAAATCTCAAGTGACTTAGTGATATACCTCAAGGTCTTAGAAAAACAAGAACCAGTCAAAGCACCAAATCAATAGGTGGAAAGAAATAATTAATAATAGTATATAAGTTAATGATATGGAAATGAATAATAACACAGCATCAATGAAAAACAAGTTGGTCCTTTTAAAAAATAAATGAGATTGAAAAATCCTAAGCAAAACTAACTAAAAGAGAAAGATTAGATCTCAACCCATAATACTAGAGACAGAAAGATGTACAAGGTGGTAAACACATGTAACTCCAGCACAGGGAAAGGGAGCCAGGAGGATCAAGGACTTAAGGCCATTTCCTGCATCCCCATTTAAGTCCACCTGCATTGACCTGCCTTAAAAGCATCAAACGAAAGGCAAGAAAGGGGAACATCAGAACAGGTAACAACAAAACCAGTGGACCATAGGGGCATACTTTGAAAACCTGCATTCCAACAGCTTAGAAGATCCTCAAGAAATGGGTATATTTCCACATACACACAACCTGATAGAATTAAACACGAACAGGCAGAGAAATGGAAGCACTAATAAAATGTCTCCCATCTTACAGTGGCCTGTGTCCTGGTGGATTCAGGGCTGAAGTCTGCTTTATATTTAAACAAGAGTAAACACCTCTATGCCTCAAGGTGTCTCATATGCTAGGAAGGGACACTGCCAAACTCATTTTTATGTATCCAGCACTACCCCAATATCCAAACTGGGTTTAGATACTCATTGGCCTTTCAAAGGAGGGTTTTACAATCGAAACTTTCAAGGCCCCTTGTCTCCATCTCGTGAAGTCAGATTTTTAAAAGAATCTTTAAGAATCTGTGTCTCTTACAGACACCTGTCACACCAGTTCTCTTTTCCTTCCTTAACTCTGTCTCCACTTTTTATTTATGTTTGTTTGTTTGTTTGTTTGTTTGGCTTAATTACAGAAGACTGATCTCCTGCATTCACTGCATGTGGATAACTGTGGAAATTATCCCTTTGGTTCATAGATAAGCCTTTCTACTGTTATAAGGCAAATCTCTTTTCACTGCAGTCTTCCTTGTCATGACACTTCACAACGTGAGCTGCTTATCACAGGAAACCTTTAAATTCGGCACGCATCCTCGTGTGTTCCTTCTAGGAAAAAAATGCAGGTTGTTTCTTGAGCTTTCACTTATTTAAAGTTTTCATTACATTTTCTCTTTGTGCGGATGTGGATAGCTGTGTGTGTCTGTGTGTCCATGTGCCATGGGGTGTGCACATACAGCCGCCTGATGACAACAAAGGTTTCTTCTCCCACTGTATGGGTTGCAGGGAATAAACTCTGTCATTTGGCTTGGATGTGGGTGCCGCTACCCTCTATGCATGTTCGGATTCTGTCTAAGCTCCACCCCACAGTTACCTGGCAACAGTCAGGTAGGTCTGGCCCACTATAAAAGGGGCTGCTTGCCCCTACTCTCTCTTTTGTGTCTTGTTCTCTTGTTCTCTCTTGGCCTTTTCCCTTTCCTCCTCCCTTCCCCCTCTCTCCACGTGGTCACTGCCAGCCTCTACTTCTCTCTCTCTCTCTCTCTCTCTCTCTCTCTCTCTCTCTCTCTCTCTGCCTCTACTACCCCCTTCACTCCCCTCCCCATGCTGTGAGTAAACTCTATTCTATGCTATACCATTGTGTGTCTGATCCCCCAGGGGAAAGAGATACCTTGGCATGGGCCTGCTGAGGCACCCCTTTCCCCCACATGCCCATAGAACATATTCTTACCCCGCTTTCTCTTTTTATGTTCACAACAATGTGGCTACCCCAGATTTTCATAAACTGCTTTTTAATTCCAATTGTTGTGCTTTCTGTGTTTCTTAGGAGTGAATGAATTAAGACTAAAATGGGCAATTCCTTTGCTTGTAACTGCTGAGCTTTCTTTCCTGGTGTTGGAAACAGAACGCCCCATTTTTCATGAACAGAGATGCAGTGCAGGCACTCACATGACTCTGCTGGGCAAGCCTGAGGACTTGCATTGCATTGTGCTAGAGTGGAGGAATCGCATCGGATAGGACCCACCTGGATCCTGCTGCTCTCTGAAATGAGTATCAGAGTCCTTGTCCCATGGCTTGTCACTCTCGACCCTCTGCATGCTGCTGAATCGGCACCTGAGCACACCACTTGCCATTGCTTTGACCACTGCTCAGCAAGGATACCACACAGGGCAAGCAACTTCAACCCTAATGTGGTATGGCTCAATTAAGGGAGGGTTGAGTCAGGGGAAGAAAGAACATTGGTATAAGTCAGAGCAATGCAACAAAAGCCCAGTCATCCTGAGAGAAGTCTGGTGTAGACAATGGAGCTGAAGATGCTATGTGATGGATGGAGGGATCTGGGGCTCAGTGGGCTCTAGATGACACAGTAGCCCTCTTTCAGCATCCTCTTGTGTCTTAGCCATCAGTGCCAAAGCCAAGTGGTGAGCAACGATACAGCTTCGCCAACATGTCCCCGTCTCTCTCATCAAATTAATGAGGTTGATTTTAATGTTACTGCTTTTTGTGGTTCTGCTTGTAATTAATCTGTAAATTTGGTTTGGTTTTACAACTGTGAATGAGCCACAATCATAAGGAGCTTAAACCTAGTTTCTAGTTTTATGTTTCCTTATATTTGACTAGCAATATCAATATGAGTATATGTATGTGTATGTGTATGTGTGTATATGTATATGTATATGTATGTATATGTTATATCTGACACCACTGACTTTGGGACCCACCACTGGTTACATGGATTTCCTCTTTGATATCTAGCCCTTGGTGATGTTTTCAGTTATTCTTCTACTATCTAATACGGCTTCCCTTCCTTCCGACTTCATGTCTTCAGCATGCTTTGGTCAACACCATTAATTTCTAGCGACAGTCATATGTCTGAGGTAAGTAGAGGATTGGAAGAATTTGGGGAAGTCATAACCAAGACCCCATAAGCTGAACTGGAATAGATGTGACCAGAAGATGACCCCATCTTTCACTGAACTCCACGAGGCTGATGAACCGATTAGCTCAGTGGTGGCTGTGGAGAGGGTTGAGAATGTGGCAGATCTGGAACCTCATACTTTATTTCCAGCTGTCTTTAGTCCCCTTGGCCATTCCATGTGCACCTCGGGGTCTGACCTAGCATCCTGTGACTCTCAGGTAAAACCTTCTAGGGTGAATTAACTTAATAGATCATTAGCTCACAGTGACTGAAAGGCTACAATGGTCAGCAGATAGAATCTGAAGCATCTAGCAGCAGTTTCCCACTTAGCTTTAACCTGCCTATCACTGTTCCCACCAATTTATGACAAGTTTTGCTCTGTTTTCATAAAAACTTCATGATATCTAGAGTAACCTGAATCTCAGTTCCTGGTCAGTTTGACTTCAGAATAAACTCTGTGTCTTCGATTTTGAGGTGAGGGTGGTGGTTTTTTAGTTGATTTGTGGAGAGGGTAGCCTGAGCAACCCAAAAGAGTTATCATACACACTCTGCTTATGCTTCCTGTAAAGGATGCTGCTTCCTGGATGCGGTGACACTTTCTGCCCAGTGTCTCTCTCTGGACTGTGAACACAGTGGTACTAGCACCACCCTGGGAGGGTAAAGTTGCTGCCTCTACCTCTGCAGATGGCTGCTTCTCAGAGCTCCGCCTTCTGGTGACAGATAGGTGTGTGAGAGCCTGCACAGCCACCCCACTCATCCACACTCTAGCAGCAAGGAAGCAAGAAGCTACACATCTGCCCTCTCAGTATCTAGTTTTTGAGGTCAGCTCTGCTTCTCATCAGGATTTGTTATATAAGCAATCACACAAACACAGGAATGAGGTTCAGACACTAGGCTGGGAGAAGGAGGAAAAAGTTAGAACCTCCCCTCTCTTCTGCCTTTATCCAAGAACTTGTGAAGCATGTAGCTGAGGACCTGGATGAGGACAGATGAGTTGGCAGGCCCTCCTGTCTGCCCATATGGCTGGCTAGTGCGACAATTCCACGGGGCAGACCCACACAGCACTTGACATTTGCCCCTGCTCTCTGCCTTATCTCCAAAACACATTTCCATCCAAATTTCACATTCATGAGGGGAGGAGGGGGGAGGAGACAGGAGGAGCTGCATGTTAATTCTTGTTTCCCTTGCGTTCTTTCATCTATGGAGGTGCATTTCCAAAACCTTGTAAATCAATGGATGTTTTCATTACTGCAATAAAGTCTGCCTTTGTACCTAGCTCCCCAAGGAGTCGGAACACAAACAGAGCCTCCACAATTCACACTTCACCAGCTCAGGCGCAGTGCAGTCTTTGTTAAGACTCTGTTTGATCATTTTGCTTTTGATCTGCTTGTGTGCATGGAAAGAGCCATCTCAGTCAGCCAGGGGCCCTTCTACAGCAAACCCTCTGAAGAGGCCCTTTCAGGACCCACACCAGGTGTGATGCTAATTTTATATGTCAACTTGACTTGGCAAAGGGATGCCCAGATAGCTGGTAAGACATTATTTCTGGTTATGCCTCTGAGTCAATTTCCAGAAGTGATTTGTGCTTGAATCTGTGAGTGTGGTAAAGAAGATTGCTCTCAGCCAGGTAGGAGTGTATCCTCCAATCCACTGAGGACACACAAAGAACAAGAAAGCAGAGGAAAAGCAAATTCACCCGCTGAGCTGAGCTGAGGTGAAAATCTCCTGCCCTCAATCTAAAAGCCCCGGGGTAGACAGAGACTTAAGCCCACATGTACCACCGAGGCTCATGCCTTTGATTTAGAGAGGACAAAGTAGGCAAATTATATGAATAGCCTCTGGTGGCCTTTAACTGGTCAACTCAAGACGAGCTATTTTCCTGTTGGGATTGGAATGAGGAACAAAGAGGGTCCTGAAAGAAAGAATGAGTGATATTTTCTCTCTACTTCTGGTATGGAAATGCCTCCATAGAGGTAAGGAGGTCTCAAGGAATGTGAGTCTATTAAGTGGTTCTTAGTTATCTTTTCAACAAACAGTGCTGAGGCAATGGAATTTATAATGGAAGCCGCACCTTATACCTGAATCCAGGAAGTCACTAACTTTCACATGGATGGTTATCAACACTGAAGTCTGAGTACGGTGGGTACTCAGACTTGCCCAGTGGTCCAGCAGCCTCATAAAAGTCTTCATGTGTCAGGGATCAGCTACCAGCACCCAAGGTTTAGGGAATCGCAGTAGGACATCCCTTTCTCAAAGAGGTAGACCCTTCCTCTTGCCACATGCCTGAGGCTGAGGTGGCAGACAGTCTGACAGCCACCAGCCTTCAGGTTCCCAGACATGGAACAATAAGGAAAGATTTAATTCTCCCTCTACCCTGAGCATGTCTTAACCTGGAAAGGAATGTAGCCAGGTGCCCATCCTATGGGAAACTAAAGCATTTTCTTGTATGAGGTAGACTGCAATTTATAGAAAGGTATGGGTATTCAGCTCTCTGTCACTGTGACAAATTACATAAGGGAGCCAACTTAAAGGAAAAAGTTTTTGTTTGCTTGATTTGTTTTTGTTTTTGCCTCACACTTTTGGAAACTTTTAGTTCATGATCAGTTATTCCATTTCCTTTGGGTCCGTCTGTGGTGGCTCCATGTTTGGAAGAAGCACATTTACCTCAAAGCTAATTGAGAGGAGAAAGAGAAGAGACAGGGTTTCTAATATCCTATCCAAAGGGATGCTTCCCAGGACCAGCATATCTCCCACCAGCCCAATCTTTCAGAGGTTCTATCACCTCTCTGTGGCATCTGGGCCCAGGCCAAGCCTTTGGCACAGCCGCTGCTGGGAGATACTTGCCCAAGCCACGGCACATGATCAACCACCTGTTAATATTTCATAATTTTCTAATGTCAAAATGTTAGTCCCAAGTTGACATCTCATTTTATGCAGAAGAACTCTTTATATTAGGTGTTTTAAGATGGGAAGAGATAGCTCTGGAGTTTTCCCTAGCTGTTTAAAGATGGGAAGAGATAGCTCTGGAGTTTTCCCTAGCTGTTTTAAGATGGGAAGAGATAGCTCTGGAGTTTTCCCTAGCTGTTTTAAGATGGGAAGAGATAGCTCTGGAGTTTTCCCTAGGTGTTTTCAGATGGGAAGAGATAGCTCTGGAGTTTTCCCTAGGTGTTTTCAGATGGGAAGAGATAGCTCTGGAGTTTGCCTGGCCTTGGACGCTGGATCTAAGGGCAGCTCATTCTGGTTGCTGTCCTCACTATCCAGCACAAAAGAACTTGGATAAGAAAGGTGCAAGTAGAGACACAGGAGAACTGAACCTATGTAGGGTCAGCCCAGCTGTTGTCAGACTGCTTAGGTAACTAGAAGGATTCTTACTAGACATGATAGAGGCAGATTCACCATGAGTCAGTGAAAATACACTTGTTTTTTAATCATTGGGAAGCAAAATGATGTTTGGCTAATAATAAGGAGCTAAGGTGCGCGTGCGTGCGTGCATGTGTGTGTGTGTGTATGTGTGTGTGTTCGGGTTTGTGTATGCACGCATGCAGTATGTATGTATGTAGTGCGTGTGTGTGTGTGTGTGTGTGTGTGTGTGTATGTTCAGGTTTGTGTATGCACGCATGCAGTATGTACGTATGTATGTACATATGTATGTGTATTTTCTCCTGGTGACTTTGGACAACTGTCCAGCAGCATGTTTATGTACCCATTTACTCTAATGACATGATTTTGCTCATCCTAAGCAGGGGAGGAAGAACTCAGAAAGTTTCCTCCAGGTAGGAGGAAAGTACTTGATCAAGTACTTGTCTTTCTCTCTGGTGATGCTCCCTTCAATATTGTCTTAGTCAGTGTTCTACTACTGTGAAGAGACACATGAACAAGGAAACTCTTATAAGATAAAGCAGTTAATTGGAGGTTGCTTACAGTTTCAGATGTTTAGTCCATTGTCATCATGGTAGGAAGCATGGAGGCACACAGATGGGCACTGGAGCAGTAGCTGAGAGCTCTCCATCCTGATCTATAGGCAGAAAGGCAGAGAGAGACTGGGCCTATTATGGACTTCTGAAACTTCAAAGCCCAGCACTGGTGACCCACTTCCTTCAATAAGGCCACCCCCCCCCCAATGCTTCTAATCCTTTCAAATAGTACATTCAAATAGATAAGCCTATGTGTGACATTCTTATTCAAACCACCAAGAATTCCACCACTATATTTATGTTTAGCACATAAACTATCTTAGGGGCTGTTAAGAGTGAATCCATCTATACTCATTAGATTTTATTATCAAACTTAACAAAACCTAGAGTAACCTAGACTGATCAGATTGGCCTCCCTCCCCCTCTCTCTCTCCCTCTCTCTCTTTTCTCTCTCACACTTATACACACACACACACACACAAAATCAATCAACCAACCAACCAATCAATTTAATGAAATACACTTTCAAAAGAAAGAAATGGGAGGTTACCTAGAAAGAGCTGTCTACCCGTATCTCCCAGGGCTGCAGTACCTGATCTACAGCTGCTAACCTGTGGTCAAAATCTTCAAGATTCTGCTGCCTGTAGGTAGGATTATAGGATGGACAAAATTCAGGCACCCGTTTCTTACCATTTTCACCTTGCTGTACCATACCTTAGACCCAGAGGCAACTGAAACCAACATAGCACTGGAAATGACCATGGTCTACATTGCTGTGAGCTTCCTGTTGCTAGGGTGGACTTGTGCCCCTAAACCACTGCACCTTGCTGAAAATGCTGCTAATTAGAATAAAAGTTCAGTACTCTGGAGCTATGTGCCTTACTCTGGCATTGGGGAAGAACCAGAGGTGCTGTTCATAGGTGAGCCTAGAGATGGAGCTTAGAATCTGTTCCATGCTTAATGTTACTGGCCTAGCACTAACTTCCAAGGGGGAAGGCTTGCATTTATCACCTCTCCTACTCATGTCTTTTCACCCATGTTATGCTGTTTGAGTTTCAGATACTGTTGGTAATGGTGTCTCTTGGCCATTGGGGCTGACAATAAGTAGCTGGCAGAGGGGGGGTACCTGAGTCTCACAGTTGCAGGGCCTGTAGGCATAGGAGGATTGTAAATGTGTTCTAGGCCCATCTCATGCCTGAAAAAGGATGGACCAGACCTTCCACTCTTGAGTCTCCCTCACTGATGTCATTGGTGTCACTGATGGCCTAGACGCTCTATGAGCCCCGCTGTTACAGCTTCTATTGAGTGCAGGGGCTCCCTGGAGTGGGCATGGTACTGAACTTTAGACTATGTATCTTGCTAGCTTCAGCAGGAAAAATCCTGCTCTGGATGCTGCAGCAGAGCCTGAATGAAGGGGTGTGGCTATAGTCAGGTGCTTTGCCTAGACATGCCCAATGCAGCTCCAGGAGTTCAGTTCCTGGGGTCCAGGCATGGGACAGGGGTCTTAGGGCTTTGCTTCACACTAGGCTGTATATGGTAGACAGAGTACTAAGGTTCAAGTCTTAACGTCTTGCTCAGGCTGGAGGCATCTCTCTCCAGTCTGGGCCACTTGGGTTGGGGGAGAGATGACTGAGAACTACCTATGTCTCCCTGCTTTTCCTATGCCTTCCTATGTCAATCCAGCCTTCCCTTGTTGTATGATAAAACCAGACACTAGGTTCCACCATTTGATCTCCTTAGCTCTGCTGAAGGTGACTGAAATCACCAGAGGGTTTGGGTCACCATCTTGCTTCTCTTTTGTAATAGTGGAAGGGAAACCAATTTTCCCCTTTTGTAATGGTAAGCTTGTTAGCTAATGCTATACCATAGGAACACTCATCCTCCATGTCCAAGAGCAAACAATAGGATGCTTATGTTTAGCCCATGAGAACAAGGAAGAGAGACATCCATGAACATGCCCTACTGTTACATCTCAGTGAATGCTGATATCAATATTGACAGGAACATTTTTACCCTTCCAGACAAATGGAGGACAAGATCAAAAATTAAGAGTGGAAATAAATGTTAAGAGAGTGTCGGGGGCAAATGTCAGGGAGTAGAAATCTCCCCTGCTTGGAATCTTGTTAATAACTAGTTCCTCAGGCCTTCTGAAGAGTCTTATCATTATTGTTAATAACATCGCTTCACGCTGAATTCTTCCAGTGGGCCAGATGATATGCTAAAAGTCTTTGCCTACGTCACGTGTCCTTCAACGCGATTTAGTGAGTCAGCCATGCAAAGGCAGTACAGCTCGGGCCAGGGAGCCTCCAGCCTTCATGATGCCTCACCCACAGGAAGCATGTTCTGGTTTCTCCCTGGCGCATATCTGACTTACATCGCCAATTCTAGCTCCTTGGGACCATCACTAGGTGAGGTAAGGAAAACATGGATGTAAGCATTGTGGTATTGAGAGAATGGATCTGTTACCAGAGAGAGACATTAGCTATCTAAGGACAGGAGCCTATCACATTACTTTGAATGGTGTCATTTTAAACACATGGGTTGCTTATTTCTGTACTTTTCCATCTAAGTCTATTGAATTACTGCTGGGTTATGGATAACTGCAACTGTGCGGAGCAAAGCGACAGGTTGGGAAGGAGGGAGCCGTAGTTTGGTAAGTCAGAGCAAAGGCACCTAAGAATACCATTTTGGAAACCAAGTTACTGTTTTTAAACAGCACCTAGATCTTACACCACCACGGTCTTAGTGTTTTCCAAATACAGCGTGTGGTGTGTGCTTTAGTTAAAGCAGACTGATGTGTGAGTCATATGTTGTGCTTCTTAAAATGTAAAGGAAGGGAATCCTGTGGGCTTTGTGGATAATCACCCAGGGAGAGTGGGATGCTGATGGCCTCCCTGTCAGCGCTTCCAGGGATAGAGTCCTGCATTGTCACTGACCTCAGAGTAAACTAAATCAGCAGCTTAACAAAACAGAAAAAGGAAAAAAACAGAACAAAACAAAACTTACTAAACAATCACTGTCTGTGGTTCTACCAGACATATAGCTCCTTAGGAATTCTAGCAGGTCCCCTTGACCCTCCCCCAAAGAGGCTGAAGATGCCCAATCCAACAGGAGCAGGGTGGGAACTTGGCAGAGACTCTTCTAAAAATGGGGCTCAAAGAACATGTGAACCAGTTTGCTTCCTCCTAAATTTTGGGTGTTTTGATGTCTTTAAATAACAGCAATTACAGCCGATGGTAATTATGGTCTAGACGGTAACTTTCCCCTCTGCGGTGAGGACAGTCGAGTTGACTCACGTATTGGGTTTCTAGGGTCCTCGTCACGACAGGTGCACGTGAGGTCAGATGCCGTGTGAGGGGTCAGGGGGGACCTTTAGCCCAGGCTGCTCTCTGCATCTCACAAGCTGCTGCATTTTTATTACATCTCTGATGCTGTCACCATTGCAGAAATGCCATTATTCTGAAAACTGGTGAGTTTTTAAACTTGTTCCTAATTTTTAGTGTAAAGCACAGTCCACAGAAGGACACAGCCTGGTTTTAGAGAAGTCATGGAGGAGGGATAATGTGTCTTAGAATCAATGAGAAACTCACTGTTCCTTGAAGCCTCCCACCACATACTAGATTTGCACATGTAACGACAGTGTTAAGCTTCTGGCTGTTTGTTTTGGTTTGGTTTTAGTTTTGTTTTGTTTTATTCACTTGGTTTTCAGACAGGGTCTAATGTAAACCAAGGTGGGTTTGAATTCCCATTGTACCTGAGGATGTCCTTGAACTTCTGATTCTTAGGACTCTGCCTCTGTGTGCCGGAATTACAGGCGTGTACCTCATGCAGTCTTTACAGTCCCAGAGCGTTGTGCATGCTAGGTAAGTAATTTACCAACCAAGCTACACCCCTAGCCCCCAGCCTTGAATCTTTAAGCAGAAGATGAAATAGAAGGAAGGACCACAGAGCAGTGATGGGGCATGCGTGTGTCCACAGAGACACTGAAGTCAACACAATGCCTGCTGCTGCCAGCCAGAGCCTGGCAAAGGTCGTATAGATGGGTCACCTGGACAGACTCAAGGGACTGTTAACCCGGGTTGCAGGCTCCCTGGTCAGAAGGAACGGGGAAGTAGCGTGAGCCTCTTTGTCTCATGTGCGCAGGCTAAAGGGGCAACAACTCCCCTGGGAAGGCGGGACGGCTCTCTCGACAGCCTCCAGGTCCACAGCTGGTAAGGAGATGGGAGCAGGTCCATCAGGGTGAGGTTGTGGGGGCTGAGAAGGGGGAACGATGAGTCTTAGTCTTTGAATTGGACCTAGAACAATCGGTCTGTAGCTAGCAGCCCAAGGTGGCATGCTGAAGAATAGCCAAAGTATCTGGGTCGGATAAGTCTCTCTCCAGGAGAAACTGGAATTCTCATGAGCAGGTACCTGCAGGCATTGTCCTTTGATACCATCCAGCGTGCCACATGCGCCAAGCTCAGGCAGGATGTGGATGGAAAAGAGCTAGTCCCATTCTGTTCAGACATGGTGGCAATGTTGCAATGATCCTGTTGTTGCAACAGACAGTGGTGGTTGTAACTGAGGTAGCCCAGGAGCAAAAGACGGCCTAGCTGTGGGCTACCTAGGGCAAAGGAGAAAGTCTCTGGCTATGGTTGTTAAGTCTTAGGTTGGAGGGTGTCATCTCACACATTGGTAGCTCTGTGATGACCCACCCTCCTTCAGTGTCTTGCCACAGTGCTAGAATCCCAGGTGTCTCCTTTCCAGATAATAAAACACACCTGCCTTCATGCTTACACGGGCAGAAGTTAGTACACAGGGAGCCTGCTTGCTGGGAGCTGCTCTGACTAGAGGTCAGCAGGAGGGGCAAAGTTCAAAGGTCACTCAGGGACAGGACAGGTATGAAGTGCAGGTCCTAAAGGAGATGGTGTGGAGGACCAGGAAATACAAAGCGTTAGAAAGTGAATGGCTAAGTCAGATAAAGCTGAGTGAAAATGAGGGTGTATAATCACCCAACTGCCAAGAAAAAAAGAATAAAATGAGGAGGAAATTAACCCAAACAATGCAGAAGTGGGCCAGGAGAGGGGGAAGGGCCGGGCGGGGCAGAAATCCAGAGAACCGAGACAACAGAATGATAAAAAACGAAAAATGACTGCGATGACTCCAAATGTACGTATGAGCACTCATCACCAACTTGAATATGACAGATGGCTTTTTTTGTTAGACTGACAATAAACTTAAGACCTGGCTCAGAAGCTGAAGAGTCAGTAGGTGGCCTCAGGTCTCTGGGGGAGGCAGTTTGTATGGGGTGGATCTATTTCCAAGAAGGCTGTTTTATTCTAGACTGCAGCTTTGAATTTTAAGTTTGTTTGTTTTTTTAAACTCTGCAGCCTGGCACTCATTTTCCACACAAGCTAAATTAAGTACCCGTGGAGCAGGAAGAGAGCTCGACTTCCTGCTTCCTCGACAGTCCTGCAGGGCACCTGAGAGCTCTGCTGTCCTGCCCAGTGTGGATATGAGTCACCAGCTAAGGTCTTGCTGCCACAGGAGATGGATAGATGGTAGAGAATTGTTTCCAAAGTTACACAGAGGAAAGGCCAGGTGTTGAACACAGGCCCCATGGCCAAGATCCCTGAACCCAGTGTTTCTTCCACTCCACTGATAGCATTATCTTCTGGAGGCTTTTTGCGGTCTCAGCCTGGCCCTGGGGCTCACATCTACCCACCCCACCTGCAGCTCTTAGGATGCTTTTCTTGATCTTTCTCAGGGGCAAACGTGAATTAGTTAAGATCATCAACCCCTAATTTACTCACGACACAAATGAGCAAGCAGAATTATGTGCTTCTCTGACAGCAAATGAACAATAGGTGTCCCCAACTCTGTCAAGGGTGGGGGTGGGGCAGAGGCAAGGGGACATAGTCCTCTGGGATCGGGGCAGGTGATGTGCAGACTGGGGCACTGATCCCAGGGTCAGACAGACAGGCTAGCATCAGTTCTCAGTGCTGTTTTGTGAACTTCTAACTAAGCTTTATTTCTGAACCTCAGTTTACCCTTCTAAGACAAAAGTGGATCATCTTTCCGAAAATCTGCGCAGACGTATTATTAGCCTCTTCATTGCACAGAGAAGGAAGGAGGAACTGAGCTAGAGATGGCAATCGCTCTCTCAGT
Organism: Apodemus sylvaticus; assembly: GCF_947179515.1. Lineage (NCBI taxonomy): Eukaryota > Metazoa > Chordata > Mammalia > Rodentia > Muridae > Apodemus > Apodemus sylvaticus. Next base: position 6,204,958 of record NC_067480.1, on the reverse strand, counting down.
CACAGCCTTGGTCCTTGTCAATGACCACCACACAGTGCTTTCCAAGGTGACAGTGCCATCACAGAGCTCTCGTGGAACACATGCTGCACAGCCCACACATGACTGTGCTCAGCCACAGTGTCTATGACCCTTCACCTACCGCCGTCTGTACCCTCCCTCACAGCTATCCCCTTCTGGGGATCAATAGTGGTACTGTCTGTGAATCTGATAGCATGGAAATCTGAAGATGCTCCTTTGACTGCACCTATTTACCCAGAGGCATCATTGATTTATGGCACGTAGGTTAGTCTCTGTTTATACATTTCGTACATTGTGTGGATAAAGGGCTTTTTAATTTCCTGTCCCCCATCCTCTGAGTCCTGGAAGTGGACTTTACCCATTCAGGAAGCAATGCTGTAAGACAAACCTGCCTTCCTTCTGATGGAAGATGCCATTGTTTCATCCGTGGCAATGACTGTCTGCTAAGCCTCTCTATTAAAAGACTCAACGGTCTCTAGAGAGACTTACCAGACAATTATCCTCTAGAGACCGATGCTGTGATACCAGAGAGCAGCCAATCATGCAGCCTGGAGAATATGCCGAAATAGAAGCCAATTATTACATGCAGACCCCCTTTCCCCTTTTGTCTTTATGCCAGTTCAAATTTAGACTGAATCAGGAAATAGGAAGGGCCATGAGGGGTTACGGAGAAGTCCGTAAATGAAGCCACTGCTCCAGCCACCGCCGAATGGATGCCTCGAAGCTCCTGATGCCTTGCTCACATTCTACTTGAGCACACCGTGACTGCTGCTACTGCTGCCCTGAGGGGCCGCAGTCCTCAGCTACGCAGACCTGCGATGTTGTATGGAAATAAGATCATTCCCAAGCCCGGCATGTGAGTCCAAGTCACCAGCTATGTGCACCCACATGTCTGGGGCAGACAGGGAGCTGCACTGTGGGTACTGGTGTCAGAATGGCTGTGACCCTGGGACCTGGCTAAGTTAGCCTTCAGAAAAATGGAATTCCCTTACTCTTAGCCTTCCTCTAATGGGATGTCAGTCACCAGTTCAGCTGCTTACATATTAGCTGAAATTGAAAATTTTGAAACGAGCCCTTAAAGGGAACCATGAGACAGCACAGTGAACTCTTGTAAACCCAGGACTCGGGAGACTTCATAGGACTGAAGGTCCCAGTTTTGAAGCCAGCCTGGCTACCTAGGAAGATCCTAGCTAAGGGTGGGGGCGGGGAAGAAAAGGAGGGAGATCAGACTCCAGACTCGTATTTTGCTGTATTTCTATTGCCTTTGTCTAAAATGCAAATCAACCCTAAGTCGACTTCATAGATACAAACTACCCAGGAGTGCAGAGTCTCTCCAGAGTATAAAGAATAAGGATTCCAGATCAGAAACTTTCCGTGCTGCTGAGCTAGGTGGTTAAGACAAAGACGCCCTCAAAGAGACTGGAGATGGTAAGGATGCTAACAGAAGCCATGAGGATACTTGTTCCTTTCGATGTTGTCTCCACATTCCAGGGTCCCAGCCTTCTGATAGCTAGGTCCTCAAAACAACAAAAGTTCCTGTGTTGCTGAGCAAAGCCAGTGGGCCATGAAAGACTACTTCCTGTCAGCTGGTTTCTGTTTCTTCTTTGTATTAAGCCAGAAATGAGCAGACAAAATATCCTGTCAACCCTCGCTTACCCGGAAGAGTGGTCCAGCTCCTCCGGATTTGTAACCGGACCTTCTGGCTGTCAGTGAGCATTATGTCTCAGCATACTTTGGGTGAGAGGTACTCTGTTTTCTGTATGAATGCTTCACAACAGGCCACAGATGAGTCCCAGAGAGATCTCTGTGCCAGAGGTTTTTGGGAACATGTCCCTGTGACCACATGGAGGTCAGTATTTGTAGTGGAAACATCTGTCACTGCGGAACAATAACATGATGTTGTGGATAGTTACAGAGCCAAGTACCTGATCTGCAGGTCAGATAGAAGATGGAAGCTTGGTGTCGTCTCTTATCACGAGTGAGCATGTTTTATAGAGTGAGTGGGAAGTGTGAGGAAAAGCTCCCTCAGCCACTTTGGACAGCCCCACTGTTGCCATATTTTTCCAACCCAATTACCCAGTAAAAAAAAATCTCAACTCTATCAAGACAAGCTATATGCCTAAACTGGGCGGATCTCCCTCTACACTATTCCCACCTATGTTATTCAATATCACTTGCGGTTTGTCCAGGCCATGAGCTTCTCTCTATCCTCATCCTTAGTCCGTTGCTCTTCCAGGTTCCCTGAAGTAGATCCTTTACTCCTCCCCCCAAACCTCTCAGCTCCTCCCCCTTTTCACAGCAATCCTTTTCTCCTCCCCCAAACTCTCAGCTCCTCCTCTCCCTCCTGCGCAATCATTGGCTCTAGCCTTTATTTGAAAAGTTAAGGTAGGGAGAGGGTTTACAAGGCTCCTGGAAACCTTCAACCTCTCCCAGGAGTGGAATTAGCATCAAAATGCAAGCCTAGGACCATCCACAACAAGATGGCTACTGAGATTCTACCTCATTCCAAATCAAATTCAAACAGCCTGCTAAGGACCGACTTTCACGTCTGCAAAGCATTCTAAAACTTCTATTTATTTTTCTCATCTCTAAGATGCTGTCTGGATGGCTCTGAAGGAGCTTTAGTATTTTGGGGCCTGAGCTACAGGGAAATGAAAGGGTATGGTGCTGGCTGGGGTTCAGCACATACGGTTTCAGAAAAGTCCTTTGAGAGAGTGCAGCGGAAATAGACAAAAATCCACATTCATGTGTCATCAAAGGGACCGAATGAGCACCCAGGGTGGCCGCAGTATGCAACAGCTAGCCTCTAAAAAGACACCTGCAGTCCTTGGGAACATTGGCAGAGGCCTGGAGAAAGAAAGGCTTTCTGGGGACAGATGACTGCAGCAGGATTTGTCACTGGTGTACAAAGGGACAAGAGAAGCAGATCTCCAACCAGGACAACTGCTACATCAAACTCAGCTTCCAGAATGCTTAAACTGGGTCTCGCTGTTCCTTCAATGCCCTGATTTCTGTGCGAGAGGGGAGCTGTGGAAATGAGTCCAGCCCAATGCTGGACTGCAGAACTAGATCAGAACAAACCTTAGATACTTAGAGCCTTAGAAACGAAATTGTTCCCATGTTGATTGTAGAATGTTAGCAGAACATCAGAAAAGCCTGGTGCACTGTGAGTCCACAGCAGTATATAAAAAGCATTTGTCTGGGTGCCACAGATTACAGATCTGAACTGGATCTACCTGTTTCCTGTTCCTAAAAGGGTAGGGTTGAGAAGTTCACCCACTTTGTACAGGCTAAGGAGGAGCCGCCCTTTGGAAGCAGATGCTGAAGGCTCTCCCATAGCTTAGACTGTTGTGTTCAGGAAGGGCACAGAAATTGTAGACTGGTAACCAAGACACCTTTCATTCCAGCCTCTAGAACTTGGATCTGAGATGACAATGTAAGCCGCACACAGCCCATGAACTGAGGGAGAAAGGCAGGAGCTGCCAGTGACCATGTCCTGGGGGATGGACAACTTCCTAGTGCAGAGAACATTTTGGCCTCAACATAAGAAAAAAAACATTGACTGATGTACCCAAGGAAAGATTGGACAGTACTGGACAATACCTAAATACTAGAGGACTAATAGATTTAAATATCAATGGTGGTAAGAGGTAGTATCGGTTGACCTTTTGGAAGAAGGTTGAGAGGTGCTGGGAGATGCCTACCGATTGAGAGAATTTATCAAAGAGGATTTCAAAGGTTTTTTGTTGTGTTTTTGTTTCCTATAATGACAGCACTATCAGAAGCGATGTAAACTATGAATAGAAATAATAATATTTAGTAATCTAGTCACAAGGGGAACTGTCAAAATTAAATAGTCCTATTTAATTTTAGTCCAATTTTAGATTTTTTGCAACAAAAAGAAAGTAATAAAGATTGTGGCTAAAAACTTTCCCCTCCCACCTCCTTTTCAAAACACATATTCCATAATTAGAACTAATTTTTCCCATTCTAATGAAATGGCATGGGGGCCTGGGTATTTGAAAGAGGTGGGTAATTCATTACAGAGTCTTCACAAGAGTTCCAGCTTCCTCCTCAGTGGACCACACCATCCAGGGTGCAAGGGCACATCCAATCTTGACTTTGGGACCTTTGCATTTTGTCCTGTCATTGGGTAAACTAACATGGGAACATTGAGCTGTCATAGCTGTTCTGGTTTACTCTGGAGGTGGGTGTGTTAGTATTTGGGTGTCAGATGACATCAATAAGATGTTGATTCATCTTAGGTCACCTAGAAGCTCCTGGAAACTCTGAAAGTCAGGAGCTGTAAGCAGTTTGGAAAGGGTGGAAACATTCAAACTCAGAATCTAATAATTAGCTATCTCCAAAGAAGATTGTTGGCCTGGGGTGTAGTTCAACTGTTGAGTATGTGTTCAACCTGCACAGGCCTTGGGTTTGATCCTGGGCACTGAAGAAAACAAAGACCACCCAGGGAGAGGGAAACAGCTGGGTGGTGGTCCTAGGAGATCTTAATCACCATCTACAGCAAAGATAAGCTTCTCTGTTGTTTGTGTATTGAGATGTATCTATCTATGATGCGACAATAAACCATTGGATGTTGGTTTAACAGTATTCCAAGTTAACAGAGTGATAGTACTAAGCTATCTCTGATGGCCTATGGCCTGGCTAAACATGGGTTCTTGACCCCACAATAATGTAGGTGTGGGTTTTATGTTGAGGAAAGGGGGTTTCATTCAATCTACTCAGAAAGTAGATTATTGCTCCCATGAAGTTTGTACCATTACTATGCCAAGGGGAACATCTTGCGAGGTCAGACTTTATTGAAGCTCACAAGGTAATTAACACAGAGACCAGGATGCAAAGAATAAGAAAGCTTGAGTGTTCAGCCTTAAACTCAACATCTACATCACACCCCTCCCTTCAAGGCTCAGGGATCATTGGGGAAGAGGGGATAGAAAGACTGAAAGAACAAGTGGTGGATAAATACAAGGAGACTGTATATTTTAGATATAACGGAGCAGCTACACATATTATCATTGTGTAGCTATATATGCATACTTCCTATACAAGCTCAAGGTAGACCAAATCTCAGCTTGGTAAGGGGAGGAGGACAGGAGGTCTCACCTCTATCTGAGAAGCTATTGATGATTAATAGCTGCTGGGAAATAGTTTTCTTTAAGAATGTAGCTTTTGTTGAATTGGCCACTTGCCAGCAGAAAGCCACATCTCCATGACTACATGTGCAGCATGAATGGAACTTGACGCATGACAGAACAGAGGACACAAACTTGCCTGGGCAGGAAAGTGTATGCCTGTCTAGGTGGGGTCAAAGGATGGGTGAACATGACCAGGACCCATGGAATGGAATTCTCAAAAAAAAATAGTTTGAAAAGCAGAGATGTAAGGCTCATGGTGAACCTGTGTGTTAACCTGTATTTTTTCACGTTCTTGGTACACTGGAATTTGGGGAAGGGTTGCCCCTGTAGAGCTAGCTAATTCCTAGAGAACACAGTTAAGCCCATAAAATCCTCCCTGCTTTGATATACAATCAATCAATCAAGAGCCTCACCCTTAACTAGAATCTATTAAAGTCTCACACAGTAAATCAATACTCCCGATGGCCCAAGTTACCCCAAGATTGAACAATTAGGACCATCCCAATGGTCTCGAGACCATCAGAGTGAGTTAAACTATCAAATCCTTAAAATGACACAGCATACCTACCATGCCTGATCTATCCCACCCTTGGAAATCCAACTGAAGGTCGAGAACATGTTCTCTCTCCTCTATTTCTGCTCTTGATCAACTCAGTCCTGCCCCCACTTGACCTTGCATGGTGTGCTTTGCCTCTTGCTTGAGTATGGCTGTCTTTCTTCTGCAAGATGCTTTCAGTGCATTAGTCTGTCAGGCACAGACTGAACACACAGGATTGTGGACCACCAGAATCTGGCTGGTAGCTCATCTGCGGCAGTTCTAAGGGAGTGGGTCAGTAGACCTTTAAGCCATGGCTGCAGGGACAGGGGTAAGGCACAGGAGACCATTTCTGTAAGGACTCTTCTGTGGAAATCTGTGCAGGGTGGTCTATATATTCAAATTAACAATGAAGGAACTGGGAACCTTGTTCATGTGGGCCTGATCCTGATTCTTGAATCCCACAAGGCAAAAAAAAAAAAAAAAATAACAGACCATTGAGAGTTGCCCTCTGACTTTTGACCTTTATACATGAGCAGTGGCATGCCTGCACTTGCATGCATGTGTGTATACACACATTTGCATATACGCACAGTAAGTAAATAAACACATGAATACATAAAATTAACAAAAGAAGCATGAAGACTCTCAAGATGTTCTGGGTGGACCATCAATAAAACGCATCTTGAAATTGAATTCCCAGCATACAATGGGAACTTTCATCATGAATAGGGCAATTTGTTAATGATTTGATGGGATGAAGAACTAACAAACTACTGGGCCAATAGGTTATCATGACATTAAGTCTGTGATCAAAGTTAGTTTGGTCTACTGCTGTTTGCAACCTCTTGCAATGTGAAGGCCCTGAACTGCCTTGACCCTCTGCAGAGTCCCCAGGAGCAAGAGGCTCTTCACCAGGTTCAGCCTGTTAACCTTGGACCTTAAGGTACCAGAAGCATGACTGAGTAAAACCTTATTTTCATACAAATCACCAGCCTGTGGTATTTAGTCATAGTGACAACAGACAGTAGACTAAGATACAGTGGGAAACAGAATAGCTAGGAGCAGATCAAGAGGAGGCCTTTTTCTTTAAAACTTCCTTTTTTAATACAGCAACTTCTATTCTAGAAACTTATCTTTAGGAAATAGCTAGATTTGTCAAATCTTTTTGAGAATATTTTTATGTTGCCCATAAGTTGGCACTAAAAAAGAATCCCTTTACAGAAAGAGAAAGTATAGGATCTGTCCATTACATAATGACACAGTCGCACACTGTACAACTCAGCTGTCACCTGTCGCAGTGCTTCGCACCACGAAAGGCAATAATAAAAATTTCACAAGTAGTTTACAATTTTTATTTATAACATAATGAAATGGTGTTCTTTTATAGTTCCCTTTCACGAAATGCACACAGCCATCCACGCAGAGACGACAGTCAGGAGATAAAGCTAACTCACGCCACAACAGTTAGCCCACGTATATGTTTATTTTTCAGTATTTTCCAAATTACGGGTGATGAACATACACACTCATGCCACGCGGTGCTCAGACCGGTGCTCCCTTGTGAAGGATATGGAAACCTTGAGTTCCCAAAGGATTTCTGTGGCAGTTTCTGTAGAGCCAGAGTTAGAGTAAAGACTATTTCCAAAGCTGAGGACCTTCCCACACAGTGAGGGCAAAGGCTGTAAGGAATTGTTTTCCAGGCTCAACAAGTGATGGGTGAGTTTCTAACACATGGCAAGACTGGACCCACCACACCATGGTGACTGGAGTCTCAGCAATCAGAGTGCTATGGGGATGGGAGGTGGGGGTGCTGTCCCGTGTCCCCATTAGGGCAAAAAAAATTCATAATTAGCAACAGCAGGGCTGCAAAGCAAAGCCAGAAAGAGAAATAAGAGGTGAAGACATCTTCTACCAGCCAAATGAGAGCAATCACACTGGAGAGCGACGGGGCAGCCAGCCCTTTGGTAGTCAAACGTGAGAGTGTGCCCATTAAGTCCGCTCCAGAGGAGTCAGTGTAGAGCCAAATTATGATAATGTTTGAAAGGAGTAAATAGAAATGAATAAAGTTACAAGGAAGGGAAAGCGGCATTAATTCCCTTCCAGTTCTCCTTTCCTAATGAGGAAAGCATGATATGCTCAAATTTCAGGATGAGGAGGTATGCCTGGCCCTTGTCAATCTTCAAGGAAACACTAGGATTCAAGAGCAATGCCCAGACCCGGAAAGCCAGATGCATGGAGAATGAATACTGCAAAATCATTTGTTGTATGAAATTAAAGTTGCATAGATTTTTGTTATTACAGAGGATTATTATCAAGATGCAGGCACCCCAAATTTTAAGTCAGTGTTGGTCGTCACCAGCCAGCTGCTTTCTGACAAATAACGTGTGACAATTTCATAACGCACCTCAGAAAGCTCATTAGGCCGCTTGCATGGTGCCAGTGAAGGACCGAAGGGCTTCCTGGGGCTTGCGAGAATGTAATTAGGCAAACCACAGGCATCTGTGAATATGGTGTTTTTGTTCCAGATGGGCGTAACCTCAGGGTACCCCAGAGCTTTCCCAAGGACAGTTTCTCTCAGTGTCAGTGACTTGAACACACACCTGAGATGGTCTTTTTGATTTTGTGAGAGGAGATGTTGCCAGGTTAGCAGATTAAAGAGCACTTGGCTGCTCTTAGTTCGCCACCAGTCACTGACAGAGAAGCTAGGAGAAGCCAGAATGTCTTTCGTCTTCCAAAATGGTCCTGATAGGACAGTCTTGAGGCACTAGGCCTATAATATCCCTGCATGCCGGAAGAGCCGGTCCTTGCCTCTCCATCCGGGGTAGACAAGGCTTCTTCCTGAGGGATGAGTGGGCCCACTAGTGTGTGCCACAAACTCGTGACTCAGTTGACAACAGAGGAGAGAAAGAATGTGTCAGCATGCTCTCTCCTCCTTAATTCTGTGGGGAGACTGAAGCTCAACACACCCAAGTGACGGGCTGTCTCTCTCTTTCATGACCCTTGCTATGCATCACCTTATTTAGTGTTCTCTAAGTAGTCCATCTTTAGTGGGTAGAATTATTTTCCTAATTAAAATTGTATGAGGATTAGCCAGGATAAGGCGAGGCATTTTGAGAAAGTATCCATTTGTGTGTTCCTCACACCCACCCACTTCTCCCTGTTAGGGTGTCGTTACGTGATCTTCTGTTGAGGCCTCTTAACCCCATGAAATTTGAATCAGAGGGAAACAATACACTAGATCCTTGCCCTTTGATGAAAGACAAAACAGAACCAAACAAATCCTTAGTGAAGGAGCAATGCAAAATGTTCTTCCCAGGGACACTTGAGAAGGGAGGCTTCTCAAGTTCTCAGAGAACCACGCTGGGCTCCCATTACCCTACTAGACTGTCTGGAGATGCCCTGTCTAGGGCACAGATAAGGAGCCTGTGAGTATGGGTCCAGAGAGGTGACAAATGGGGGCTTTCTGAAGGACAGTGTGTCACCAGTACTCACAACCTTAACTTCCCTGACTGCAAATGGCACACTACCTTACAGAGTAGACAGATGCATCGTAAGGATGTCAGAGACCATGGGTATTTAAAGTACTGAGAAGTCCAAAGACACTGAGTAGGAAGAGCTCCAGCCAAGGCCTCATCACCTGGTCAGGCTGTCACTACCATTAGAAAATAAATACCTGGTTATCGGCATCACGTTTGCAGGGGAGACTGTGGCTCTCTCCTGAGATGCCAAAGAAAATTTTTGTGCCTTGGCTTCAGTGAGAGTCTTAAAAAGGTAGATACTGGCTGGTATCTCTCATATGTCAAGCATAAGATAGCCACATCTAGCCTGGGGTGCATTCCAGGCCTACCCTCTGCCTCTTCTGCAGGACCTTGTGACCATGGTGAAAAGAGTCTCTAAGGAAATCCAAATCTGAACAGACACTCATGAGTGACCACAACCACTGGGGACTCTTTTCTCCCCTCAGCTCTGAGAGAAGCCAGACCAGCACAAGGATCCTAGGACAAAGGACTCACAGACTTGCTTCCAGGAGGGACCAGGAACCCACTGGAGAAGGACCCGGCACTGGAGCTGAGACATGACAGGCTATGGGGACTTATTCTAAGGGCTCTGTTGGAGACAGGGGAAGGCCTGTAAATGTTTGGGCTCAGGTGGGAGATGTGCTCTAGGGCCTACGGACCTTGTCAGAGGGACAGAATGGCATTTAGACTTGCTGTGCTGAGGGAAGGCAATACACACACACACACACACACACACACACACACACACACACACACCCATGGACCTCCCTGTGAGCTCCCTGCTGCTGAAGAATCTGATGATGATTCATCCTGCTGATGAGTGGAGACTGGAGGCATCAAACCTCCCATCTCCTGGTCAGTGTGACTGAAAGGGCCTAATGGTGACTGTTTTCTGGTGTTGGGTAGAACAGGGATTGAAACGAAAGCTAAGTCACAGCAGAGAGTATGAAGCATGAGGTAAAAGAGACAGGGACAGAAGATACACCGAAGGAAGCAACCCGGACTCGGAAAGACAAATGCCATATGTCCTCTCTATATGTGGATGCTATCTTCAGATTTTTTAGATTGCTGCATTTAAATTGGAGTGTCTGTAGAGACCAGGAAGGAAAAAAAAGGCTAGGGGAGGGGCTACGGGGTAATAGTTAAAGCACAGAGCATCTGAAAGTGGTGATGGGGTATGTGTGTGTTTGGGGGGCAGAATACTAGGTTGAATAATTTAAATGAGTAGGCGAAAGTTGACCAAAAAAAAATCCCAAAACTAAAGATGCACATACAACCTACTACATTTTAAATAGGGCATGAAGGAGCCAGGTGGGACTGAGGTGGGAGCCCTCCTTGCAGGCTAGTGTTCACAGTGACAGAATATGCTACGCAGGCTGCTCAGGAAGAAACCAGCAGATGAGAACTAAGGAAGTTAGAAAAGCTTCGGTCAGGGCATCCACGTCTTGCCAAGCAAGCTCATTAGCAGCACGGCACCTTATATTCCGTTTTCAGTGGGGGCAGGAGGGGCCGTGAGACGGGGCCAGCAGAGGCTCTCACACAGGGCGCAGAAGCCGGCAGGACTCTGATCACGCAGTGTTGCATAAAGGGAACACAGGATCTGAAGAGCGCCACAGACTGAGCACTCAGCGGCTTGGGGACTGAGAACTGCAGAGCTTGAAGATGAGAAAGAGCTGGGTTCTTGGGATCCAAAACCAAAGCTATTACTGGACTTACCAATCACGTTCCTGGGTGTAGGCAAGAAACTGAATTCCTTCTCCATCCATCAGGGACTGAGGGAAGACCCTTGAGTGGCCAGGGTCCCAACACAATACCAGAGTCTGGGTAAGGTATAAGGAAAAGAGGTTTATTTGGGCTCTGAGTTCTGGTATAAGATAAAGAGGCTATCAGGTGGTGAAAGAGTCTCTAGACACTGCACTTGGTAGCGAGGGATGGGAATGCAGCGGATGTCTAGCCTAACTGGATTCTATGAATGAAACTTTCGAGGTCAGATGCCATTAAAAGCATAACAGATACTCATGTCCCTTATCCAGGCTTTGGGCCAGAAGGCCTTCACTGCCCTTGTTGACAGGTGAGGAATGAAATACACACACACACACACACACACACACACATACACACACACACACATACACACACACACACATACACACACATACACATACACACACATACACACACACACACACACATACACACACATATATCTTCTATCATCATCTATCATTATCTATCATCTATCAATCACATATATATAGTAATTATATATTATATATTACATATTATATTATATTACATATTACATATTATTCATCATATTAATTATATACTAATTATATATTAAATATCATATTATATATTATATGTTATATATTTCACAACAAAATCTAATTCTTGGTTTTTAACTTAAAAATGAATATATGTAGAATGGAAGCATGAAGTTCCTGGGAGAATTCCCCCTTGCCTTTTCTCCTGACAAGAGAACAGAACCTGGACGGCTGGGAAAGGAACCAGAGAACAGTCAGTGATACCCTCTCTGGTGGAGATCCAGGTAGCCCCGGGGGCTGGTTGGCAGTGACAAAACCTACAGTGTAGGCCTTCTTGAAAGAAGGGTCTAGGGGCCCCAGTGTGGACAGCAGTGGGGGGAGTGGCCCAGGTCCTAGCGCCTGCTGGACCCTCTGCGTTTGAGGGTGTGGAACTCACACAGGGGCAGCTCTGACCTGATGCTTCGAGTCCTTGCTGCCCTCAGAACCGCGAGCCACTTAAAGGAGTTTCTGCCCTGAAGAGAGGATGATGTAGGAGAGGGTGGCGGCTCTCTAGACAGGCTGTGATGCAGAGCCCTGGGGGCTGCACTGGAAAGGGTTCCGGATGGACTGATGCCGATGAACATTAGCTGTGGTCAAGGAAAAGGCCGCCTGGGAGGGACTCTGTGGGCTGAAATGATAGCCGAAAAACTGCAAATTGCTTAAGTTGACATTATCTGCCATCCATGAAATGGAGGGAGAGCCCGAGAAAAATGAAGCACGCTACGGTGTCTTTTGTACTGAAGTGAATGGCAGGGCAATGAAATCCTTCCCCACAGTCAAAGTGCACAGAGTTTTATAGACCCTCCGTAAATTATGATCTCCATTATTATATAAGCCCAACTACAGTGCTCAGCAGCATAGCGATCGTGACGAAACGGCTTCTCGGAGTGGCCCTGGAAACATGGCTCAGTCACCTTTAAGGTCGCTAGTGAGCCCCTGATGTGGTCATCCGGTTACCACTTCCCACGGAGGCGCCCTGCTCTAACCCTGAACCACCCAAAGCAGGATTTAGAGAGGGGGAAGGGCTGCCTCTCCTTGACTCCTCTCGGCTATCCTTGTGCTATGGACCGCCACCTCCATCCTTCATATGTTGCACCCACAACATATAAATTTCCGATCTCAGAGTCAAGCGCGTGGAGTGAAACATCCCCACGCGGTGTTGCTGAAACCCCGTTTCTGCCGACGGCACCGGCACCGGCACCAATCTCGCCATTGTCAACGGAGCGTGAACCGTATTTGTGATGTTTCCCTTCCCCAGGGTAACGGAAGCATCAATTAAGCACCATTATAAGGAGTTACTGCCTCCTCTCAAGCTGGCTCAGTTCTGTGTTGGGGCCGATGACACCGCAATGTCCACGGAACGTGGCTGAGCTCATGTGCTGGTTCTACAGTTCTACATATTTCCTGGGCTTTGGTCTGGAAGTCTACTGGTCACCCCGCATCTTTGCTACTGTCTGTAATCACCATTTTAAGGCCCTCTCCCAGTAGTCCCTCGTTGGACTTCTTAGGGTTGGAAAGCCTTTGGAATGGCTTCCTATCATTGCTTTTCCCTAGATCACTCTAGGGCAACATTCCCAGTCCCCTTAAAATCTCAATGTTTTATGATAATAAAGGCTCACAGTAGCACCCCTTTCCCTGTAAGAGATGTGTCCAAAACCCCTGATCTTGGCACCACGGACAAGAGTGAAGTCTACACATGCTGAATTTTTTTCTATATAACCATTCTTACCATAAAGTTAAGTTTTAAAAATTATACAGTAAGAGCTTAATAATATTAATGAAATACAATTAATATAGCAATATATTATACCAAAAGTTATAGGAATTTATTCTCTTCTCTCTCAAATATTATAATGTAATTATAGCAACCTCAGCATTTACACACACACACACACACACACACACACATATATATATATGTGTATATATATTTTTTAATTAAGTCACTAACTTTCACTTAAGGAAAGCAGTTTATAGGTTTCAGTTCAGCATATCCAAATTAGCAGACTAGCCTTGCTCTGCAGGCTCCGATTAAGTAGGTCTCTTGCTCGTAAGCACAGTAATAAGACAGAAGCTGACCAGATAAACAGCATCATACCACCAAGCGACCAATGGGAAGGTAGCGTATATAGTAGGGATACAGGTTCAAAGGCAGGAGTCCTTGGCAGGACAGATCAGGACAGTTCGAGATCCTATTAGGCTACTCAGAACAGTGTGCAGTTGCAACTTGTGAGTTGCTCATTTCTGGAATTTTCCATTTAATTTTAAAATCGCAGGTAAAAGAACTTTCAGAAAGCCAAACCTGACATAAGAGGAGACCCATCTATTTCTTACTCACTCATCACATGACCCAGACAGAGGAATAGCTTGCATGGGGGAAAAAATCTTTTGAGCTAATAATGTACTTTGTAATATTCTGTTTTCCTTCCGGGAATGAGGGAGACTCAGGGCTGAGTGTGGCAACGGTTCAGCTCACTGCTGAAAACATCACAGTGTTATTTGTATGCTGCTAGAGGCCTGGCTGCCTGGCTGGCTGGCCTGCCCTTGGCTTCAGGACTAGCTGTCTTCTTTCTCTTTGATCTGTGTGTGTGTGTGTGTGTGTGTGTGTGCATACTTATGTGGAGGCACAATCTTGGGGCTGTCATTCCTTACAGATTACCCAACCCTTTCCACTGTGGTGTTATTGCTTTGGAGGGATTCTTTTTTTGTGAGGCAAGGTCTCTTACGGGCTTGGAATCCATGGAGGACGGTGGGCCACCTATCAAAGAGTCCCAGGGATCCACCTGTTTCCGGTGGCCCAACACTGAGATTTCAAGAGTGTATTACTCTGCCCAGCTTTTTAAATGTGATCCTAGCAGACTGAATCCACATCTTCATGCATGCTTGTGAGGCAAAGTTTACCAACTAAAGCATCTCCCTGCCGTCAAGTTGCCTTCCCATATGTCCTCTTCGTATTTGTTCAGCATGTGGCCGACTGCTGTGCTCTTCTCTTCCAGGTGTGGAGCAGGACCTCACGCGGACACTCACCCACATATGTGCTTGTTCCCTTTGGAGCTTCGCACTGTGACAACTGCAGCCTTGGCCATACACTGCCAAGCTACCTCAAGTTCAGTCATCAACCTTGTTCTTGTTCATCTGCTGGTCTCTGAAGGAGCGGGCACCACTGGTGTGGTGAGCGGAGGGTAAATACCAAGGCTTACCTCACAGTTGGAGAGCACGCTCCTTGTTCTATCCTGCTGTCCTTTGAAACAGAGAGAACATCTTGCAGGCATCCTCAACTTACCCTGGATGGCTGCTGTCCCACCTCCCAGCCCCTGACAAGCCCTTCAACACAGCAGTCTAAGATTGAAGGTTTTGTTGCTCTGTGAAGGGATGGGCTCCCCTGCTTTATGACCAGTGAGCTCCCCAGAACTCATCTTCAGCCCCATAGCAGGCTCATGACTGAAAGACCATCAGCTCCCCTCAATGGAACACCTCTCTCCAGCATTTGCTCCCCTCCCCACTGTGCTGACCATTCATTCATATTAATCTCTCAGAAGGACAGGCATCAAAGCCTCGGTTGGCTTAAGAGCCACCAACAGGCTGGGCACTCCTCCTGCACCAGGCTCAGACTGGCTCCCTCACAGTCTTTCTCCATCTGTGTTTCAACAAACCTCACAAAGTCACCTGCTGGGCCAAGTCGCCTGTCTGTTCTCACTCCGTTTATTCCGTTCCCTCTGCTGGACTTCTCACCTATCTCATGACACACTTTAAAAAGCATGGTCTCATCATGGAACTGAGTGTTTTCAGTGTGGAGGCACGGGCTGGCTTCCTCGTACCTGCCTGCCTCCAGAGCCTCACGCCCTTTCTTCCCCAGATCCTAGAAAAGATCATTTTCTTTTCTCAGTTCTAAGACTATGCAATTAAGACAAAGTTCATTTAAGAAGAAAGGAAGGAAGGAAAGGAAGGAAGGAAGGAAGGAAGGAAGGAAGGAAGAATGGAAGGAAGGAAGAAAGGAAAGAAGGAAGGAAGGAAGGAAGGAAGGAAGGAAGGAAGGAAGGAAGGAAGGGAGGAAGGAAAAGAGGGAAGGAGGGAGGGGGGAGGGAAAAAGGAAAGACAGGTGATGAGACTTGAATGCTCTTGCATGCATTGTTAGCCTCAGAGTTTAAAAAGTCACACAAGGCCCTAAGAGTGGACCTGGTTTCTGATGTCATCTGCTTTCATGTCCCAGACTGTGGCCTCTCTAGAATAATAATGACCACCATTCTCAAGCAGCTGCTGTTTGCAGCACATGAAAATAAAGATTATGCACAGATTAAGTCCCACCCCATGGTTTTGTGAGAAATAATCAATTACCTTTCCAGTAGGTGACAGCTGTCTGCTGGCCAGCAGCAATGTGATGTAAGCCGCAATCCACCACCACCACCTTCCCTCAGGTGATGGTTTATATATGCTCAGCCCAGGGAATGGCACTATTAGAAGGTGTGGCCCTCTTGGAGTAGATGTGGGCTTGTTAGAGTGGGTGTGGCCCTGTTAGAGTGGGTGTGGCCTTGTTGGAGTAGGTGTGTCCCTGTGGGTGTGGGCTTTAATACCCTCATTTTAGCTGCCTGGAAGTCAGTATTCTGCTAGCAACATTCAGATGAAGATGTAGAACTCTCAGCTCCTCCTGCATCATGCCTGCCTGGAGACGGCCATGTTCTCACCTTGATGATGCCAGACTGAACCTCTGAGCCTGTAACCCAGCCACAATTAAATGTTGTACTTCATAAAAGTTGCCTTGGTCATGGCGTCTCTTCTCACAGTAAAACCCTAACTAATTCAGGAAGGTAGGCAGGAAGGAAGAAAGGAAGGGAAGAAGGAAGGAAGCGAGGAAAGAAGATAGATAGATAGATAGATAGATAGATAGATAGATAGATAGATGGACGGACGGACGGATGGATGGATGGATGGATGGATGGATGGATGGATGGGTAGATAGATAGATAGATAGATAGATAGATAGATAGATAGATAGATAGATAGATAGACAGATTAGATAGATTAGCTGGGCAGGTACTCTGGGTCTGTGCATAATCTTTATTTTCATGGGCTGCAAACAGCAACTGCATGAGACTGGTGGTCATTATTATTCCAGAAAGGCCTCAGCCTGGGACATGAAAGTAGATGACATCAGAAACCAGGTCCACTCTTAGGACCTTGTGTGACTTTTAAACTCTGAGGCTAACAATACACGTGACTGCATCCAAGTCCTACCCCCATGGTTTTGTGAGAAATAACCAATTACCTTTCCAGTAAATGACAGCCATCTGTGTGATCAGCAGCAAGGTGATGTGATCTGCAATCCACCACTGCAACCTCACCCCAGGTCGCAGCCACTTTTCGGAGTCACATGGGCTTGTTTTGTGCACGAGCGCGATGCCGCTTGCTTCTAATTCTTAGTAGATGCATGCCAGAATCTTTTTATTGTACTCAAACAGCATCCTTTTGTCCTGTGAGGCTAATGAAGGCTTTGGAACTAGCCAAAAAATAATAGTTGGCTGTTTTTCACCCACTTTATTTCTTTTTAGAGTGGCTTCTTTGGGGACACAGAATGATTTGAGTGGACCTGCCATACTGGACCACACAGAGGAAATTAATGTCAAGTGTGACAGCCCATCTCTTGGTCATTTTGGTTTTTAATATTCGACAAGTGTAATCATTTCTCGAGATTCTATTCATAAGGAAGGTTTTTAGATGGCTGGTGCCCTTGTCATTTTTATAGGCTAATGGATACTTCTCAATTTAATAACACCTTACATCTGAACTGACTTTGCAGTCTCTAAAGTGCCATTCCTCTGTAGCATCTCATCTGCCTCTGGGACATTTTTGTGAAGTGGATGGACAGTTACCTCATAATACAACTGGACAACGCAGGGCTGAGGCGATATATGTGCCTATGTGGACGGTGAAGAAACAGAGCCCCCAACTCCAAGCTCTGCCGTCAGAATGAAAAACCATTTACCATCTCACACAGGGGACACTGGGAAGTGCAAGAAGGAGCAGGTTGGTGAAAATGACACACAGAAGTGGACTTGTGTGCACCTCTGTGTTAGTCAGGGTTTCTATTCCTGCACAAACATGACCAAGAAGCAAGTTGGGGAAGAAAGGGTTTATTAAGCTTAAACTCCACGTTGCTTCATCGCCAAAGGAAGTCAGGACTGGAACTCAAGCAGGTCAGGAAGCAGGAGCTGATGAATTCAGAGGCCACAGAGGGATGTTACTTACTGGCTTGCTCCCTCTGTCTTGCTCAGTCCAGGGTTTCTTATAGAACCCAGGACTACCAGCCCAGAGATGGTACCACGCACAATGTGCTCTCCCCCCTTGACCACCAACCAAGAAAATGCCCCACAGCTGGATCTCATGGAGGCACTTCCCCAATGAAACTCCTTTCTCTGTGATAGCTCTAACATGTGTCAAGTTGACACTCAAAATCAGCCAGTACAACCTCCATGGTCTGCTTACACGAGGACGTGAGAAGGCCTATCACTTAGGAGATGAGTTCATAAACTTCCACTGTGGGGTGTTACCAGCAAGCACCATGGCCTCCACAGAGAGGGGACAGTGTCTTCATGTCTAGAGACACACATTGTTGTCTCAGATCTGAAGGTTGCCACTGGCACCTACAGGGTATAGGACAGTGGTGCTGATACATTTTCTAGAACATTCAGCATGGCACTGTAATAAAGAATTTTCCATCCCTGTGACAAATCTCAGGCTCACAGATTTACTAACCAGTCATCCAGAATGTCCTCGAGAATTATCATGTGGTTGGCTTGAGGGAAGTGTCCCTCTTTCTGCATCAGAGGATCACAGATGGCAATAGAGTCTCCAAGAACTTCAGTTTCAGAGTGGCCTGTCCCTTGCTGTAGCAGGCATTTTCCTCTTTTCCCAAGAGTCAGCATGTAGGCTAATGGATTTCTGGCTGTGGTGACTCTGGCTGTGATCATTATATAGCTTGAATGTGTTCTCCAGAGGTTTGTGTGCTGGGAGCCTCTACCCAGACCCATGAGAGCGGAGTAGGATACCCAATGTAACAGATGAAGATACACTATTAACTATTAACATTAAGAGATGAAGTGCAGCAGGATGTTACAACAGTGGCCACACCCACTTTGTCTTCCTGTCAGTCCATGTGCCCTGTTACTCTTGCATGACACTGAGGTACCATTAGTCACAAAGCAATGTAGTTAAGGGAACTATGATGCTGTGGTATTTGGACTTTCATCCTCCAAAGCGGTGTGCTGGGTAAACCTGTTTCCTTTATAAGCAGCTAGTTTCAGGTACATCCTTGTAAGAACATAAAGGCCTAATGAAACTGCCCACCATGCGACAGAAATAAACTATTTTAAAACAATGGAATGCGGCATGAAATGCATTTCTTCTCAGCACTTGGCAATGCCCTGTGAGTTTGCTTTTTTGAGTATTGCCTCATTTGAGTCGGCGTAATCCATGAACAGCAAACTAACCTCAGGTCCAAGTCTCAAGTACTCACTTGAAGTTGGAAACTCTACTGGAGGGGAAGAGGAGATGGCTCTGCTGAGCCTGAGTTTAGATCCCCAGTATCGACATAAAATACACTCACATGGACTCATACGTATAATGCCAGCCCTGGGGCCACAGAGACAGGTGGAGTCCCACCAATTTGAGAAGCTCTCTCAAAACTAAAGTGGAGAGAGATCAAGAAAGACAGTTGGTGCATTTGACCTCCAACAATTATGTGTGTACACCTGCTTACATACATGTGCTCACATACACATAACGGAACATACATGTACCCATGCACTGAAAAGAAGTATTGCTGGTATTGAAAGGAATTCGAATGTCCTGACTAAACATCCAGCAGGATAGCGTGCGAAAGCTTCCACCTGCTTGAAGCAATGGCGTGTCTTACATCAGAGAGAACTGGTGAAGCCTCCTACCTAGAAACAGCTCATGTGTCCCATAGCTGACACCATTTCTAGACACAAGATTTCTCATTCTCTGTGGCACAGAAACTCTTACATCTTGATTAGCATGTCAAATGTTCCTTTGTCCCTGTGCCCACAAAATTGTGTTTTATAAGATCTTGTATCAACTCTATCCCTTTTCTAGATTAACTTTCTAAATTCTTTTCCTAGATTCATCTCACAGTTCAGTAGAAACATAGAAGAGCACAGAGCCAGCCAGCTCTCAGACACAATACTTTATTTGAATGGCTATAGGCTGTTAAATTGTAATACATCTCCCTTTTCTAATCTCTATGCATTGAATATGTCCAAAATATAGATAGTTATTGCTAGTGTTATTGCCCAGTTTGTACCATTTCCAGTGGGGCATGACTTCTGTGGGTGAAAATAATCTCCTCCTTTCTCTCTCTATCTGGCCATTACCCACAGGAGCCCTGAAGGAGACTGTAGTCCTTACCTTCAGTGTTACCCTGGATTATTTTGCCTCAAGCTCAAGCCTTGCTTGCCAGAGAGAAGAGAAGTTTGCTGCAAATGAGACACTTAGAAAACTCGAAAGAAGACAATTTCTAGGGGAAAGTGATCCTTTGGAAAAATATAAAAGCTAACCAACCCTTCCCATGAAAGCAGATAAAAGGAGTGGCATTAATGGGTTCTGAGGCTCATCACCTAAGGTCCACACCATCCACTCCCAGGACAGCCAAAAGTATTGTTTTACAGGCACTCTGCTGCCTGGATGCCTGGAGGTCTCAGCTCAGCTTCTAATTCAAGTGCCCTTATTGTAAAAGCTGCTGTCGGCTCTCCTAGGCTCAGGCGGAAGAGTCCAAGGAGCTGGGCTCATTCCCTATTTCTTAAGAGTGAGTTCTTCCAGCTCCCAGTTTAGCTTATTGGTTGTTCCAAAGAGGGGCAGGTAAACCATATGGCCCTGTAAGCACAAATGGAGAAATTATCCTCTCCAGATATTTTGATACAGCATCTCTCTTTAAAGTCAAACTCACTGAAAGATACGTGAAGAACAACACATGCCCCATTAGCCAAGTTGGTAATCCAGGTGGAGGGAAGGGTCCCTCAGTACAGGAAATGGGCCCCTAGCCTAATGTTAACAGCGAGCGGTATCTTCCTAGCTGGCTTTGGTAGACTGATCAGCTCCATCTTTGCTGGTAGATGGCTCACAACGGCAGACAGAACAGCACATCTTCAAGGCCGTATTTGTAGAGCATCAGATATCTATGTTATGATTCATAACAGCAGCAAAATTACAGTCATGAAGCAGCAATGACATAAGGCTATGGTTGGAGGGGGAGCACCACATGAGCTGCATTAAAGGGTGCAGCATTAGGAAGACGAAGAAACACTGGGTCTAGAACACACAGTCTAGAAGCAGGGATAAGGATCAGCAGACTCTGAAATAGTGGGCATAGAATAAGGGGCTTTATGTTCTAATGCACACCAAATGTAAAGTGTTGACTCTGTAAGAAAATGAAAGGAGGGAAACACATGACTCAGAACCCTTACATCTGGCCAGCAGCGAGGGCATTTGCCAGGGCCAAGTCTCATGATCCAAGTCTCATGATCCAAGTCTCATGATCCAAGTCTGATCCTCAGGACCCATGTGGTCAAAGGAAGAGAACAGACTCCTGAAAGTTGTCCTTTGACCTTCACACATGCTCCATGGCACATGTTCACAGAAACGTGCATACAGAAAAAATTAATAATTGTTAATTAATTAATGTAATTTGAAAAAGAATACATAGTCCTAGGGTTTGAGTTCTAAGTCTTTCACCTCTGGGTGTGAGATCCAATGAGAAATTGTTTAACTTATCACCCATAGACTGGGGTGTGCCCAGGTTCTGTTATTTGAGTGGCTAAAATTGACTTTATAGGCAGCAGACCATCCACATCTGGGCCTGAGATTCCTTCAACAAATATTTATTAAGCATCTACTAGAGTTCAGGCACCATTCTCAGCATTCGGGGTTCAGCAATTGGCCAAAGAGACGATGATCACACAAAGATGACCAAAGCTCGCAAGGTTTGCAGTGTAGAGCAGACATTCGGCAACTATAAGGAATTAGTAGTAGTCTACAATACGTCATTGATATTTTCCCCTATCTTAGCGGAAGTACACATACTAGGAAAGCCTGAGTCCTGGATACCTAGGTATACTGGCCAGGAATGGTAACCACTCCCTGAAAACCAACCTGATTTTCTGATGAATCTTTCCTAATTTTTATTGGATATTTTCTTTACTTACATTTCAAATTTTATCCCCTTTCCCTGTGTTCCTCCCCTCCCAGAAACCCCCTATCCCATCCTCTCTCCCTATCCCATTTCCCCTGTTTTTATGAGGGTGTTCCTTCAGCCTCCAACCCACTCCCTCCTCCCCACCCTCAATTCCCCTACTCTGGGGCATAGATCAGGCCTTTATAGGACCAAGGACCTCTCCTCCCATTGATGCCTGACAAGGCCATCCTCTGCTACATATGCTTCTGGAGCCATGTGCACTCCTTGGTTGATGACTTAGTCCCTGGGAGCTCTGGGGAGGGGAGGGGGTCTGGATGGTTTATATTGTTCTTCCAGTGGGGTTGCAAACCTCTTTAGCTCCTTCAGTCCTTTCTCTGACTCTTCTATTGGGGACCCCACACTCAGTCCAATGGTTGGCTATAAAAATCCGTCTCTGTATTTACAGGCTCTGGCAGGGCCTCTCAGGAGACAAACATATCAGGTACCTTTCAGCAAGCATTTCTTGGCGTCCACAATAGTGCTGGGGTTTGGTGTCCATTTCTGGGATGAATCCCCAGGTGAGACAGTCTCTGGATGGCCTTTCCTTCAGTCTCTGCTCTACACTTTATCTCCATATTTACTCCTGTGAGTATTTTGTTCCCCTTCTTGGAAGAACTGAAGCACTTTTCTTTCTGGAATCTTAAACACTTCATAAAATATAGCTCTGCTAGCAGTTAGGGAGATGGGGCAATGAGTGGACCCACTGTTCTGGGTTGAGATCCTGCACAAATTCTAACAATCCATGCAGCCCTTCTCAGGGCTCAGCACTCTGGACAACGCATGCCTAGCCAGCATAGTGATCCTCCCCTAATTCCCAAAGCTCTGCTAGGTACAAGATTTTGGCTTCACCGGGACACCCGAGCAGAGCATCTGTCCTGATAAGCCATAGGCCCCGTCGACCTTTCTGGTGCCTTTTCTGTAGTGTAGTTTGTAGTGTCGTGTCTGAGGCAGTGAATAGAGGCAATGGTGATACTGGCTCCACTGACTCCTCTCTGGCTGCTTCTGGCTCAGCCCCTTGTCTGCCTCACAGATCACAGAGCCAAGTCCCGTTAAAATGACCCAACACCCAACGCAGCGTCCTTCCTCCTCCCATGGGTGCTGGGATGACCAGAGCGTCTGACTGCTTTCCCAGAGCATTGCAGCTCACTGTTGCTAATCTCCTTCACATTTAAGACTGCATGCACAGCTATGCTAATTAGCAGAGACTCATAAGCTCAGGATTTGAAAGAAATTGAACTAATCTGAAATGATATCATGGATGAAGTGAGAAATAAGAACTAGACTTCAGATGGAGGCCATGCTTCCCGGGCGCTAGGCGAGCAAGGGTGTAAAGAGTGGGATTGCAGCCATGTTAGTTTTCAAGCTATCCGGAAGGTGTCTGCAATGACAACATAGGCAGCATTTCTATCTCGTGTATAAAATCTAAAGCATTTATCTATATGGGCACATGAAAGCACACGAACATACTGATGTATTACATTACTGATTTGGTAGACACTTGGCTTATATGAATGCAACCTATGTTAATGCTGGGTTTGTTAGAGGTGGCTCAGTTACAGACTGTTCTTCCATAGGACTAGAGTTTGATTCCTAGCACCCACTTGGCAACTCACTCATCTTGTCACTCTAGTCCCAGGGGATCTGATTCCTTTTCCTGGCCTCCACACTATGTATACATGGTACAAAGACTTGTATGCAGGCAAAACACACACATATAAACTGAAATCAAAATGAATTTTACATTATGTTATTTCATATGGCTTAAACACATTCATTCTTAGACAGTTTGGGATATGCACACTGTGTATGCAGACCACTCTGAGCCCCACTCCCCATCACCCTCCTCTATGCCCTCTGCAGCTAACTTTTGAGGATGATATAGCTGAGGTAACTTATAAATGAGATAAGGAATAAATATGACCTAGAGAGTTGCTGAACTGAAATAATTAACAGCATGCCTGCTGTTTAAAATTACTTTTGTAGTCTAAATTCTTATGTTAAAATATTTTAGTTTGTACATGGATTTGTCTTTGGTGTACTGAATAGATAAAATGTAAAAATATATTTATAATGGCTTACGAAGGATTAGGTTTCATGACAGTATTTTTCAAATCAAGTTTTTTCCTGTTATTCCCTCTCCCAACTCCTTTTCTCCTTCCCACCCACACCCCCAGTTATCTTCCAAAGTTCCTGCCTCAAATGACCTTTGGCCTACAATCTCTACACCTGGGTTCCTCCTGCCATTTCCTATACAGTGTCACAGTCTGGATGCATTCTCTCAAGCTTTATTTATAAGCAAGTAAGCTAACATTTAGGATCAGCATATGACAGAAAACACATGGGCTTTGTCAGGCTAGATCTTCTCACAATAGAATACTTTACAACAGTGGTTCTCAATCTATGGGTTGTGACCCCTTTGAAGGAAAATGGGCCCTTTTCCAGGAGTCATCTAAGACCATCAGAAAATACAGATACTTACATTATAATTTATAAGAGTAGCAAAATTAGTTATGAAGTAGAATGAAAATAATCTTATGGTTGGGGTCACCACAACATGAGGCTCTGTATTAAAGGGTCGCAGCATCAGGAAGGTTGAGAGACACTGCTCTACAATCTAAATTCTGTAATTTTTTTCTTAATAGCTGCATAAAACTCCATTGTATAAGTGGGCTACATTGCCATTATCCATTATTGAGGGACTTTGGGGCTGGTTCCGTTTCCTAACTATTGTGAATACTGCAGCAATAATATGGGTGTTGTGAGTGGATTAAGATTTTTAAATTATGTTGTTTAGTTCAGCTTAGACTTGGGCTCTAAAACACTGGAGCTGCCATTAACCTGTGAACTGACTCCACAGGTGGAGGTATCTCTAGCAGATACAGATATTTCTGACATTTTACCAAATTAACTATAAATTATAAATTGGACTCCCTTGAATTTTCATCAGACTTATCAGACTATAACCATGAAGAGGATATGGGGGGCATGTAATGTAATACACAGATTGGGTCAGAAGCTTCCAAATAGCTGAGACTTAATGCTTTCTTGAGTTTCATATCTCCAAAGTTAGACGCTACAGGGGGCAGTTGTTGAGGAAGCTCAGACAATTCTCAGCTTGGCCTTTCCCTCTTGGTAGTGTTCTTTTCTGAAGAAGCAGGCGCTATATTAAGATCTCAGTTTGAAGTTTCACCATATGGCCAATGGGATGGCTCAGAGATTAAAGGTGGTGACCATCAAGCTGGAAGACCTGAGTTCAATCCTGAGGAGCTGCATGCTAGAGGAGAAAACTGTCCAAGTTGTCGTCTGTGTAAACACACATGCACAAATACATTCACATGCACAGAGACACACATGCACAAATACATTCACATGCACAGAGACATACATGCACAGAGACACACATGCACAGAGACACACACACACAGACACAGACACGCAGACACACACACACACACACAAGCACATGCACACAACCCTGAAACCACATACAAAATAAATAATGCAATCAATGTCACTCTAAGCCACATTGAGACAGTGATCTGTTTGGAAAAGGCTGTCCTGAGTGGAGTTCAGGTCCTTTTTGGCACTGCTTCTATCTGCTAAAGCACGCCTGAGAAAATGATGATTTTTGTTTCCACTGCTCTGAAAAGCCTTGCTAAATAAAAGTGACCTAGCCACTGCTTTAAAATATTGCAGTCTTTTAAAAAAGTAAACCTAACACTTCCTTTTGAAAAACCGGTATTTTCCAGCAAGAAGCAGACATTAATGTTGTTTACTTTTGTGCATTTGCCTCTTAATTCTCAAAGTAAGATAGTGACAGAGTCATTAAAATAAAGGTTTAAAAAGAGCCAGCAACGACAATTGAACTAATGCTCTCGGCAGCCCAACCCAGGTTAATGGATCTTTTCTGCATGCGCCGTTGAAAGCTATGAAACATTTCATTTATAAATCTCGTGTTCCTTTTTTTTTTTTTTTCATTATGAGCTTAGCTCGGCTTGTAACGACTCTTCTCACTGGTATTTTCAAGATCCTTACAGCTGGACATGGGGTTGTGAGTGGAGCAGAATTTCAGGGTACACGCCTATCCCCCCACTCTGCAGGAAGTAGGAGAGAAGCAGAGTGGACACTGAAAGGAAGGGACAGTGTATCTGGACACACAGTCCTGGTCCAGGGTCCTCTCGTCCTGATTTACTCAGCACAGTGTGTACACACAGGCCCCAGGCTCAGCTGCACCAATCCAACCTCAGGCTGCAGTTCTGTCCAACAGATCTGAGAAGTGTGTCTCTCTTCCCCTTAGATCTCTGTCCTCAAATGCTCTGACTCCCCACTTGCCTCCCACCCTGCCTGTTCCTAACTGGCATCCCGCATATGAAAAAGACATGCCTATGAAGATGCTAAGTTCCTCCCTAACCTTGTGTGGGGTAGGTCTGTCAACACGGCTCTTTGGACTTCGTCCGTCTCTCAACTCCTCATGAGAACAGGAAGAAAACACTTTTGTCTTATGAGGAAAACTGTCGGGAGCAAATAGTGTGGCAGCTGCGAGGTAGACAGGCCAAGGAAAGCTGACAGAGATGGTCAGGGTGCCTACTGTGTGTGTCAGAATGCACGCTGCTGCTCACTTCAAACACATCAAGGGTGGTGATGGTGGTTGTTACTGTTGTTGTTTTGTCTGTGTTTCTCTTGTGGTCTGAGGGTGGAACCCAGGGCCTTGCACACCTGGGAATGCTGAACCATTCCCCACTCTCCTTTGACTTTCAATGTCAAGACAAAGTCACACTGAGCTGTCCAAGATGACCTTGAACTCACTCTGGAGCCCACACAGGGCTTTACCAAACTTGATGTCACCTCAATCAGGATGACATTCTCTTATTCCACCCACTTGCCTAAGAATTTCAGAGGATCTCTTGTTGGTCAATAGAATAGTTAGATCCTAGTAGTGTTTTACGCAGTTATAAAAGACTCCTCATCAGGCAATTTTAAGAGCACAAAGTCAACTACCTACCTACATGAGAGGCAAAAAGCAGGATTTGAGGAACAGCACAGTTTACAAGACTGTACAGAAAGTGAAGATTCCACCCTTCTCCTCCCAGGAAAGGCCTGGAAACCTGTCATCCCAGGTGTAAGACAAAAGCAGATCTCTTACCTGTGTGCTGACTGGGGCTCTATCCCAGCTTCGTGGGGGGGGGGGAGGGGGGGGAAGAATTACAACTTAAAAGCTTACTATTTTCTTTTACTTATTTCCTATTAACGTGATATCTAAAAACATCTAAGTCTTGCAATGGTCTCCTTTTCTCCATCAGATCAGGGAATTAAACTGTAGCACTGACCAACTATCATAAAATGTCTATCTTTAAGTCTGTGTCCCTGAGTTACCTGGGATCATCTCCTACCACAGGGCCATTTTCATGCTACCTACTCAAGGATGCCAGGAAGAGCGTCCCTGTGCCTGTGTGGGTAGCAGTTCTCTGCTGCTGGCCTGCAAAGTGGAAGAACCTGTAGGCTAATTCTCCACAGATTCAATTAATGGATGGAATTTCACACAGCAAACAGAAAGACCTGCTGTTCTCTCTGCAAACCCAGCCTAGCCTTGAAATAACAGAGTCCAGCGCCCTCTGGGGAAGGTACTGTGCATAGCAGGAGCAGCCCAGTTGTGGCAAGAAGCGCTGGAAACTCCTAGAAAGATCTCTGACCTGACTCCTAATAAACAGAGCCCTCACTCTATAAGCCCTCCTGACCTCAGCCCCTCCCTCTCATGCTGTGAGGCTTCACGATCCTTCTTTTTTTTTTTTCTTTTTTTCTTGGTCCTCACTGTTTTTAAGTGTGGCCCCGGGAGAATTAAGGATGTAACTTAACGACCAGAAATTAGGAAAACACTTTGGAGTTCCTTTCTGAAGTCATTCCCCCAGCCTTATCATTGATTCTTGGTGTAAACCTTCTTTCTCCTCCCCCTCCCTTTCGACCTGTTACAATGTCATAAAATAAATATATGTTTTATTTTTTTTCTCTGTGGGTACATATTTCATCCATGCACACAATGAAGAAAGATAATCAGGATTGTGCTAGATGGTGGACTGGGGACCAGAGGGCCCCCGATCGTGATATCAATTCATGACATACTTTATAATCTAGCATGGCGCTTTTTTTCCTACTGGTAGCTAAGAGGGACAAGTTGTTACTGAGGCAGATATCATGGCCACTGAAAGCAGACTGCGTGGATGTGCATTCACCCCCCTACTTCCTGGGGGTGTCCTTGCACGATCCTTTGCTTGTGGAGGACTTTGCAATGTTTTCCCTGCACAGCTAAAACACTGCCAAGCAGCTAAAAGCTCATCAGCAGTCAATGATGAAGTGGGAGCAGCTCTAACAGGAAAATGGCTGGGTTGACATTTTCAGAACGTTACTTTCAGTTTTTGTTATCCTTTATATATTTATTATGGGGCTGGTGCAGCACATAAGGGCCTGGGGTAACTAGGGAAGCAGTCTCCACGCATATTCTCAACCCTCACAGCAGAACACTGGGAACATTTTCCATTTAGTGAGGCCACTAGCTAGAAGAAACATTTATTATTTTATCACAGGAATCTGCACATCGCAGCATGGATAAACACAAAAAGAAATCTGTGTTGTTCCAAGAGGCCATGAGCCTGGGGGAGCAGTACAGATTTGAGGTGTCAGAAATGGTTGTGGTTTTAAAAAAAAAAGAGAGAGAACAAACAAACAAATCACAGCCACCTCTGCAGCCTGATCTGGAACTAGAAGTGTCTGAAGTTTAAATTAATTAATTTAATTAAAATTATCTAATTCATTAAATTGAAATAATTTAATTGATTATTATATCTTAATTAATCACTTTACTTTTAAATAAGTCACAAATAAAAGCATCAAACAACTAGTGTTTCTGACAATAAAATGATGTATTCTTTATCCCATTTGGAACAAACCAGAATTTTGATCAGGTGGCTTGGTCTAAGGATTGCCTATTAACTGGAAACCCCTTACTCTTCAAGGCATCAGAGTTGAACATGAAATAGAGTTAGAAGCAGACACTGAAATCTGGAAGTGTAAAGTGGGATGGTGCTGGCCTAGGGGAGCATCAGCGGCTTAAACCAGGGAAGATGCACTTCACACAGTGAAAGGCTGCTGGAGTAGGAGGGTCTTCAAGAGCTAGGCTTGTGATTGGCACAGAGCTAAGGTAGAGCCTTGTTTCATTGTGGATTGTGTTCACCCAGTGACAAGCACAATGAAACTAATGGCTGAATCATGCCCATGAGAGAGAGCATGTGAGCAAATCGTGTGTGCAAGGAACAGACACATGTGCATGGGCTGGTGCTTGTGCACAAGGCTAGAAGAGGAAGACCGGTATCCTGTATTAGTCTCTGCCTTGTTTCTTTGAGGCAGGGTCTCTTACTGAACCTGAGCCTGCATTTTCTCTTGGGGCTGGCTGCGAGGAAGCTCCAGGGATCCTCCTGTGTATGCCCCTCGGTGCTAGAGTTACAGGCACGTGTTCATGACTGCACCAAGCTTTTCTGCAGGCACAGGGACCTGAATTCAGCACCTCCTCTTGACTGCTGAGCCATCTCTCCAGAACTGCCTGCCTTGGTGTGTTTCCCTTTGATTCACTGAAAACTAATTTACACCGGGCAGTGGTAGCACATATCTTTAATCCCAGAACTTGGGAGGCAGAGGCAGGCAGATTTCTGAGTTGGAGCCCAGCTTGGTCTACAGAGTGAGTTCCAGGACAGCCATGATTACACAGAGAAACTGTGTCTCGAACACCTCACCCGCCCCACACACAAAAAAAAAACCAAAAACAAATAAACAAACAAAACTAATTTACAGTTGGTTGAAAGTTTGGAAATTTAGGGTTGTTCTGTTTTTGCCTTGCAGTGGGAAAACCAAAGCAAATAACACTTGGAGGTTACAAATTAGTCCCCATGGACACAGAATGAATGAACACAAAAGAGATCCAACAGTCACTCCGCAGTGTGCGATTTGAGCTCAGGGCTCTGGTGCTGTCTTAACTCTATGTGACACAATCTTAGTTTTCTGCTGAGAGGCAGCCACCAGAGTAGCCGACTGGGTGCACCCTGTGAGCCCTGAACTAGGCCAGGTGCTCTCTATTTAAAGGCTCCCCTAAGCCTCATGCCCTCTCAAAGACAGGTTCGGGTTTCATCCCAGTTTAGAAAGGGGTACTCTGAGTGACAGTGAGCCGGGGAAAGCCCCTGAAGGAAAGTCACGGAAGGCGTTGGGAATTTGAGTTCATTTCCACAGAGAATTGTGGCCTTCTCTAAGTCGCACAGAGACTTTGGGGAAAACCACATAGATAAAAGGAAAAGCATAAAAATGCCACATGAAGTCTAAGCCACCTTACCAGTATGTAGCAGCAGCTGAGGATGCTAATTTTATGGTAGCTGAAAACAATTAAAATCCTCTCAGAGAGTTGAAGGCACTATCGTTTAGATATGTTAATTCAAATAGTTTCACACATTTTTATGGGCCCGAGGTAGCTTATTTAAATCAA
This sequence comes from Apodemus sylvaticus, assembly GCF_947179515.1. Classification (NCBI taxonomy): domain Eukaryota; kingdom Metazoa; phylum Chordata; class Mammalia; order Rodentia; family Muridae; genus Apodemus; species Apodemus sylvaticus. The sequence goes on along the minus strand of NC_067480.1, from coordinate 6,174,658 downwards.
ATAAATAATTAACATTGTTAGAACTTGACCGCTTACCGATGTGGATCGATTTCAAAACCATACCGTGGAGTGAGAGAGAAAAGCGAGCCACAGAACTTGATGTGTCGGCCTGGCTCACGTCTGAAAGGTTCCCTCAGCTCCTGCTTTAAACACATGTTCCCAGCTGGCACACTATTTTAGAGGCTGTGGCGCCTTCAGGAGAGATGGGACCTAGAAGGAAGAAGTACTTCTCAAATTTTCCCTGTCCAATTACATTAGTGCAGAGAAGGTCTGTGATTGGACAGGGAGAAGGGGGCGGGCCTAGGAGGCTGAGAGCAAGTCAGAGGAGAAGTCAACATGGAGGCAGACAGACAGGAAGAAGATCCTGACCCCACATGGCACAGAGGAGCCCCCGTGGCTGTTCTGTGTGCTCAGAGGAAAAGTAGCCAAGGCCATGGTGCCAATCTCATACCTTAAAAGTTGAGTGGAGGGCACATAAGACATAATTAGGTCACTCTCCATTTTCTCCCCGATTAAAGGCTCTACAGCTTCATAAAGAAACGTGTGGAGGCCAAAGCTTGCTTTGTGCTGCGTGTTACCCAGTCTGTGATCTTCACCGAAAGCAGGGCCGACACACAAAGGCTCCGTGAGTTCATATGTTCTTTATGGTATTGCCTGTTTAACTGATAGTGAAAAAAGAGGAGGGAAGGAAGTGACTGAGACTGCAGATGGCCCCCGGGGCTTGAAATATTTATATCTGGCCCATAGAAGAGGCTCGTCTGCCACTTTGCTCAAATTAAAGAAAACGCGGCTTGCTATCTGAAAACCATATGTCACAACTCTCTGCGCTCAGCTCACATTGGATCCTGAAAAGCTTTAGTGCTTATGTGAGTGCCATTGAGTGAGTGGGACAGTAAATTGTGACACACAGAGGTGATGTGGTTGCTTCGAGGGTCACAAAGCTGTTGGGAAACTAGCAGTCTTATTCTAGAACTCATGCTTCTAACTATAGCCTAAGTTTGCTTCTCCATTGCTATGATACGCCATGCCCAAAGGCAACGGAGGCTGGGTGGATCGGGGAGTGGGTAAGGAGAACTTATTGTAGCTTAAAGGTCCATAGCCCAGGAAAGCCAGGGCAGGAGCTTCGACAGGAACCTGGTGGCAGGGACCAAGGCAGAGGCCTGGAGGAGTGCTGCTCACTGGTTTGCCCTCCATGATTTGCTGTTTGCTTTCTTATACAAGGTCTACCTGCCCAGTAGATGGGCATCCAAACATTCAGTCATTACTGAAGAAAATGCCCCCATAGACATGCCCACAGCTACATCTGAAGGAGGCAGCTTCTCCATTGAGGATTACTTTTCCTAGGTAACACTGGCTTGCATGCAAGCTCACAAAATAATAGTCAGCATATAGATCTACTTCCTTGCGCATTTCTTTCTCATTTTCTTTACTGTTAGAAGTATTTTCTGAAGGAAAGAGTGCTCTCTGGGTCATGATAGTGAACGGATGAAGTCATACTTCATATTCTATTGTCTGGTTTTCAAACTGAGACAAAGAGACTGAGACCCATATTTTATATGTCGAAACAGACGTGAGCTCCAGATTCTTCCAGCATCCATCAGTCCCTACCTGACATACCCAACCCCCAACCTTGAGCTTTCCAGCCTAGGGGCTGGGCTGCCCTTTCCACAGAGGCTTCTCCCTATATAATCCAAACATTTTGGCCTTTCCTCCTCTTCCTCCTCCTCCTCGTCTTCCTTTTCCTTCTCCTCCTCCTCCTCTTCCTTTTCTCTTTCTTTTCTCCCCTCCCATCTTCCCAGAGCAACTCCTGTGACCTCAACCCTTAGGACCCAGTGAACTCATCAAAGTGTAGCTTCCCAATAAACATGATTTTAAATAATGTAATCTAGCTTGAATTGACCCATTTCACCAGTGGAGAAATAACCTAACCCCTGCCCTCCCTCCCTGTGTGTGTGTGTGTGTGTGTGTGTCCACCACATCCTCCCACACTTGAGGATCAAACCTAGGACCTTGCATCCAGTACTAGGCAAACACTATATTGAGTTACAGTTACACCTCCCCCCTTTTTAAATTTTTATTTTGTGACACAATTTCACTAAGTTGCTCAGGTTGACTTTGAACTTGCCCTGTGACTCAGGAAGGCCTTGAGCTTTCTACCAGCAGACCTGGCTCACATTTAGTTTTATTTGGTATTTATGTCTGCATACATCTGTGTGTGCCCGCCCATGCATGCATAGTTGCAGCTTTCAACAAATGAGATTCGCAGAAAGACAGTCATACTGTCCACGAACTTCACTGCTGGGGAGGGGGCATGGAGTACCCACATAAACAAGGGGCTCTCACTAAGGAGACTGAGAAGTGACGTCCTTTTACAATGTGAGGACCCAGGACAGAAAAGGGACATTGATAGAATTTTGGGTCAAAATTGTAAAAAGTTAGTAGTTGGTCAGTAAGATCATGCCAATGTTCCTTTCCCAGTCTTGATAAGAGGGGCTCAGGAGAGGACTCAGTTAGAGAAACAGTTGCTGTAGAAGCGTGAGGCCCCAGAGTTTGAACGCTAAAATCTAGGCAAAAGGCTGCCAACCAGTCCCTGTAATCCCAACATGGAAGCAGAAACAGGATTTGCCAGCTGGCCCACCCGTCGAAATTGGTAAGTTCCAGATTGAGTGAGAGGCCCATTCTCAAAAAAGAAAAACAAAATCAGATGCAGGGCAATAGAGGATACCTGCTGTCTACCTCTGGCCTCCAGAGGCATGCCACCCACCCACCCACACACACACACATACACACACACACACACACAAAATCAAACACAGAAAAGACGATCACGCTAAGGCTAGAACACATATGTGAAGAGCATCCTCGAGGGTAGGAAGTAGAGTCCACATGGTTTTAGTAACTTTAAGCCTAAATGTTTCAAAAGGAAAAATTTAGAGAAAGAATACAATTGCCTCTTAAGGACTTAATAAGGAATCTGATGACAGCATCAGATTAGCCAGTAAGCACACACTCAAGGCTGAGGTGTGGCAGTTCATGTCACTGCAGTCACCTCAATCTGCCAGCCGTGGCCTGGAGCCCAGGCTGAGTACAGCCTTCTAGTCATACTGACAATAAGCCAAGGCCCATGAGCAGAAGCCATTCTCTGGTGATGGGTCCTGTGCTCTGCCCCTGAATTCTGCAGAGGATAGGATACAGCCTGAAGACCTTCAGGACACCACAACTTTACAGTAGTTATGTGGCAGTGTAGAAGGCCACTGGACAAAGGATGGAAAATGGCCACTGGTGTGATGGAGGCATTTGGGAATGGGGACAGCTGAGGACAGCCCTGAACAGACAGAGGATGGAAGTCTGCCTGGTATAGGTAGGGACAGAGGAGGAGACGGCTCTTTTCACAAGCTTGGATGGAAGGAATCTGAAACACTGGGTATTAGCTAGAGCGCTGTGGGAAATCTGAAGCCATACCCTGCCACTGGCTCTCAGCAGGGGGCTTTGCCTGCATACTGTTCGACCTGACCACACCACAGTGAGTTGGATCTGGAGATGGTTGGTGCCTAATTTAGACAAGCTCTCAGTGCCCGTGACAATGGTCTGGTGGCACAGGGATGGGCAGGCCAAACTGATGTGGTTCTTCCTTTAGGGTACCTTGAATCAGAGAGTAACGTCCTCAAAGGGACAAGCCAGTTTTCAGAAACACTTCTGTGAGTTGAAACTTCATATTTCCTAAATGTGCAAGTGTCTGAGAACAATTCAACCCGTGCTGGACTAAGAATATTAAGCACCAGTGATGACTGTACCTATGAGCATATAGATGGGCATTTGTGTGAGCTTTATCCTTGTCATTGTCCCCTATAACACAGCAGAAAACTGTCATGTACCATGTACCCTGCCGTAGGGATTACAGGAAACAGTTCAAAGCATCAGGAAGATGTGCATAGGCTTAAATGGAAGTGCCTCTGCTTTAGATGGATCCAAGAACCTGTGGGTTGTGCAGGCAATAGGGGTCCCAGAACCAATCTTCTACAGATACCAAAGGACAGCTGTTCAAGGGCAGGTCAGACGTTTGTGTATCATGTGGAAGACACCATGGAGCAGACAGAGAAGGCACAGTGAGATAAACCATAGGACAAGTGTCGGCAGAAACAAGACAGAATTATCTCAAGGTCACAGAGGCCTTCAGGCTCTGGGAAGGCTCTGGAGGGGCATTAGGAAGTGGGCCTGCACCCCATTTTGCTCGGTCTTCAGAAGGGAATTTTATTTTTTCGTTTCAGAATGAGGCCTGTTGCTCTTTTCTCAATGAGTTCTTTTATCATCTCAGACTTGTGTTTTAACTGCATTTTACCAATGACTCCAAGACACAGCCGGGAGCATAAGGATACAGAATTTAGTGCTTAATAAAGGAAAAGCAGGCTCCGACACCGAGTGTGGTTTCCACCATCTTACCACCGCTTCTGCAAAATTACAAGCTATAAATGCCTGCGATGCTACCAGATGATCCCGTCTTGGAATGTGAGGTTTTAATGAAGGCTGGGCAGCTCAAAGCACAAGGCCAGGGATGCTGACGTCCATGGAGGGCACTAACTCCATTTAGGAAAGGCCTGGGCAGGTCGGTGAAACTATGACTCAACTTATAGATGAGAGAACCAGGCCAGAGGGCGAGAGAACTCATTCAGAGTCACATGGAGAGAGGCTCCAGGGTGGTGACATTTCCTCTGTGCACCAACAGCAGCCTGGCAAGTCCTACACATTCAAGTCAAATGCCTTTATTTCATTTTAAACATTTTTGTACTGTTTGACTGTTTCATGCACTTAAACCATAAATTTTAGCCATTTTCACCCCACCCCTACTCTCTCTTTTTCACTACTCTTTCTCTTTCTCTCTTTGGAACCCCTCTTCCCAATACCTCCCTATCTCCATGTTTTATTTCATGCGACCCACTGACTTTAATTAGCATCTCATGCCCAAATGTTGGTGGGGTTAAAGGACAATTTATCGATTGCTACATCCCTGAAGAACATGAGCACCATGCCTAATGAACATTGGAAATAATTCCTGGGAGAGAGAAATATGTGCAGTCATGGCTCCTTCCTGGGGCCAGACTTAGGCTGGTGAGCACGGCAGCAAGGAGTTCCTGTGGTTGCTGATTGCATATGTGCTCTTGGTTAGCATACAGTGAACACAGCTATCTCACTAGTATTAAGTAGAAGGAACTTAGTAAGTTCAGAGCTTTGATATTGGCGTGTTGGTGCACAGCTGGTGCCCTGTTTTTGTTTTTATTCCCAGCACCCTGACTCACCCAGGAGAGAGGTCACAGGAAGCTCTGCTTTGCACATTGATGTTTCTGTGTTTGACCACCCCTGAGTGCTTCTCTACAAAGGGCTTGGGTACACAGATGCAATCATCTCAGGAAAGACTTATGAAGAGGGTGACAATGGAGCCGCCAGTCATGGTCTCCACTGGCCATGCCTCTTGTACATTCATTCTATTATATGACTTAGGAGGAACCGATTAAGGGGAGGAAAGGGTTATGGTTCAGAACTTGTGTCTATGACCTTGGGCAGAACAACATGGCGGAGAGTGGCTGCAGTTGGGGACAGCTGCCCATTTCATTGTTACCCAGCAGCTTCCTCAGAGACAAGATCTTCCACCTTGGAGGGAAGTCCCTTAAGATACAGGAGGGGGAAACATCTTCTCCTGCAGAGGAGATCCTTAAGTTTCAGGAAGTCTCTAAAATCTACCACATTCACAGGCTTCTCCCTCCTCAGGCCTACCTAAGCCCAAAGGATGCCCGAAAGACACTGGAGGGGCTGAGTGGTCTGGAAGAGGCTCAGATCAAATATGCTGAAAAAAATGAAACAAAACAAAACAGCCAAAACAAACAAACACAGAACAAAAACAGACAAAAAACTATTTCCTGCCTATTGAACTGTGTGCAAGCCTTACCGTGTGTCCAAGGCTCCTGGCTTTCACAGAGCGTTACCCATGGGTGGGGTGGCTTTTGGTGATGTGGTTGCCTTTGTTTTTTTCTTTTACTGTAAATAACTTTCTACCCATACTCCTGTAAAGAACTTTAAGAAAACTCATTGATCACCAAGTTGGACTTTGGCAGTCTCCTTAGTCTAGCCTTGGTTCCCTATCTTGAGTGAGAGTGACATAGTGCCACACAGTGACCACCACAGGCAGGAGGATGAAGACAGGAAGCAGCAGCAGGGATATTGTACCCCCAAGGTCCTGCCACCAGTGACCTACTTCCTACAGCCCAAGCTCCACTTCCCAAAGTCTACAGGACATCCTCACAGAGACACCAGCTGGGTGGCTGAAGACATGAGTTTATGGGGATGTTCATATTCTAACTACAGCAGCTGCCAGGCTCCTCAGAGGAAGAACCACTGAGGCTGAACCCCAAATCCCTCAGACTCTAGCAGGACCAAGGTGCCCATCATTCCCCAGACCATACAGTGAGCCACCTGAGAGCCCCTGTTGACTGCATGTATTGGTTTCAATATGGAATGTCCCTAAAAGCCTCATGGGTTGAAATCTTGGTTTTCACCATTGAGTGACACCCTTAAGATGTGATAGAAGTTGGGGAGCCTTGTTGGAAGGAACAGATCAGTGGAGTGACCTCTGGGTGGTAATAAGGAGATCTCACTTCTTCCTCTCTCTTATTTGTTTTCTCCTATGCAATTATCATGAGGTAAACAACTTTGTTCCATCCACACTGCCCTCTGCCAATGTGCCCCTCATCTGACCTGGTCATGTCTCTAGCCCAATGGTCACCTTAGCTATCATCTCAGACTGACTTCTGTGAGCTGACCATGCTTGTCAGTTGGGGTTGTCATCTCTTTTATGATTCCAGAGAACATCCTAATACACACAATTTTAAACATATAACTCAGACATTTTTCCAATGACAACTCCATAGTTAAATGACCCTAGAGATGGCCCATCCTTCCTTGAAAGCCCCCATTCCTGGCTTCACCAACTGATGCCTGTCTTGGGGTTTTACTACTGTGAACAGATACCATGACAAATGCACCTCTTAGAGGAACAACATTTATTGCAGCTGGCTTACTGGTTCAGAGGTTCAGTCCATTATCATCAAGAGGGGAGCATGGCAGCATCTAGGCAGACAGTGCAGGAAGAGCTGAGAATTCTGCATCTTCATATAAAGGCCACTAGGAGAAGAGTGCTTCCAGGTATCGAGGATGAGGGTCTTAAAGCCCAAGGCCACAGTGACACACCTACTCCAACAAGGCCATGCCTCCAAATAGTGCCACTCCCTGGGCTAGGCACACTCAAACCACCACAATGCCATTGCCTGATGTAGCCTTATCTACCCAACTTAGTTCCTCAAGGACAGAAACTAACTCATATCGTCAGATCCAAACTCTAAAGTAAGCATGTGCTATGCATTAGAACCCTTGGAAATGTTCTTCTGCATCTATAACATGCATATACAAAGAAACTGAAACACACTGGGAATGTATAGTTCACATTTGTTGAAAACTATATCTATGGAAGAAATCCAGGAGCTTGGGGGATCTTTTGACTTACTGCTTCAAAGATGCAAAAACTAAAACATATTTGGTTTCTATCTTCAACCTTGGATTTTTGATAACAATTAAGCAAATAACCAGTTCAGTCACCCAAACCTAGATTAAACATTGTATGGGAAATATTAGAAGAAGGGGAAATGCTCCCCTTTAGAAGCTGTTTCTCTTTAAATTTTATTTTTAATGTGTTTATAAACTATGTTTAACAGCCAGAAAATACTATTTAAATACTTATACAGTGTCCAGACAGCTAGAGTAACATCAAACAGAGACAGCACTGAAGAAGAGAATTTCCAATCTGATTCTTTGGAGTCCAGTGTTCCTGGCTATGACTCAGAGGTTATTGTGGGATGCTGGGAAACAGGTTCCCAAGATGGCACCAGGGAGGGTTCTCTACTTGCTGTGGGCTCCGATCTCATCAGTACCTGTCATACACTGTTATAGAAGTGGTCGGTTCTCACCTAACAATTCATGTAGACACAAGCATTCGATTGGCTCTCTGGATAATGTATCCCAAAACTGATGTCCACCTGTGAGCTCCGAGACTCATAGTCAACTGGTAGTTTCCTGAGATCCCTCACAGGGGACATTTCCTTCTTGCCTGATCCTTGCCCGCAGGAACTTCTTTATTCTCATGTTATTGAAAGCAGTTTTTACCAAGCTAATTTTCTGGTAGCCTGAAAGGCTTCTGGACCCTGTTGTGTGAAAGCTACAGGCCTGGAGACAGTCAAAGCTGCCAATGGCCAAAGCGTGGAATCAATGCTCTCCCAGCATAGTGGCTCAATGGGGGAACCTAGAGAAAGGTTGTGATCCCATTACACATGCCCTGCCACTGTCCTGTAGTGCAGAGACAGACAAGTGGCTCCTATATAGTTCATCAAGTAGGGATTCAGTTACATTTTATTTTCTTAAGTTAAACACAAGTAAGTAGCTCGATAGATGTTAAACCGTGTGATTAGTGGCAAGTGCTTTTGCTCAGGGCCTCTCGACAGATCATTTGTGATTACCCCACTGACCCTGAAGCTTAGTCAGATGAAGCCCTTACAGACATGTCTGTTCAGAGCAGACCCTTAGAAGCCTCTCACATGCAGACACACACTAACACACAAACACATATGCACAGACTGCACATGCTCACCCACATATGTCTCCTAAAGACAGTGACCCATGTTGGAGAGGGCTGCACAGGGTCACCTTCTAGTCTTCCAATGCTCACATGCTTAACTCGAGTGATAGAAAAGCACATTATTTTTCATTACATTCCCATAGTTGCCAAATGAAGGGAGGGAGGAATGCACAAATGCACAAATGAACCAAGGAAGCAAAGAAAGAAAAAAATAGAAAAAAGAAAAAAAAATGTCAGTGTTTAGGAACATACTTCTACACTGAGAAAGCCAAACTGCCATTGTATGATTAGCTTCATCTTCTTTGCAGCCAGCCCTATATTTGATTGGATAAAAAAAAAAGTAAGGAAAGGAAAAACAACTTCTTGCCCTTATGTGGAAACCAAATAAGTTGACCTCAGAGAACTAGAGTAAAGATCACCAGAGTTGGGAGGGATGGGAAGGGAAGGGCGAATGCTGGAAAGGGTTGGCTAATGGGCACAAGAATACCACAGTGTGATCACCTTTAACAATACATTATTGCATATTTCCAAACATCCAGAAGAGAAGGTTTTGAGCCCAAAGAGTAGCTACATGCTGGAGGTAATAGATGTTAGTTACCATGATTTGATGAACACATATTTGATACACCATGCCAAAATATCACATCTCGCCCCATAAATACATATGCAGTAGTGTGGAGAAGCAAAGTGCCTGTGTGAGGCTGGCGAGGAATCCTGTTCCAGCTGTTTGCCTCCTCCAGCTGTCCGGTCTCTGTCCGGCCTCCTCCCTGACCCAGTCCTTCACCCTTATCCCTAATTCTTGCTGGTCTCGGTTTCCCCAAAGCTGTACACTGCAGTTCTGTCCTGCTTTACAAAGACGATCGTACCTCAAAGGCCAAATCTCGTTTCAGAGAAGCCTGTCTTTTGTGCCCGTTTTGGACTCCTCTTCGAGTCCCCAGTAAGAAGAGGACCAAGCTTAACATGGGTATACACAGCTGCGTACAGACGGTCAAGGAGGGAGAGAGTCGCCAGTTCTAGCCAAAAGGTACATTTCAATATTTATAAGGCTAGAAAATCAACTGGATTTTTCAACCTAAAATCTTAAGAAATGATGGAGACAAAGAGGAAAGACTGAACTCAGCCCCTCAAGGTCCTGGGGCCTCATGCATATATGCAGGGCCTCTGTGGAGAACAAATCTTGGCAGGAAGTGGCTACCTGTCACATTATCAGAGTGCAGAAGCACACTGTACTTACTGGATGCTATAAAAATCATTCCTCCTGCACACAAGAAATATGTATTTTCTATCTTCCAAGTCTAAAGAATCTCTGCAAGTTCTCTCATTGGGATTTCCTCTGTGCCTTTCGCATACAGTAAATCATCCCATCTCTTTGCTGTCTGGCACATTCTAATAAGAGCTCCCCTTGGTCTTCGAGATGACTCTCATGGTGAGGACTCACAGCGTGGCTATTCATCTTCTGTCTTCACTGCGTCTTCCAGACACCAGGTTGCCTATAAAGAAGTGTGTGTCATCCATGTGCATGTTCTTAACCAAAAGTATCACCATGGACAGGCTGGGAGACGGCAATGAACATAGTTCCGGTAGCTGTATGCTGAAGGCTTTATGCGTCTCAGGTGGGGCATGTATTCAGTGTGAGATGTGGGTAGGTAAAGCTCTTCCTAGTCAGTTGACCATGAGGTTTCCTGAGCAGCATTCTAGGGCAAGATGTCTCTGCTGGTTTGAATGCAAAGGAAGCACATAGGCTCATATGTTCAAATGCTTGGGCCTTAGTGGACCTGTTTGGGAAGGATTAGGAGGTGGCCTTTGGGGAGGAAGTGTGTCACTAGAGGACAGTGGGAGCTCTGAAGTTTCAAAAGACTACGCAAGGCCCAGTCTCATTCTTTCTACTTGTAACTTGCTAATCTGATGTGAGCTCTCAGCTACTGCTACTGCTCCAGCGCCATGCCTGCCCGCATGTGGCCATGTTCCCCACCATGACATTCACAGACTCACCCACTAAACACTAAGCAAGCCCCAAGTTGAATTCTTTCTTTAGAAGCTGCCTTGGACATGGTGTCTCAGCACAGTAGTAGAAGAGAGATTAAGACAGTGTCTCTTTCTTCCTTCTTCTGCACTGTTCTTTCCCCCATAATCCTCATTTTCTTCCTTTACTCCATCCCCACCTACCCTCTCTCTCTCTCTCTCCCCCACGCCCGCCTCCATCGTCCAACCACAACAACACCTGGAAGACAAGTAAGGACCATGTCCTACAGGGTTCAGAGACAGTACTAAGGATCTGCATGGAATCCTCAGTGCAGTGGGAACCACGTGAAGAATGTTAGCTGGGGTGGGGGTCCCTGTGCACCGTGCAAGGCTCCCTGAAGGTAGTGGTGAGTGAAGCTGGGGCAGGGGTCCCTGTGCACCGCACAAGGCTCCCTGAAGGTAGTAGTGAGTGGAGCTGCCATGCCCCTCATGGACTTCCATCTAGTAAAGAAAGAAATTAATATACAATTTCACACACACACACACACACACACACACAGAGAGAGAGAGAGAGAGAGAGAGAGAGAGAGAGAGAGAGAGAGAGAGACAGACAGACAGAGACAGAGAGAGAGAGAGAGAGAGAGAGAGAGAGAGAGAGAGAAACAGAGAGACAGAGAGAGACAGAGACAGAGAGATCACCACTACCACCCATACAAACATGTACACAGGTCAACAGTCAAAGGCTGCTTTATGATACCCAAGCTGATCAAGAAAACAATGAAGAGTTAATTGGACAAAGGAGGGAGCAGGGAAGAACATCCCAGGGGTCCAGCTCCTGTGAGCGGCTGAGGTGAAGCCACTGAGAGAAGCCTGGTAAAGCAGGGGAGAGCCTCAGCGTGCAGGGTTCAGAGATCACATTAGACCCTCCGAGCAATGGGAGCCACAGAAGGGCTTTGGCTAGGAACAGGGTTCTTGAATAGAGATTTGGGTTTTCTTAAACCTTTTAAGTTGTACATATTTTTATTTTTATGTGTATTCTTATTTTGTGTGCATGTATGTCTGTGTACAACATTTGTTCCTGGCACCTGAGGAAGCTAAAAGAGGTTAGTCCCCTGGAACTGGAGTTACAGATGTTGTGAGCTGCCACGTGGAATTGAGGAACCCAATTCAGGTCCTCTGGAAAAGCAGCCAGTTTAACCACTGACCAAGCCATCGCTCTGGCCCCCAGTTCTGTTGTGTCTTTAATTAAAATATAATTATAATTACATCATCTTTTCCTTCTCCTCCTCTTTACAATCCTTCTCATGTCCCCAACAGATCTGCACACATTCCCTCTTGAATTCATGGCCTCTTATTATTATTACTGTGTGTGTGTGTGTGTGTGTGTGTGTGTGTGTGAATAAATAGGTAAATACAGTCTTCAGAGTCTATCCAGCATTATTTGAACGTATTTGCTATTTAGGCATGACCATTTGGTTTTGGATACCCAGTTAAAGGGCTCATGCGTTTCTCTATTTTACCCTATTTCTAATTGTGTGTGAAAGTCTGTGAACATATGTTCAGGTGCCCCTAAAGGGTAGAAGAGAGCTTAGTAACTCCTGAGGCTATAGTTAAAAACAGTTGTGAGCTGCCCAACATGAATGCTGGGAATTGAATGTGGGCTCTCTGGACCAAGCTCACAGAGTGTATTGTAAAAAGAACCTTTACTGCTATGTAGATGACAGATAAATTCTCCACACACATCTACACATATATATGAGGTACATGTACATTAACATATTTAGATTTTATTTTAGAAATTCAAAAAAGTACTAAGCCAGGAGTGTGAGCATACCTCCGTCCTAGTGCTAGAGCCTGAGGCCCAACACAGATCCCAATATACGTCAAGAAGAGTCATAACCTATGTGTACTTTCAAGGGATGAATATGACGATGAAGATAAATGCTGGCCCAAGTGAACAATGAGGGTAAACATGTTTAACATGACACCTGATGTAAAGACCCGAGTAGACATGTCAGAGTGGGGCTCTGCAAACATGTTCATATGACTCTCAGAAAAGCAGGAAAACTAAAAATGAGGACAAGTAAGACATGGTATAAAATGGCAAAATAATTAAATAATAATAGTTAGCTATAGTAAATGAAATAAAGTCAGGTGGGCTGGGAAAGCGGCTAGGTGATTAGGAGTGCATGCTGCTCCCGCATAGGGCCAGAGTTTCATTTTCTATACCCAAGGCAGGCAGCTCCAGTTCCAGTGTTCCTACACCCTCATCTGGCATCCACAGGCACTCACACACACACACACACACACACACACTCACACATACACACACCTACACACACATACATACATACACCTACACACACATACATACATACACACACATACACCCACTTATATACACATACACTACACACACACATACACCATACACCACACACATACCTATACACACATACATACATACACATACACCACTCATATACACACACATACACACATATACACAATACACGTACACACACATATACCACATACATACACACATACAAACATACACACCTATACACATATACATACATACATACATATACACCACTCACATACACACATACAAGACACACATACACATACATACACCACATACACACATACATATACACACACACTTTTAAAAATAAAATACATTAAAAAAAGAACAAGAACAGGAAAAACAATTTGATTCTTAAACAATTTTATAAAATGAACTGATATTTCTTTTTAAAAAGACCTACAACTTGACAGAAGCACGTGGGAAAAAATATCAATGCCACCAATGATCATGAAAACTCAAGTCAAAGCTGCAGTGCGGGAAGCCCTGATTTGAAGGATTCGGCAAGTGCAGACTAAGACCTGGCAAAAGTCCCTGCCAGCGCATTCCAGGTGGGGATGCGGGTTAGAGCAGCTGCCCTGGAAAAGCATTTGGAAGATCACTAAGAACTGAAAATAAATTCTATTATCCAGTAATTGCACATTGTAATGTACACCCAAAGGAGAGGAAACCAGTCTATCAGATATGCAGGATATGTGAGTCTTTTGTGATAGAATTAACATTCACAAGTACCAAAATATGTATTCTATTTGTCTTGTCTTGAGTAAATAAGTAAAAATGTGGTATGCATGCATGATGGAACATAGGCGAGCCCATTATAATAGTGGCATAAATGTTATGGGTGTAGACAACAGCTTTCTGCTTGGATTTAATTCCCTTTCCATAGAAGGAGCTCACAGCTGGCTCTGTAAACCTGGCCAGTTACCATAGCTAGGGAGGAGGTCTCATGCCCTAGGAGAGAACCTACTGTTGTTGCTTTGTTAAGTGGACATGATATCAACCTGTCTCCTAAGTGCCTGAGGTCAGGGAAGACTGGACCGAGAGTGTCCTCTAGACATGACTGCGCCTCTGCACTCATGACCTCATATTGGCTGGGATTGCCTGCACTGCACTCATGACCTCATACAAGACCTGCAGGATCAAGCCAATCAGCATCGCAGCAAGGATGGGAAGGGCCCAAGGATATCTCACCGGAGCTGAGAGCTGCCGGCCATGGTGGATGCAAGGGGAAGGAGAGTCAGGGTTCTTGTGGCTTGGTTGGTTTTTGCTTCTGTTTTCCTTCAAAAGCATTATCCAGAGCATCATATTTATATGCATGCAATTTTTAAATGAAAAAAAATACAATAGACAAATTAGGGACACAGTTCAGTGGTGGAGTACAACATGCTCAAGTCCTGAGTTTGAATGCCAGAATCAGAAAAAAATAAACTGAGGAATCACACTATTAACAGTATAGCAACTATATTATATTATGTGTGTGTGTGTGTGTGTGTGTGTAGTGTGCCATATATTTGCTATATTTACTTCTACATGCATATATTACATTATATGTTTATATTTATTACTAGAGGATCCATAGACACTGGACAAAACAGCAAAGGGAATCTGCACTTTGGATTTCAGCAGCTGCAGTAAAGTAAGTTACCTCGTTGAAAATCACAAGCCACCAATGTTCACTCAATATCTTATACCTACTAAAGAAGTATATCGAACTTACAGATGGAAAACCCTTGAAAAGATGATGTGTTAGGGATTTTTTAAAATTTCCATTTATATAAATAAGCATGAGTTAACAGATGATTGAACAACTTGAAAAAGGTCCCACAGGTAGTCTGAAAAGGAACACAGGTAGTCTGGCTCCAAAATGTGGAACTTTAATCACTACCAAGCTTTTTTTTTTATTAGATATTTTCTTTATTTACATTTCAAATGTTACCCCCTTTCCTCATTTCCCCTCCAAAAACCTCCTATTCCATCCCCCTCTCCCTGCTCACCAACCCACCCACTCTTGCTTCCTTGTCCTGGCATTGCCCTACACTGGGGCATCGAGCCTTCTCAGGACCAAGGGCCTCTCCTCTCACTGATGTCCTTATTGAGGCCATCCTCTGCTACATATGTGGTGGAGCCACAGGTCCCTCCATGTGTACTCTGTGGTCGGTGGTTTAAGGTTTTTCTGTTTGTTCCTTTGTTTGTTTGCTTTCATCAATCATCCAGGCTCTGGGTTCTTTTAGAGAACAAGACTGTGGAATAGCCATGAGAGACTGTGTGCCTCAGGTTATCCCCTGAGCACGCCTTGACCTAGGTTAGGTTAACTAGGTGGAAGACCCTCTCTATGGAAGTGCTCTGCTTCCTGACCCAATATGACCTGCGCTCCATGCAGCCTCTGCTGCCCTGACATCCCTTCCATAGTTGACTCCACCATTGAAGGGGAGGCAAAAATAAACTCATTTGCCCTTAAATTGCCTTTGTCCTGAGAACTTTACCACAGCAGTAGAAAAGGAGCCAAGACAGATGAACTCAGGGGAACCTCGACCAAGACATTAATAATTAATATCTGTGAGTACAGCAGAAGATCATTAGGAATCACTCCATTGACTTTTTTTGTTTGCCGGTCATGATTGGTTCTATCGTGGGTCCCCCGGCTTTCCAGCCTCTGGTCCCTGGCTCTCCAGGCAGTGAGTCAGGGATGGGCTTCCTCTTACGGCTCGGGTCTCAAGCTGGACCAGCCATTGATTGGCCCACCCCCACGATTTCTGTGCCACCTTTGCCTAGCACATCTTGAGGAGAGCACAGAAGGTGAGGCAGTGGACCCAAGTTATGAAATAGAAAATAAAACTAACTGCTTTCTTTTTAAAAAAAAAAGAATTGATATCAAATTTGTATCATCTCTTCCTCCCCAAATTAGAAGACAAAACTTTCCAACCTAGAAGGCTGGTTTTCCTTTGATACTTAACTCTGACTCAAGTATCAAAACCATAGGGTTGCATCTTCCACAAACACAGATCTCAACAGTCTTCAGCAAAGTATTAGCCAGCAGAATTTAACAACTCAAAAAGGTTATTACTGCCACAACTGAGGGGGATTCATCACAAGTATACATGGCTATTTCAGAATTGGAAAATCATTCTATGTCGCCTACTGTATTAGCAAGGAATAAGTAAATCAGTTTAGCAAGGAAACAGGTAGACAAGATTCAGCACCCACTGTTTATGTGGGTGACAGATGATCTGCTTCTAAAATTTCAAAGATTCCCTGAAAATCAAGCAAAGGCAAAGGAAAGTCTGGGATCAGCCTTTAGGTGTAGAATGGCCATGGAAGACAGAATCGACAAACAAAGCTTTGTTTCCTGTGTAGCACACGGTCCTCGGAAAGTGAAACATGTCTCCACACATGAGCAGTAAGCCTAGGGGGGATGAAACAAAAATATTAATTGCAGTCACCATGGGAAGAGAGAGAAAGATTGGCTGGTGGGATGGCTCTGTGGGAAAAGGTCAAGTCTGAAGACCTGAGTTCAATCCCCAGGACCCACATGGTAGATTCAACAACATCGTGTTGTCACTCCTGAGAGTCATTCATCATATTATCTCAAAACAATATGCATGATCCATTATGCTTCTGAACAATTTACCTTAGAGAAGTGAAAATGTACATCCACATAAAAATACGTATATAGATATTCATAGCAGCTTCATTTTTCAGTAGCCCAGATCTTGGAGTAATCTAAATGCTACCCTAAACAACCAGTAGCCTAACAAAATAGTACAGCCATATACCATAATGATGGAATATTACACAGCAATGAAAAGGAATAATATTTAAAGGTAACACCTTGGTGGGACCTTTGTTTTATTGAAGTCATTACAGTGATTACACAAATTTACTCACATGAAAAAATTCATTGAATTATATGTATGTACATACACACACACACACACACACACAAATCATGTGAAACAACAGATACTTGAGTAAGGTATTGGGTTTATAAGAATGCTAACTTCTGGGGTTAAATATTACATTATGATTAGATTAGTATGATGCTACCATCACAGGAGATGGGTGAGGGAGACATAGGACCTTTCTGCAGTAGCTTCACAATTGCCTAGTTAATTAAAATTAATTCAGAATAATAAAATAAATACAGAGAAGTGGAATGAAACAGAAATTCCAGCCCTCCCTAATAACCAGCCTTCAACGTTATTCTTTATGACACGTTCATCATCTTTTCCTTTTTGCATGTAAGTAAGAATGTGCTTACTAAGAGGGCTTATGATACTCACAGTTTGGTTGCTATTTTGAAAATCCTATAGTACGTCACACAAATTTCCATGTTCTAAATATTCTCCTGCAACATCTTCTCGTGTCTCACTGGTATTAATAAATGAACAGCTCCCTGTGGTTTTCAAACCGCTTTAAGCAGCAGACTTCTCTTTAAAGACTGGTGTGTGTGTGTGCAAGAACCCAGATCTCTTCAGCACCAGGAGTAGAAAGCACAGTGCTGTCCTTGTCATTCCCTGTGATGGCTGTACCCCACCTCCAGGCCATACAACCCCCAAACTGCACATTTAGGGGAAAAATGGGCAAAATGCTGTGTGAAAAGCATTCAGTAAAAATATATTTGTTTATGTGTGTGTGCATGCGCATGTGCACATGTGGGAATCCTCATGTGGAGGTCAAAGGACAACCTGCAGGAGTCAGTTCTCTCCTTCCTCTGTGTGTTTTCCAGGGATCAAAGCTGGCCTGTCTAGACTGGATGAACCATCTTGTTGTCCCTGGTGCTAAACTGTTCCAAGGACTTAACTTCCGGTTGCTTCCCCTTTCCTGGCTGTCACTGTCATGCTGACTTGATGTATGACGCCATAAAGATGAAGATGGCCGCTTGCAGCCATCGCTCAGTGTTTTTTTTTTTTTTTTTTTTTTTTTTTTTTTTTTTTTTTTTTGACATTTTTTTTTTATTTGATATAATTTATTTACATTTCAAATGATTTCCCCTTTTCTAGCCCCCCCCCCACTCCCCGAAAGTCCCGTAAGCCCCCTTCTCTTCCCCTGTCCTCCCTCCCACCCCTTCCCAGTTCCCCGTTCTGGTTTTGCCAAATACTGTTTCACTGAGTCTTTCCAGAACCAGGGACCACTCCTGCTTTCTTCTTGTATCTCATTTGATGTGTGGATTATGTTTTGGGTATTCCAGTTTTCTAGGTTAATAACCACTTATTAGTGAGTGCATACCATGATTCACCTTTTGAGTCTGGGTTACCTCACTTAGTATGATGTTCTCTAGCTCCATCCATTTGCCTAAGAATTTCATGAATTCATTGTTTCTAATGGCTGAATAGTACTCCATTGTGTAGATATACCACATTTTTTGTATCCACTCTTCTGTTGAGGGATACCTGGGTTCTTTCCAGCATCTGGCAATTATAAATAGGGCTGCTATGAACATAGTAGAGCATGTATCCTTATTACATGGTGGGGAATCCTCTGGGTATATGCCCAGGAGTGGTATAGCAGGATCTTCTGGAAGTGAGGTGCCCAGTTTTCGGAGGAACCGCCAGACTGCTTTCCAGAGTGGTTGTACCAATTTGCAACCCCACCAGCAGTGGAGGAGTGTTCCTCTTTCTCCGCACCCTCTCCAACACCTGCTGTCTCCTGAATTTTTAATCTTAGCCATTCTGACTGGTGTAAGATGAAATCTTAGGGTTGTTTTGATTTGCATTTCCCTAATGACTAATGAAGTGGAGCATTTTTTAAGATGCTTCTCCGCCATCCGAAGTTCTTCAGGTGAGAATTCTTTGTTTAACTCTGTACCCCATTTTTTAATAGGGTTGTTCGGTTTTCTGGAGTCTAACTTCTTGAGTTCTTTATATATATTGGATATTAGCCCTCTATCTGATGTAGGATTGGTGAAGATCTTTTCCCAATTTGTTGGTTGCCGATCTGTCCTCTTGATGGTGTCCTTTGCCTTACAGAAACTCTGTAACCTTATGAGGTCCCATTTGTCAATTCTTGCTCTTAGAGCATACGCTATTGGTGTTCTGTTCAGAAACTTTCTCCCTGTACCGATGTCCTCAAGGGTCTTCCCCAGTTTCTTTTTTTTTTTTTTTTTTTGCTGACTTGATGTATGACGCCATAAAGATGAAGATGGCCGCTTGCAGCCATCGCTCAGTGTTGAACAGAATCTGGGAGGCGGACCCTTTAGATTCTTCGGGAATTGCTTTTGTACAAACCCATTTTGTGTAACATTCCTGCTTCTTCATCTCTCTTGTTGTGGACCTGTCTCTATTCTACACCCTGTCTCCTTCCTAAGGACCTGGGTTCCAGTGTCACACTCTGAGCTGAGCGACAAGGAACTTTTCTTACAATCGTGGAAATTATGCCAATACTTCCAGAATCATTCTAGCAGCGATTAACTAAAGTGTGGCCTATGTGATTTCTGATACCATAGTTGTAAGTGTGGCACTATTTCTTTAAAAGTTAAAACATTTACTAAAACAGTCAGCACTGAGGTATTGACCCCTGCTACATGCACAGGCACTGCAAATTATATCTAGAATGTATCTTCCTAAGAAAACAATTAACACACCATGTCGAGTGACGCAATTTCTTCTAAAACTGAGTGAAAAAGGCAATGTGCTCTCGGTGAGACCTGCCTTCAGCAGTTCATTCCATTTTCAGAAGTCTCAGGTGCCAGATCCGCCACTAATCAGGTTTTCTATCTCAGCTGACAGCTCAGGTGCAGTGACATGATTTCATTTTCTTGTCTGATTCAATGTCAGGATTCAAAACTTGAGCGAGAGGTGCAGCACCTCCTCGTGCTGCCCAGGAAAAAGTGACCTGTGGCTTCCATTTCAATGTGCCCATAGTGTTAGCAATACAAGTATTAAAACCCATTCCCTACCACCAACCGAAGAGCATACACAGGCTGGACCTAGGCCTCCCCACACACATGTAGCAGATGTGCAGCTTGGTCTTCATGTGGGTCCTGAACAACTGGAGCTGGGGCTGTCCCAAAAGCTGCTGCCTGCCTGTGGGATATGTTCTAGCTGGGCTGCCTTATCTAGCATTTGTGGGAGAGAAAGCGCCTAGCCTTGCAGAGACTTGAAGTGCCAGGGTGGGGCATATGCAGGAAGGAAGGAGAGGGGTGGGGAAAGGATTGTGGGAGGGGTGACCAGATGGAGGGCAATGGGCAGGATGTAAAGTGAATAAACAAACAAAAATAAACCCTCCCAACAAAATAATTTATTAAAAAATAAATTATTACTACTAATATATAAAAAAAAGTGGACTCCTGGGATCAGTCCTTGTCTTTGGGGACTAATCACCAAAGGCAGAGCGTCTTACAGGAGTAAGCAGCCATTCATTGTGCAAAGCCCAGGAATCACTCTCCCTGCGCTGCAGTGGGGTTCCCGAGGCCTGAGCATCCAGGGCAGATGCAGAGACATGTCCACCTCCTCACGACTGCTTGTGAGTTCCCATTCGGCAGCTTCAGGTTGAGGACTATTGCAAGCACATTCTGAAACACAGTCTGATTAAGTGAATCTTAAACCGGAAGCGTGCTTTCGGTTCATTTCTTCAAAACCTTGATGGCTGAAGAAAGCAAGTGAGATGTGAGAGGAAGATGAGAGAGGATGCTGTTCCTGTGGGCGCTGCTCCTCCTAAGAAGATGCTCTGCTCGTGCTGGGAAGCTACATGGGGCCCCTCCACCCAGGCCAGCCTATCTATGGGATATCACAACTATTTCTTTTAAAACAAACTTAATTCATTTATTTTTCTTGTATAAAAAACCCCTATGTGGTAGCCACAGCTGGAGCCTGGGTCCTCTGAACAGAGACTCTGGTGTGGGTTTTCACAAGATGATCAGTGACTTCCTGATAAGGAGACTTGGTGAACACAGCCTCTTTCCAGAGGTCAGGGGTCAGGTAGCTGTAGGTCTTGGAGATGGCATCAAAGGTGGCCTTGGCAACATTGCCCAGGGTGGCAGTACAGCCTCTGCTGATGTGTAGTAGTCATCTATACCGGCCATCATCAGGAGCTTCTTGGACACAGGAGCAGAGACAATGCCAGTGCCTCTGGGGGTAGGGATGAGACGCACCAGCACAGAGCCACAGCAGCCAGTCACCTTGCATGGAACCATGTGGGGCTTGCCAGTCTTGTTCCCCCAGTAGACTCTCCAAACAGGGACGATAGAGAGCTTGGCCAAGATGATGGCCCCTCAGATGGCAGTGGTGACCTCCTTGGAGCACTTAACACAAAGACCAACGTGACCATTGTGGTTCCCAATAGCAACGAATGCCTTGAACCTGGTCTTCTGGCCAGCCCAAGTCTGCTTCTGCACTGGCATTATTTTCAGAACCTCATCCTTTAGGGATGCACCCAGGAAAAAGGCAATGATCTCAGACTCCGTAATGGGCAGGGAGAACAGGTGGATCTCCTCCAAGGTCTTGATCTTCATGTCCTTAACCAGGCGGCCCAGCTTGGTGACAGGGATTCACTCCTTGTCTTCAGCTTCACCTCCACAAGCCCCATGGCTTCAACCACATCCATGGCCTTGACCACAGGCCCCTGCCCCTAAGACAGCTGCCGAATCCCGAATCCTCCATGGAAGCCACCAGGGCCTCCTGCGCTCCTGGGTCCTCCTGCCCTCCGGCTGCACTGGCATCATCCGCCACTTGGTGTTTTCCCGAAAGAAAAGAAAAGAAAGAGAGAAAGAGAGAGAGAAAGAAAGAAGAGGAGGAGGAAGAGGAGGAGGAGGAGAAGAAGGAGAAGGAGAAGGAGGAGGAGAGCAGGAGGAGGAGGAAGAAGAGGAGGAGGAGGGGGAGGAGGAGGAGGAGGAGGAGGAGGAGGAGGAGGAGGAGAGAGAGAGAGAGAGAGATGTCTCAACCCTTAAGGGCTGGGAGCTTTCAGTTACCCAGAAAGCAGACAAAGTAGCGATGTTTCCATTAGTGAAGTCAGGGTTTCCTGTAGTGTGGACCAGGTTCTAAATGCACCCCACAATTCCAGTATCTGGTGATGCCTTAGTCAGGGTTTCTATTCCTGCACAAACATCATGACCAAGAAGCAAGTTGGGGAGGAAAGGGTTTATTCAGCTTACACTTCCACACTGCTGTCCATCACCAATGGAAGTCAGGACTGGAACTCAAACAGGTCAGGAAGCAGGAGCTGATGCAGAGGCCATGGAGGGATGTTTCTTACTGGCTTGCTTCTCCTGGCTTGCTCAGCTTGCTCTCTTATAGAACCCAAGATTACCAGACCAGAGATGGCACCACCTACAAGCCCCCCCCCCTTGATCACTAACTGAGAAAATGCCCCACAGCTGGATCTCATGGAGGCACTTCCCCAACCGAAGCTCCTTTCTCTGTGATAACTCCAGCCTGTGTCAAGTTAACACACACAACCAGCCAATACAGATGATGAACTCAGTCAGGGTTACTGATATGATAAAACACCATGACCCAACTTTTAGCTTACATTTCCACATCACTGTCCATCGCTGAAGGAAGTCAGGACAGGAACTCACCCAGGACAGGGACCTGTAGGCAGGAGCTGAGCAGAGACCATGGAGGAGTGCTGCTTACTGCCTTGCTCATCCTACTTTCTTATAGAACCCAGGCCCACCAGCCGGAGGATGGCACTACGCACAATGGGATGGGGCTCTGTTATCTGTCATTAATCAAGAAAATGCCTCACAGTCTTACCTGCAGGCTGATCTTGGAGGGTGATGTTCCCATCCCTCAAATGACTCTAGCCTATGTCAAATTGACCAAAAACCAGCCAACGTGAGGTCTAGGGATAATCTTCAGATTCCTGGGGGCATGTCTTTGCAGGGAACAATGTCACCCTATCCCTGAATTTGAACTTGTTCTTTCTGACTCCTGAGATGGTAGCTTTGCTTTGCAATCCCAGCCCACTGCTCTGCCTTCCCACAGCCCCATACAATGAGGCACCCTGACTGTGGTGGGACCTATAAAACTAAGTGCTATGTGAACCCTTCTTGTTATAGGTTGCTGACCTCTGGCATGTGCTGTAGGAGGGATGAAAAGATGGCTGCCTTTGGGCTTGTCCTGTTCAATTTGAATCTTAAGCTGAGGTTGAAAACCACAGAGTACTTGCTCTTAGGAACACCAAGAGTCGACTGAAGAGGAGGTGCTGGGTGATTTGGACCCAGTTAAGATGCAGAGACCACCTTGGGTTGTGCACGCTGGAGTCAGGCTATATATTACTTATTTGATTCCTGGAGTTGTCTCTTTCTACAACATATGGTTATCAATTTACAAGCTGGCGCATCATGCATTCTGAGCAGTGCACACTGGCTGCAGCACAAAGACCATACTTATTAGTGACATAAATCAAGAGTTTCTACACCTGAATAAAAATGAACCTGTAACCCACACCTAGGGCAAGGAGAATTGGAAAGCGGAGCTCCTTGTCCCTGTAGCAAACAGTCATCACTCCCTTCCCCGAATGCTGGCCCTAACTGCTTGCATCCTATTCCATGGGAAGAAAGAACAAACAGCTAAGGACTGCCTTCAAATCAGGAAGCTCCTCGGCGGACCCCAGACACAGGAGCTGGCTTTTTCTTAACTAGGATACATTTTTGAAATGGAGAAGGCAGGCTCTGGAAGGGGCTGTGACTCGCATAAAAGATGCCACAGGGGCTCTTGCTCACAAATAAGAGCCTTCTGACTGCAGGATCTTCTCTCAGGGGAGGGCGGATTGTCATTTGTCTCCACAAGCCACAGGTGGGAAACCTTAGCTTGAGACCAGTGGTACTCGCATTCATTAAAGGTGCAATGATTTGTAGTGTCAACTTGAGTCAACTTGAATCTCGGTGCCAGATGATCGCCCATAGGAAGTGAATTTACACGTCTGGTGAGTGTGTGTGCGGTCTTGCACTTGGTGGGGCCATTTTGTGAAATGGGGCACAGGGGAACCACCACTCGACACTGCCCGAGAGGGTCTGGTGTGGTGTATGCTGCTGAGGCTATCCCTCCAGATGTTGGCTGGGGTACAGCTGGCTGAGCTGTGGACCGTGTTACCCAGGGCATGTGCTGTCAGCAACTACAGACCCAGTGCTGTGGGATGGAAAGGCTATAGTAACATTGGGCAGACAGATCCAGGCCAGGGAAACTCAGTGGCGCAGATATTCCCAGTCGGAATATACTACAGTTTTTAACCAGACTCAAAACCCCACCTCCTCATAATAATAACCTACCCACATAGAAGATTGTGTTATGAACAAGCAGGAGAAAAGATGTGCTCAGGGGCTTGTTTGACAGCAGATAAGGAAACTGTATTTGTTAGAGGAGAGCAAAGGGCATGTCACGGTGACTGACACACAACAGTGGCGGGGTCGAAGGCACAAACAGACAGAGTAAAGCCCCCAGGCAGGGACATCATTCCCAAGACTGTCATCTGTCAGACACGTGAGAAGTGACACCCGTTGTGTGGTGTGCCTGCCTCTCACTGAAGCTCTCTCTCAGGAACTCCCTCCAGGGTGGTTAAGCTTTTCCTGACAAAGCCAAAAGCGGAATCCTCGGTCTCTGTGAGGCTTTTTCCTTTCTTTTCTCTTGTCTCTCTTTTTTCTCCCTGCCCCTTCTTTTACCTTTAAGATACTCTGGGAAGTAACTAACTTTCTCCTTATTGGCAGAGGCATTAAAATGTTTACTGTTGGCGCATTTGCTGCTCTGCTTGTGCTCCCAGGAGCCATAAGTAGAGCCATAGTCCCCTGCTTTATGGGGCTGTATTTATAGAGAAACCTCTCCCTCCCCACTCCTCCATTTCTTTCTTTTACTATGCAGGGCTGATACTTTAAAAGGAGAGGGGGGCTATCATCTCTTGCCTTCCACCGAGTGCAGGCCACTAAGGCATGCCTCATGAGTATAGCAAGTTCCATACTTAGCCAATTCAGCCTGTGACGTCCTCTTCCCTCAGAGCCTGGTCCTACCAGTTTCTCTTGTCTCTATTCATGAAGACTCCGGCCCCCTGACTACTCAGGCCCAAACCCACGATGTTACATTCACTCCAATCTATCAGCAAACACTGCTACCTGAATCCCATCCTTGCACAATGCCTCAGCAAATGGAAACCCTCCGCTACAACAAGACTTCAGTTCACACAACGCTCCTGGATACCATATATTCTCAATATACATTTATTGGATGAAAATATAACCACTTATGACAATCGATTTAGTGATAAATTAATGTATGTCCTACTTTTTATAAGAGAGATGATATTACACTATATTTCCATTATTAGGCTTGAAGGAAGATTAAAATTTATTGCCCAGAGTAAGCTGAGCCCTGAGAATAAGATCCATTCTAGGGAGAAATTCAATGCCTTCCAACAATGTCCGTGAACTCTCACGTAACCTGGAATAATCTTTGATCCTGGCTTCTTGTGATTAAGTCCACGAACTCTTGGTCTTCCTTCCCTTTTGACTCTTTCTCTGACACGGAAAGTCACATAAGTGTCATTTCCTGTCCCTACAAATCCTTCTGAGTATAGCCTAGTTTACTATATAGAACTGCCTTATAGGAAGGGTGACATACAGCCACGGGTGATTTCAGATTGTATGCCACGAGCCATTCAGTCATACTTTACCCGCTTAGCACTGGGCTTTCGTCAGCTCCTTTCCTCCATGGGCATCCTCAACACCATATCTATCTTTCCTGTCTTGGCCTCCTCTTGCCTGTAGCTTTTCACTACCTAGCCTTAGCTCTGGGAAAGGACAGTATGCTACCAGCCCTCATCTAGCTTCCCCAGAATCCACAGGGACCCGGAAGTCCCACCTATTCCTTCCGCCCAGCGATTGGCCCATGGCTTTTTTTACTGACAGATCAAGAACCAATTGGAGAATAGAATCTTAGCATCAGACCCGCCCCTACAGCCTCCTCCATCTCCTCACAATGGGCAACCTGGCTGACTCTGTTCTCACTCTTCCGAGGAGACCCAGCATCTCTTGTCATAAGAGATTCCTCCATTTCTTTACTTTTTATTATAAATTACTTTTTGTCTCACGAACAATTTTAAACATAAAAATATAAAGAATGGGGCAATAGGCACCCCTGTCTTACAAAACCATGGTCTAATAACTGTTCATGCTTATCGTATTTAAGGTGACACATAAGATGACATTTTGGATTGCCATACCAGCTTCAAAAGCACGGGCCTGCGCTGACACAGTGACACAGAGGTCACACTGATCTTGTAACTCTTAAAGGTTATTTTTGAATTCTCACCTGTCCCTAAATAAACTATTTTTCACATTTGAGACTGTTTGTATGTTTGTTTGTAGTGTGTGTTGTATATTCTATGTGTGCATACATGCAAGTGACTGTGTGTGTGTGTGTGTGTGTGTGTGTGTGTGTGTTCAGGTACCCTTACCCATCACTGAGCATGTCAAGACTTTTTTTTAAATACAGTATCTCTCTCTGAACCAAGACCTTACCATTTCGGTGAGGCTGGCTGGCACCAGCCCATGGGATCCACCCTGTCTCTGCCTCCCCAGCGCTCAGATTCCAGGTGTGCACGGCCATGGCTGGCTTGTTCTTGGGAGCTGGGGATCAACTCAGGCTTGTGCACCAGGACTTTCCCTACTGAGCCATTTCCCCAGCCCCAGTCTGTATTTAATCCAGCATCGTATTATTATAGGAAGCATTTTTAAGATTCCTAATGCTTTTCTTTATACATGATGGAGACAAACATGAGGCCAAATGCTCCTTATTTAATTACCAGTTGACAGAAACAAGTGTCACCGAAGTAGGGTTTCTTATGCAGACGGTCTAAGATGCCAGAGCTCATATGTTTGTTAAATTGGGACCTGTAAACAGGAACAAATGTGAGGGAGAACAACAGAAACAGCAAGTCACAGAAACACTCTCCATATTACAGAGGCAAGGACTTTAGTAGAAAATGCATGCTGCCCTTAGCAAAGGCTTTCTGGGGTCCCCGTGGCTGTTACCTAGCAACAAGCCCATTACGCAGGGGCACACTGGAGTCCAGTTGAACAGGGAAGAATATGCAGGTAACAGAACTAAATTTCTCCTTTTATACTATGTTAATAACGTAGGTCTCCCGCAGTCTTTCAGGGGCATGTGTCTGAAGAAATCAGCCTTGTATAATGTTTCCCGGTGTTAAGGCCCCAGAAGGAGAGAAATGGCTGGAGTTTAATTTGCTCTGCACATGTCAGCGCTTCAGCGTCTGCAGATCCGTGTGAGTGAAATGCGCCAGATGCAAATCATCCAAACTCAAATTAGTTTTGGTTCATGGTATAAGGCTCCTCCGCCCCGCCCAAATCGCCCCAATAGCAAGTGAAGCCTGGGTCGCAGGATGACTGTTTTTATTTTTTTTCATTTTGCTCTAAAATCCGCTTTTAAATGCATTGCCGCATCTTTCTTCAGATAGGTCCTCCCTCCTCTCCGTGTTTGTCTGAGCTGAGGGACTGTTTCTGTCATCTGCTTTTTTAAACTTTGTCTAAGGAAAAGTTTGGTTGCATGGCATAGTATTTTAATTATGTGATTATACCAAAGGTCTTTAGTAACAATACTACTTTTTAAATAAAATATTGAAATTCTTTCCTTAATTTTTATCTTTTAACCAAAGCAGGCTAAGACAGAAGTTAGCCTGAGTACAGAAATCTAAGTTCCCCAACCCCAGTCCTAACTCTTCATTCATAAAACTGTTTTATGTTTTTCAAATTAGCTGAGGTGGTGAAAATCCATCTGCCCTAGAATCACATCTCAAGCACCCCAAGTTCTACAAACCATGGTAGTGAGACTTAAATTGTATTTAAAACACAGCATCTGCTCGCATGGTTGTTGATCTGTGTATTATTTTAGAAAACAGTCTCTGTCGGTGTGGAGAAGTGTCCAGGCATCTGAAACAAGAGGAAGGCCATATGCCTTACACAAACTAAGACTAAGTGTTTGTTGGGGACGGTCCATGATTTTCTAAGACGATTCTCACTCACTCTTCCCCAAACAGCATCCAGAAGAGAAGTGGGATCGGGACCTGGAGAGCAGAGCCCAAGTCCCACTGGGACCCCAACCCGAGTCCTCCTCATTCAGCTGCTTAGTTCTTCCCGCCTTTCTCAGGGCATCAATGCCACAGGCACTGGGGATCTGAGCATAAGCAAGGGAGACAGGGCTGCATAGCCAAGGGCTTGTCACCAGTGTCTGAGGACTCCAATGCCGGATGCTGCAGTGACTGTTCCTGCTCTACATGACCTTCGTCATTACAGACCGTTATGGGTGACAGGCACAGAATAGGTGTTCTCTCGGGGACAGGACTCAGCCCATCTGTAGGTTCAGTTTTTTTCAAACATTTGATGGACATACTTTCTATGTTGATGATACAGGCACACCCCTACACACGAGCACACATGACAAGGGCCAGCTAGAAGGGACTGAAGCTGTGTCGTGAAGATTGGTGACAGGGCACACACCTGGGTGGTATACCAGTCACCACAAAAAATAAGATGAAACAGTATAAAATAAAACAGTGCTTAAAGAGCTTGAAAGAGGTAATGACCCCAGCAACGGTGGGTTACAGAGGAGGGATGCTCTTAGGATGCCCCCTCCTTCTTCAGCCTGCCTGTGTGGGAGTGCATATGTGATTTGCATCTGACTTTTTGCTTTTGTGCTGTAAGATTCATAAGAAGTTCTTGTAAGAATATCTTCTCAGAGCGGGGGAGACGGCTCAGTGGGTGAAGTATTTTCTGTGTAGGATGAAGACCCCAGTTTGGATGTGCAACACTCACACAAAAAGTTGGGTGTGGTATCACACATTAGCGATCCCTGAGTTCTGGAGGTAGAGACAGGAAGATTCTTGAAGCTCGCTAGCCAGCCAGTCCAGCCAATTGGTGTGCTGCCCATTCAGTGAGAGACCCTGTCTCAAAAACCAAAGTGGAGAGCAACTGTGGAAGGAGAGAGAGATTTTTAAAACACACACACACATACACACCTGCACACATACACATATATACACACATGCATACATATACACAAAAAATCTACACAAACACACACAGGCATACATAGAGATAGGTACACACAGACACACAAAGATATATGCACACAGATACATATACAATGCACATACACACATGCATATACATACATGCACATACATACATACATACACATGAAAATCTATATAAACACACACAGGCATACACAGAGATAAATGTACGCAGACACACAGAGATATATGCACACAGACACATAGATACATATACAATATACAAACACACACACATACATATATACACACACAAAAATCTACAAAACCACACACAGGCATACACAGAGATATATGCACACAGACACACAGAGATGTATGCACACAGGTACACATACAATACACACATACACACACACACACACTTTTGCTCACAATGCCCCGTGAAGACTATTTCACCACCTCCATGGTGAAAGCTATTCATTTACCCATCAACACAGCTCCTGGACACCCTTTGCAATCATCACTGAAGAGTTAAGTGCAGGGGTGAGGTAGAAGTTAACGGGGTCTGGAGCAAGGAAATCAGCACCCCTTTCCTGTCTACCAGCAACACTTCTAAAGCATCCTCTTGTTTCCAGAGTGATACTGTCCATTCACCAGAAAAGATGAGGCACCATAAAATGCGAGATTCCTGAAACGCCTCAGCCATGGGGAGATGACTGACCTCTCAGCAGTCTGCCTGTGTGCTGGCCTTGGGGTTTACACACGGTGGAGTTCAGGCATCACTGCGGGAATGTGCCAGACAACAAACATGGTGGAGTTCAGGCATCACTGCGGGAATGTGCTGGACAACAAAGCCTTTCTTTTCTGTCTTGCTCACCGTCTTTCAGCTGCTTTCCAAGGAAATTACTTGTACCTCAGCCCTTGTTAGGAACTGTCCTTGGTCCAGTGTCCTGGCAGGGTCATTGTATTTAGGTCCTGGCTGTCCACATATGCAACCCACATCTGTCTGTCTGTCTGTCTGCAAATGATTTTCATGCAAGAGGCTGCATGACGTGGCATGCTTCCATCAAAGCCCAGAGTTCTCAGCAGGTGCATTTGCGCTTCAGAAGCCTGGGTTGTCAGTTACCCCCGACTCTCAGCCATCTATCTAACCTGTAACTCATTTCATCACCCCAGAGCCTGGCCTTGAGTGCCCCACATTTGCTGCTGCTGTGGTTTGAATACATGTGTCAGAGACTTAATCCATATTGTCACAGTTTGGGGACACAGCATCTTTAAGAGGTGAATGGGTCACAGAGGTGCTGCCCTCGCCAGTGACTAGTGCATTATCACTGTAGTGGGCTGGTTTTCATGGGAGCAGGACCCTGATCACAGAATCAGTCATCAGATTACCAGAGATACCCCTGTCCTCAGTATGACCGTATCTTTCTGATGAGACAAATTCTACCACAGTTAGGAACTGGTGCCGCAATAATACAGGGCTCAGGGGTACATTTTCTAACCAGAAAAGTGTTGGTGTAGTGCCGAGCTGAGCTGTGCAGGATTCTGAACACAGAAGGGACTGGAAGGTGGGCATGGATGAAAGTGCATGGAGAGTCGGCGAAGGCTGACAGGTGTGGGAGGAGAGAAGCGAGCAGAACAGAAACCAAGAAGAAACAAAGCTCACCAACTAGACACGTTCTGATAGCTTTGCCCTGTTATGGGAGCTCCACTTGGAAACCAAAGCCAGGAGAGGAGACAGAAGCAAAGTGCTGCACCGCACAGTGGACTGGCAGACACGGCTCCTTTGGAATCTTTGCTTTGACAGTCGTCCCTCTGCTGTCATTGTCACTCAGGGGTACACGGGATCTGTTTTACCCTTCTCATGGAATTGTTCACACATTGAAAGTGTCAAAAGTAAAAGCCATGTGGATTCTGGCTGTATTAAGGACCACCTGATGGTATCTTGGGAAAAAGGAGGAAGCTAACACAGGTGTGTGAATCCCGGTCACCGCTGCTTTATTTTCCTGGGTTTGCTACTCTGAGCTGAGGCTCCCTGGAGAAGCCACACCCACGTTAGAGATTCTGCAGATGAAGCTTCATGAATACAAAGAGAATGTTGTGGCTCTAGAACCACTCTCTCTCTGGCTATCCTTAGGCCCCTTAGCACCCACTTACTACCGACCTCTGCCTGTCTATCTTCTAACCAGGATCAGGGCAAACCATTAGCTTCTGCCAACATCAAAGCAAAGGCATCATCGTACAAAATCTGCTATAAAGCATAGAGCTGCACCCCCCCTCATTTTTCTATCCCTCCCATGCTGCACTCTGGGATTATCTGGGAGATAAGCCTATTTATTAATTTCTTATTCTTTGACCACATGAGCTTACTGTAACCTATGACAGTGCAATTTGCCATTTGGGTGGCTTGAATCCATGTTCTGAGGCGTTGGCCCCTCATATTTAGCTTCGGATGAATCTCTTTTACTCTCATTAGAACTTTGACGGTACTGTTCCTCACCACCCCCACACACACCCAGTGCCATAATGTGTTTTATTCCCAACTTGTCTGAATCTTCATCAGGCAGAAAGTGAATTACACCAGAGAGACCTTTCCTGCCTGCAAATGTGCAGATTTTCTACATCCGGTCATGGAAGGAAGTCAACCTCACTTGTGTCTACCCATTCTCCCTCAAAGACTCACCCTCCTATCTGACTAGAGTTCCACAGGCACAGATGGTCAGTTCTGCCCAGGGCTGAAGATATTGATCTCCCCACACAGGTCCACACCCATCACCCAACAAAGTCATGGACATACAGCAACCTCTTGCTCTTCTGCTGCTAGAGCCTCTTCAGTCTGGGAGAGTTACAGCTGGCAGGTTTACAAACCACTCAGAGTCACTGCACATCTGTGCGAGGAAAGCATCCAACCGGAGCCTGGGATAAACTTTGCACTGTAAAAATCCCCGTGCCATATTAAATGTCCACAAAGAGCAGATGGGAAGTTGCTTCCCGAGGTCTTGTTCTGAAGACCCCTCCACTCTCAGTGGCGGAGGGTCTGTCTGGAGTCCCGGCTAAGGAGGAAAGGCTGGTTTTGTTTCTGTTCCAGCCTGAGGTTTTGGCTTTGGCAGCATTGACTCTTTGTAGGAATCTGGCAGAGTAGGAAGGCAAAGTCTCTATTTAGTTCTGCCCGGCAGAGCAGGCTCTCTTCCTGTTGAGTTCCAATGCCGGCTTGTCCGGACAGATCACACCAGGCCAGCACAGTTCCACAGGAGAGGTTTATTCGGGGGTGGTGGGAGGGCAAAGGAGACGACAAAGAAGGAGAGAGGGCAAAGGTCAGGGGGCTCTGCCTTTTATTTGGCCAGTGACGTAACCGCACACAGATGAGGGCAGGTGGATGCTGGAAATGTACGGCCATGGCAACAGACGCGTGGGTCCCTGTTGCCCATAGGTGACGTCATCACTGGATTCGGAGGCTTGCTTCTGATGCCAATACTTCCTGTCTGTGAATCCGGTGAGGATGCTGACCTCAGAGGATGGTTGGAGAGTTCGTTCCCATGCAGGGCTTTGGGTTGGTGAACTGAAGGTGTAACTTTGCTTATGATGTTACTATTATTTCTGACCCACTGCTCAGTGCCCTGTTGTTCCTGTCTCATGGTCCTTGCGGACCACACCTGCTGACTTCACTGTTTCCAGTCCACCAGGCCTGGCCCCCTAGGGTCCTCACTGAGTAGGGCCTCGGTCACGTGCTCTGGTATTGTTGCTTATGAGTGAAATGAATACTCACAGAGAGTAATCTCGGCTCAAGACTTTCTGTTTTAGAACGGAAGGTACGCCTTGTAGACCTTACGTTCCTGGGTGATATATCCTATGTGTAAGGACCATGGAGACTGGGGAGGGACAGGCAGCTCAGAGAGGTACAAAGCTGGGTGACAGTTTGAAGCTGAGAGTCTGCCCAGCACTCCGAATCACAGCGTTCAGGAGCCCCTCCTTACTACTGCCTGTCCTGCATTGCCCCGTATCTTTTATTATTATTCCGCTGTTTATATTGTATAACTGTATGGATGTGGCCAAACTCCCCTGAATGCTAAGGGGGTGGTGGGGTTCATTAAGATGATGGCCAATGGTGAGATAGGCAGAAGGCTTTTATCCTACCTTGCAATAAACACATTTGATGGGTGACGAGGGACTTGTTTCTCTCCTGGACTCCCAGATGAGTGCTTGGTTGGAGGTGAATTTTAAGCATCAAAGAAAGTCATATTCCCTCAAACATGTAAGGAGCTTTGATTGGCTGGGGGAGGTAAGTGGGTGCATCTGTAATTTATTGGTGGGGAGGAGACCCTCTGGCTCAGTCATGCCTACTTGGTGCTTTCCCCCAAAGCCATAGAGGACTAGCAAAGAAAGAGAGTTACAAAGACCCATCCTGTGGAATGCTTGCTGTCCCTCAACACAACTGCTAGAGCCATAACCTGATAGGCAACAGCCCTAGAGCAGCCTTTTCCAGAGAGGTGAGCAAGGCTCCTAGTTATATGTTGTGCTTATAAAAAGATAAGGAGAGAATATTTTTTTGGTGGAGGTGTGGTCAGGAGTGGGAGAAGGTGCCTCTGAGGGCTCATGCTGAGGTATCCCTTCCCCCTGGGGAACCAGCCACACATGACGGTGGCGTAGAAGAGAGTTGATTCGGGGCATGGGAAGGGAAGTTGAGAGGGTAGTAGAGACAGAGAAAGGAGTAGGGGAGGGCGGGAGGAAAGGGGGGGAGAGAGAGAAAGGGGAGAGAGAAGAGAGGTAGGGGTCAGCCATGACCACATGCAGAGGGGGAACAGGTGTGAGGTGGAGCAGGAACAAGAAGGAAGGAGCAGGAGAGAGCAGAGGGGAGGAGCAGCCCTCTGTAGGGAGTCAGGCACACCTGGCTGCTGCCAGGTAACTGTGGGTGGGGCGCAAGGGCCTAAGGTATGGGGGTCAAAGACTGCACTCCTGACGTGATTCTCAATACTTGTTCTATGTTCATAATTTTGAAGAGGAGAATTTGGAAGAAAAGAAACTTGTCCAGTAGTGAAAAATCTTAACATCCTAGCATCCTTAATGACGCACTCTATAGATTCAGAACAACAGAGTCAAGATGGACACTTGTGTGCTTGTGTGTGTGTGTGTGTGTGTGTGTGTGTGTGTGTGTGCATGAGTAAGTCCCATCCTGGACTGCTCTGTGATACCCTGTTTTGACACATGAAATCAGTCTCTCCCTTGCATGTCTCTTTACCACTGTAAGGCCATGAGGGTGTCGTGAGAGCCAAACAGGAGCTGGCTCCATGCCCTTGAGCTCTAGAACTACAAGCAGATTAACCTCTCTCTGAGTCCGCCTGCCTCTGGGATTTCACAGTTGAACAATACCTCTAGCCCGTTTTTGATCCATCTCATAGACTTCCAAAACTCTTCTTTCTTTTGGGAAGAAAAACTTCCCTTAGCATTCAGGGGAGTTTGGCCACATCCATACAGTTATACAATATAACTTCCAAAAAAACTTTCCCGGCTTTTGGGAACCAGTTTCCCCATTTACGTGAACCAGAAGCCCTGAAGCTTCCCCCCCCCACCCCGCCTCTCATTTTGCACTGCAGTGCACAGAGCCCCCTCTCAAAACTTCCTACTGCCCCTCCTTCCAGTCACCACCACCCAGTCTCAGACCCCCAATCTCCCGGAACCCGGAGGACCACAGCAACCTTCTAAGTAGACTACCTGTTCCAACCGAGCTACTCAGTCCACCTATGTGGTACAATAACGAACAGTATTTAAACACCACACCAGCCTCACCTGCTCCCAGTCATTTGCAGGAAAGGGTGCCCTGATGCAGCCTTCAGGTAACTCTGATGAGCAGGACGCAGAAGGACCTTTGTGCAATTTCCATTCACTCTCCTCTGCAAGCCCCCAAGTCCCAACTATGTAGCTCTTACAGCTGCCAGAGCAACATCTCTCTCACTCACCCTGTGCATGAGGACACGCTGCCTTTGTTTCCTGCTCTTCCAGAGCAATCCTCTCTCTCTCTCTCTCTCTCTCTCTCTCTCTCTCTCTCTCTCTCTCTCTCTCTCTCTTTCTCTTTGTGTGTGTGTGTGTGTGTGTGTGTGTGTGTGTGTGCCTGATTCTAACTCAGTGTTTAGCTCTTGGCACAGATGCTACTTCTTTCAGAGATGTTTTTCTACCCCGAGATTAGATATTGCCTCAGCTCCAAGGCCTCACACAACACAGTACCACAGTTATATGATACCCTGTGAGTGTCCAGTGTGTGAAAACTCCAGTCCCACTGAGGTCAGGAGGCCCCACCCAAGGTGAGGGAGGTTCAGGAGGAAGGCAGACACGGGCCATGCTAGCTTATGAAACTATGCACGAGTCTTTTTTACTCTCAACTCAAGAGCTTTCAACTATACTGTGTATTCTTTTTAATCTTTCCTATTTTCATTTAAAGTCTGTTTTCTTGTTCAAGACTATACACCTGTATGAGCACAGTTTCCCAGACCACAGAAAACAGCAGTTTACATCATACAGCTAGAAATAGGGTTCAGGGTACAAGCCCCAGCACAGTGATGGTAAAGGCTGGCCTTTAAATCAATTAGGCATGTGTACCGAGTTGAAATTGAGCCAAATGAGATGTTATAAACATTTTCCCCTGGAGATTGTTGTCCAGTTAGAATGGTCTAGTCTGGGGTTGTATAAGGAACTGTTCACAAGAGACACTGGATTTGGGGGAGTCTGTTCTTCAAGGTAACTTATCTTTCCACTGAAGATTCTGGACCTGACAAGTCAAGTAGGACTCATGAGCCAAAGACTCCTCCCATGTGGGACCAACTGTGGTGGGAAGTGCTTGCTGGGGGGGCACTCTTTCTAGGTGCAGTCCTTTCTTTACTTTATCTCTGTAGCAGGAGTGCTGTGGATTTAAGGAGCTTAGGTCACTGAAGGAGAGGCTCAGGAGTGAGGACAGAGGAAGGAATTAGCTCAGCTTACTGAGCACATTATAGAGCCCCAAAACCTCTGCCAGAGTCTCTCAGGATCCAGAGCAGCTAGAAGACAGCTACCATCACCCCCAGTCAAAGGTCAGAAGGTGTAAAACCAGTCTTCTGTCTGACATCGCTTTCATTGAAGCTATACGCATACACAAAGAGGCATTCGCGGGTACTACAAGATGGCGCCTCACAACTCACCACTCACCACGCATGTATGGCTCCTACAGGCACAGATAGCGGATGGGACATCCTGCTGTTTGCTGAAAAGCAGGAAGCCTTCTCCAGGATGTCTTGCCTCCCTCTTCCTACCAGAGAAAAGATTATGTAAAGGGCAAAACAGCGTGGCTGCCTGCATAGTGGGTGCTGCAGTCTCTAGCCAGCACCCGAGATCCAGACTCCTGTATTTCACAGGACACTAGTCTGAACACTTTGGAAAGAAATGAAGAGCTATCATCAACGCTTCAACATTGTCCTCGGGGTGTCAGGCTGAAATAGGAGTCAGTGTGTTAATTCTTGGTGCTTTTCACGCCAAAGTTTTGGGCCTCCCCACCGCCCCCCCAGGACAAGATGGCTTCCAGAAGAGGCAGCTGGTGTGTAGGCTCACAGGAGCATATGTGTTTACTGTGTTCACAGAAGTCAACATTTTATTGCACACCCTCCCTGGGCCCAGAGCTGGACTGAAGCAGATCCAGGGGCTTAGCATTGGCAGTCTGTATATTTGCCTCCAGTCTCGTGACAGCTGACTAACAGGGCGCAGGAGGATCTCCTCTGGTGGACATGCTGTGCCCACTAACAAAGCCGCTTCTTCCAGGGCTGTTTCTTTCAGCTTACTACCCTACCCTACCCCACCCCTAACCTCTGTGGGTTAGCCGAGGGAGGCTAACAGAGTGCAAAGGGCAGCTGTGGGGGTGGGGGTGGGGTCTGAAAGAGGGGTCCCTTCGACCGTGCCTGGCAGAAATTGACTTACTTTTAAATTCTTGACACACAGTACTTACTACCCATCTGAGCCCCTGCACACTGTTTAATACAACCTACTATTCAGTCCTCCTATTAACCGTACAAGGGAACAGAGGCACCGGATAGTTAAACAAAGGGAGTGAGGTTGCACAGATGTGGATTCTATCCGACCCAGGACTCGGAGTTAATATTTACCAATTGAGGATTTTTGCATTAAAAAAAAAAAATCTGGATTTGTAGAGTTTCCTTAAAAACCAAGTCGGATAACATGGGGCTTCCTGACAGGCAGAACTGGTCTGGAAAACGTAAACATGCATCAGTCAGCATTCATAAGGAGCCCTGCTGAGGCCATGTTAGGTTTGTTTTGTTAACAAGGGCACCCGGGAAAACAGTGTTTATAAAGGTTTCTCTGATATGAATTCGAGCCAGGGTTTGTATTCAAGTCCCTTCTGGTGGAATTACATGATATTATCATCCTGTAAGTGGCGAGAACTCGAAGGGCTAACCAGAGATTATTAATGAGCTACTCCAGGCCAGTTCAGATAGCAATATTTAAAGTGTTTAGGAATGACGGCGTCCGGTCAGGACCTTCTAAGTGGAAATCAACCATCCCTGAAGTATGGGTTTCTAATTTGAAGATTACTTCAAAGGTTAACTGATTGTGTCTAGGGCATAGCTTAAAATCACAAGAATTTGATGAAGACTTTTAAACGTTCTAATTGGGTATCACGGTCTAATTTGCTATTGTCCCTACCATTCCCTGAAACTGTCCCAGAGTAGAATCCATTGCTTTTTGTCATTATCTCTACCCTGTCACCTTTCTAGTGGGCGTGTGAAGAGAAAAGCATAATAAATAAAAACAGAGTTAGGAAGATTGTGTGCCCAAAAGAAGGCGGTGGTGGACTTCATGCATAACCCTTGTAAGGGGTGTGTCATTGCTATTACTATACAAAGCAAAGAGAAAACATAGCCCAGTACATTGTGTGATATGGGCTGGGGTGTTCTCTTTAGCTCCACCCTATGTGACACTGTGAAGTGACCAGCCTTCTCTTGAGAACAGGTACACAGAGAGGAAATGGGGTGGTGGGCTTTCCTGGAAGTCCACAGCTCACTTGTCTGCACATATTTCTTGTGACTCTTGGCAAAGTGTCCACAGCACAGAAAGCTGGGGGGAGGGGGGAGGGGCTTGCAAACAGATCAACTTCCTGGGGTCAGGGTGAGCAAGACGGAGCTTACGGGATGGAAGAGTGACTGACAGACAAGTTCAGACAGAGCAGAGGAGAGCTGAGCTTCAGGTGAGGAAGCCAGGCAGAGAAGACATAGAAAGCAACACAGACACTTGGCTCCAAGCTGCCCTTCGACCTGCTGGATCAATAACATAGACAAGGCATATTCTAGGGCTTTGAGTTCAATAGAGCCATGCCGTCCATGAGCGATCGTGTGAAGCCGTTGTGACCTTTAAGATCTGCCATGGTTTGTGAGATCCAGACAGAGCCACCGTGACAGTCTTTTGTTTTGCCCATTTCTTGTCTGTTTCGGCCATGGCAGAGTGAGCGGGAGCCTTCCCGCTTTCAGGTTTAATCACTCTTGGAGTCTGAGGCCATGAGGTTTTCTCACCCAGCTGGTTCCCTTCACCCGTGTCCATGGAGAGTAAGCACCTGGTTTCTGCTGATCAAACATCTCCACCCCCCCACCCCACCCCCACCCCCCCATCACCCCCCTCCCCAAAAAGGACCACTTGAGCCTTCCTAGAAGGCATCTGAGGCCCAGCTCCCCAAAATGTGTGAAATTTATACCTAAGAATGCTCAAAAATATATTTCAGTTTAACAATTTGAATTACTTCACACCTCTAAAAGATTTTTAAGAGGAGATAAACTGTCACTCCTGAATGTCTAAGGGACACGGTGGCCTCGGCATGACAGGACCTTGGTAGGAGATTCCACGGGTCTGCCTGTTGCTGTCACCCAAGGACCCAGCATGAGCCATCAGGGGCCAACATCCATCTCTCAGCCCCATGCCTCTCTGGTCTCACCAGTTCCCGCTCTGACTCCCACACCCCCAGCCCCACCTCCAGCATTTGATGCTGTCTTCATCTCTGATTTGTCCTTTTCAATCATTTGCTGGTTTGATTTGTCTTTTTCTCTCCCCTGTGTCAGGGCACACAGGCAGGCTCCATGAGCCCCCTTTTCCTTCTAACTAGGAGTCAGGGGAAACCAGGCCTAGGGAGTTTCCTCTAGCCACTTCCTTTTGATCACACAGAAAAACTCCCCAGTTTTGCTGGTCTCCAAGCCTTTGTCACCACATCTGTCTGGGCACTATGTTGTTCTGTGTATTTTTCTCTCTCCAGCATCAGAAGGCTGCCCGTGCCTGACTAACAGATCTTCGTGCTTCAATAGTGATGGGGCCCCACCACAAATAGAGTCTGCCCTTCCTTTCTCCATATACCATTTGCACTTTACCCCTTGGTGTTTCAGAAATCCCCGTAAACACGCTCACACACACACACTACACACAAATAACTCCACACTTCTTATAATTTTGACATTTTCAAAACAGCAATTGCTTCATATACCATTTACCTAGGTTCCACCCTAATGGGGCAAGATCACATAACAACCATTTTCTAGTAACTCAACAAAACAGCTGAGTTCAAGTACCACCGTTACCAAGACCCTAATCCATTGTTCCAAACAATTAAATAGCATTCCTATCAGACAAGGCCATCTTTTTCCTGCCAGAGGCCAGTAGACTCTACTTCAGTGGGGGAGACACATACAAACCGGAAGCCTCACCTCTTCCTCTTCCTCCATCTGGTCTGTTTGCCAGGACGCCTCTGGAAAAGCTGTTCTCCCCTGGGCTGTACTCAGCAGAGCTGCCTGGTTACTTGAGAGCTGGCCTCTGCTCAAGGCGAGCCTGCCTCCAGCTCCCCTGAGGTGTTTATCTCATTCCACTTCCTGAGACCCAACAGAGCCAGTCCAGGCTCACACACTATCAGATGGGACTTTTCCCCTGCAGATATGCATGGGGACAACTTTGCAGTATAAAGACTTTAAACAATGAACATTGTTTGAGATAGAATTAGGGCTAAGTCCTGTACAAACAGCTGGATGAAATACATCTGTATCTGCCACTGTCTCTGTTTTAAACAATACATAAGATGTTTGTTCAAAACTTGGCACAGCTAGACGTGCCTCTCATTATGAAATGTGCCCAACCCCTCCTGGCAGCAGCT
Organism: Apodemus sylvaticus; assembly: GCF_947179515.1. Lineage (NCBI taxonomy): Eukaryota > Metazoa > Chordata > Mammalia > Rodentia > Muridae > Apodemus > Apodemus sylvaticus. The sequence goes on along the minus strand of NC_067480.1, from coordinate 6,134,530 downwards.
GGGAGAAAATGACATTTTTCCCTAAGACCCGCTTCCTGCTCTTCTGCATGCACTCCCTCCCAGGATAGCACCAGACGGTTTTTTGAGATCTGCCACTGCGCCCTGCTCATGTAGCCTGGCAACAGTGACCAGGTCCCCCTGCTGGAGCATGCTGCCTCTTCCCAGGCAGGAGACCCTGGGCAGTTATCACCCACTCACTCACTCAGCTTTTCCTCCTCTCTGGCTCAGAAGCAGCCTACCTAGAGTCAGCCCTCAGCGTGGCCTTCCCATGTCAGCTCTCGGCTGGGTGAGAGTCATGAGAAAGCTGCAGATGAGACACAGTGCTCCCTCTGGGCCTCGGGACAGCGGCCTTGGCAGGGTGTGGTCTTGGTTGTGGGGCTGTGTGGAGTTGGGGAGATGTGGGTCTCTGAGGGTCTGCGCATATTTGGACTACCTCTGATTTCATCATCTCTGTTCTTACAGCTCTTGACTTCCTTTAATGTCTCCTTGCCTCTTACAGAGAAAGAGAACGTAGACCATGCTACACATAAGCATGTGCTCACCTGTGGTCCACTTCTCTAGCTGGGGGTGTGCCTCTCTAGAGAAGGATTCTTGCCATCGTGTGGTGTGTATACACACATACACACACACACACACACACAAAGGCATACACATACATGCCCACAATACACAAATGCACACATATACACCCACAACACGTGCATACAAACGCACACTCAATTGCACACATGCACAGTTACATGTACACATGCACACAAACACAACTACATTTACACATGCATCACATATAAATACACAGGAACAGACACACACTCCAGGAAACCTGCACCCCAAGAGAAGCCAGAGAGCCACCATGAGGCAAGATAAGAAATCCGCAAAGTGAGCCAAACCCACATGAGAAAGGGCCTGGTGCTTTCTGAGGCCCCACCCTCATTGCCCCACCCCCATTGCCCCCACCCCCATTGCCCCCACCCCCATTGCCCCAACCCCATTGCCCCACCCCCATTGCCCCCATCCCCATTGCCCCACCCCCATTGCCCCACCCCCATTGCCCCACCCCTATTGCCCCACCCCCATTGCCCCCACCCCCGTTGCCCCCACCCCCATTGCCAGCAGAGGTTTCACAGCTACATCTTCTCCAGTGTCAGTATGTGGGGATTTTGACAAGCATACCACGGAGGCCTCATCCTGGAACATGAAACTTCCCTGGATGTTGCAGACAGAGAAACACTTTAGGGAGATGGCTGTGGCCAGTGCGAGCAGGCATAATATGTAATAAGTAATAGATGTCCCAAGCTGTGGGCGTCGTCAGAAGCTAAGGGGTCCACTGTGACTGCTGGCCATTCATTTTCCTGTCTGCATGTCATGGTGACTGGATTGGGCCGAGGGGCAAGCCTTGTATGGAGTGTCAGTTGACTTCTTGATAGGAACTGGGCAGGCTCTACACTAGTGGTTGTGTGGTAGGAGTATTCATATTCTGTGCAGCCAGCACCCTGTAAAGCATTGTGCTGCTAATTATAAACCCAGGCCCTCCAAACCCTGGCTTCCTCCCATTCTTCCTACATCCTCCAGATGGCCGGCCCTTAGGACTGCTCACTCGCAGGCCCCTACAATGACAGCTGGTGGCCTGCTAAGTCAGTGTCTGGGGCTCAGGCTGGAGGATGGACTATAAGGCTAAGATTCTGTGAAATATCCGTCCCTCCTTGCAGAAGCCATGAACAGCCAATTGCTCCTCGGCTACGAGGCAGGGCCTTGTGAACTCCTCCTCCATCCACACTGGAGTTGCCCAGTGCTTGATTTCCTGCAGGTCTTGTGCAGGTGGTACAGGGCAGAAAGACAACAGAGGTGTTGTCACCTGTGTGTTAGAAACCATTTGCCCTCCCCAACTGCAGGATGTTTTGCAGGCCCCGCCCCCTAATTTCTGGGCATCAGCAACTACTTCCTCTGAAACTAGTTCAAGATCAGGAATTTCCAGCATTCCTATTGGAAGAAAGCATTAGACCTCTTTGTTGTCACCTCCCAACTCAGGCAAGAAGTGTATCTTCAAAGCAGTGTACAGAGTCTACCCTCAGGGGCTCACACTGCAGAGCAAGGGACAGGTGACACTGGAGCAAAGAGCTCTATCCTACCCCAGGACAAGCACAGACACACACACACACCCAGCCCCCATCATCTCCTCCTCAGAGAAGAGTTTGTATAGAGCTGCCTCTTCAGATGCCCGTTGCCTCCTCCCCTCTTGGCAGCTTGTGCTTGGTGACCCAGTCAGGCCCTGAGCACAGCCACCTGACTGGCTGCTTCACTCCTGTTTCACTCACATGGACTTTGGGAGGGACGTTATTTGCTCAAGGGGCAACAATTGCTCCCTAGTGCTCCCTGACACCATAGGGCCTTGAAGAGTCTAAACCACACTCTATGTTCCGCCCCCTCTGGCATCATTTTACGTACATACAGCTAAAGATAATTATATACACCATTTATATGCTATTCCTCATGCACCTGGAACTTGACTATGATGTTGCATGAAGTCAGGTGTAATCTGGAATATGTTGGATATTAAACAATTCCCTCTTAAGAGGACCCTTCTCCAGAGCGCCTGGGCCTCCGTCAGCCACACTGGCAAGCGCAGGGATGCAGCTGCTCCCTCTCCCGCTCCCCCAGCTGTGAGACGCAGCCCCAGAGGCATCTTCTCCTCCAGTGTGTGTTAGGACAGACAGGCATTGCTAACATAAACACACCCTTTCCCATCTTAGGCTTCCGGGGCAGGGTCCACTGCCAACGCGCATCCTCTCAGAGGCCGCCAGCATCCATAACAGCTTCAAGACAACAGTCTTAATGCTTGCACCAAAATCATCCTTTATGCCCCATAAAACAAATGGCTCCAAAGCCATCTTTCAGCAGCTTTATTTTGTGTTTGCTAAATTACTTATTTTACAATAAACCTGATGAGAGCTATGCCTCATTATTCCCCAGTCCTACCCCAGCAGAAATGAAATAATTGTAGACTCAAGCGCCTCTGGGTTGCTCGCAGGTCTCATTCATCTTCTGGTCCTCTCGCTCCCTTCTGGCTTCACTATGGATATAGGTCCTGCTGTGAGTGGGCTCTCCACCAACCCCATGGCTTTATAGTCCAAAGGGTGACCATGGTCGTTGGGAAGGAGTTTTGTTGAAATTGGTAGCATCCATCCCACAGTGTAAAGGGCCCACCGCATATCATGTTAAAAGTCAAGCTTCAGCTAGAATGGAATGCTACATATAACACGAGTGTCTAATGCAGACACGTGTGGCTGATAGTCAACATATATTGGGTTTGAATTTCAAAACCCAAGTCAATGCTTTAAATTTTTGTCCACAGGCCAACGTGATCCCCAGGAGCTACATGGTGCAAGGGAAGAGTTAACGAGCAAGTTGCCCACTGACCTTCATGTGTGTGCCATGGCACACATGGGCATGCACATACACACCATAAATAAATAGATAAATAAATAAATATCTGTAAAAAAAATTGACCATGACAGTGTGTCTCCTACCCCAAAGGCGCGGAAGTCACATCTGAACCAGCCATGGGTCTTAAAGTTCTTATTCAAAATGTATTACCATCATTGATGATTACCCTGCCCAGTCACAGCACAAACAAGGAAAGGAAGGATCTGGGCTGAGGGTGTAGCTCGGATCTTACCTGGCATGCACAATCCCCAGGTTCTGTTTAAGCCAAAGCTTAGCTTTCAACTCAAGAGAATAGGGGACAGTTTACTGTGGGGTGACCATAGCCTGGGAACTCAGTTTCAGGTGACCCCCAGGTGGCCCCGGTGAATGTGGTCAGTTTCAGGTGACCCCCCAGGTGACCCCAGTGAGTATGGTCCAATGTGTAAGGGTGTAAGTTTTTACAGCAGCAGAACAAATAAAATGGAAATCAAGGTGTCTTTAAATACATTGGTGGGAACATCTGGTAGAAGGTCCCGCCACTGTCCTGATGTCTGTGTTAGAGCCGTCAGGTGTCACTATATAGGTGCATAGCCTTTGGGCTGGTAGAAGCTATGGACTCTCTCTGTATGACCCATGAGTGATCTTACCTAATACCATGACCATGTTAGGTCATCTACACAGGTCAGCCATAAATGGCTATTAAGGAAGCTGGTAATGACCACAGATAATTTACCTACAGACCTTCTGTGCACCAGCTCTCCTCCATCATGGGGCTTCTGTCAGTCGGGCAGCCTTACAGAGTCTTACACAGGTGCAGCTTTTCACTGTGGCCCTACTTCAGTTTGATCCCCAGAACCATATGAGGCAGTTCAGTGACAGGTAGGGGCGGGAAAAGCAGATCTTCAAGGCCATCCTGCTTACACGGTGACGTCAGAGCAGCCTGGACTACATGAAATTTGTCTAATTAAAAAAAATTCATAACATATTAATACAGTTTAAATGATTGTTTTTGTTTTTATGTTTCATTTCCCATTAGCTGTGAGCCTAGCCCTTAATCGTTGAGCAAATGCCTTCCATCCATCCTTTTCCATTTTGGAAAACACATTGGACATCTTATAAAAGAATTGCTAGTCAAAAACCCTGTATCAACTAACAATATTTATATTTTCTTTAAACTTCTTTACCAACAGTATGCATATATATATATGTTGAAGATAGATTTTTTTCATTTAACATATCCTTCCTAAAATTTTTTAAAAGGTGTATGTTGATGAGGGGATGGAGGAGGGCGGAGTGGCCTAGGTCCTCTGCTGTTTCCGGTTCATCATGTGTATACACACACACACACACACACACACACACACCTGCGCAAAGCTAGCACCTTAGACACTGGAAGTGAGAACCTGCGAGGTGCCAGAAAAGAGTTGAGAAAGCTTGGTGAAAACTCATATCTTCCATCCCTGTGGAGACAGAGTAACGTGGCTCACAGAAGCCCATCAACACCAATTTCAGTTCTTACCCACTCTGCTTCCCATTTTATGTGAATCCCCCCCTCGGGCCCCAGAACACCCCACCTTAACTTGCCCTGGGCTTTACTTTTTAATGGCTCAGTACCATCTTTCTCCATGGACCACTTCCTCTGTCTTTCTATAACTTCCAGTAGGATTGCCCTTCCTGAAGCCAGCACAAAATGCAAGGGCTTTTTGTGTTTTAAAGCGCAGTGTGTGTCAGTTTCAATCGCATAATCGACTGAGAGGAGACAGGCTGGAAATGTCACTTTCCCCTTCCACCAAGGAGGAAGTCTATGTTTGGGAAAGAAGGACGGAACTGTGGGTAACAATGAGCAAGCTAAGGAAGCCTCGAACAGCTCCACGCAGAGACGAGGCTCTGCATCAGGATTGGCTGTGGAAGAGCCCACCTCCCATCCAACCTGCCCTTGGCGGGTGAAGTCCCAGCTGAAGCCACGCTGTCCTGTTTTAGATGTGGTTAGAGTGTGAGGAGACGGTCCTAAATCTATGAGGGTCTAGAGAGAGAGCATGTTGGCACCCAGAGAGCAGAGCCGAAAGGGCCTCTGCTGTTAGCAGACAGAACAGCTAAGGGATAGGAAACAAGATGGAGCTGCCTCTGTGTGGAGGAGCCAGGGTTGGAGTGGGGTCTAAAGTTCTCTCTGGAGCCTGAAACTGTTCAGGGATCAGGGTCTGAAGGGCTCACCAGGAAAACTGTTCATGGAAAATGAGGGGGCCCAGTGTGGGAGCAGCTCTTCCGGTGCCATTTCTTGTCAGATGTGTAATATGGGATAAGACTTTTCTGTGGAAGATGCCGCTCCACAGTGCATTAATCTTAATTTGGTTTTCATTCTGATTTTTATAGTTCGTTAAAAAAAAAAAAATCCAGGGAGCTCTGCTTCGAAGATGGGTTGTAACCTCCATACTGTGTAGCCTCCCAGAGATGCTCGGGTGGGAGGGAGCCAAGACTTGCTTGTGTGTGAACATGACTCCTAGGAAGAACAATCGGGGGAGAAAGGAAATGAAAAAAACGACTGCGAGTGCGCATTCGCTATCAGCTCCGCTCTGGTGCAGCGTCCTGAATACACAGGAAGTTTCATCCTGTAAGATCCTGGAAAGATGTCAACTTTATGAACAAAGTCTGGGACTGAGACAGTGTGGTCAGATGGATACACTTACTCCAGCCTGCTGTGAAGCTGGGAGAGAACTAGCTGTCTGATTCCTGTGCCTACCGGGCTTTCATAGCACAAGGTTGCTGGCCGAAGACAGGCTCCCGCTCCGCCCCATCCCTATGTGGGAGAGCCTGAAGTTCTATGGTCCAAACTTAAATGCTAAAGGCTTGAATTTGTGTTCAAAAGCAAAACTCAATATTTGGAGTGAGGGGAAAAAAGAGTCTAGACATCAGGCAAGCCTGTGTTCCTAGTGACAGATTCATTATTTCATAACTCTGTGGCTAGTGAGACCAAGTCCTGAGGCCAAGGGCCAGACCCACTGCTGCCAAAGGAGGGCACAGCAGGAACCGCTGCGGACTTAGCAGCCCCACTGGAGGGAAGCACCAGACCGAATACGAATGGATGGAGGGTGATCCAGAAGGAAGAGAGCCGATTAAGAAATAACCTAACAGCCTGGAAGCAAGCAACACAAAAGGAACAATATTTTACACATTTGGAATTTCAGATTTTTATTCTCTTAAAGTTTGCATCATAATAGAAGTGGGTAGCACCTGGGGAAAACTGAATACACCCAGGGCGTCATTCGAGAAAGTGGCTGTAGGAAATGAGTTAAGTAAAAGGTTATGTGACGAAATAATATATGGGTAGTGAAAAGAAATGACCTAGAACCTTAAGAGACCAGGTGCATTATGGGAATATCTGTTAGGTTGAACAAAGGTTACATATTTTACCATTTATGTAAACTTAAAAAAAAAAGCATGTAAGTAGTTTAGTCCTCTGTGTTTATAAGATGTCTAGGCAAATGCAGCGTGAGCATAAAATTATGCATGAGACTGGTGAATACCAGACCTAAGGCCATGGTTATCTCCAATTGGTCAGAGGACTGGATATTGAGTGGGTGCGGTTTCCACTGATTTTGATATTCATTGTTTAGGAAGAGACAAGTAAGTGTTTACCAAATTATCCTCGCACTTTAAATCGAGGCACTTTGAGAATTTTTATACTACATTTGAAATATTCTCTAACAAACGGGAAGTGAGGGCCCTAGAGATGAAACCATCGACCTGGTGAAGGAAAGAGGACAGTTCCAAGTGTGACACCCTCAGGATCGGGCGTGGTGGATAGCTCGCTTGCCCAACAGGGTGTTCAAGGGCGACACTGGCGATCCTTTTAGCTGCCATAGGGAATCATCACCGTCTTAGGGCTCCATCAGTGCAAACCATGCAGCTGACTCAGCATGGGTGTTCTAGATCCACAGTCAGAAATTGATACCTTCTTTCCTGGTCTTTTCAAGTTTGCTAAATCGTATCTTCCATATCAAGCAGGAAGAAGAAGCCTTCCTGTGCCATGGGGTCCTTTGAGGAGCATAGTTATTTCAGCAACAGAAGGCAGCATGTGGGGCAGGGTCGGAGAGATGTTCAAATCACTGGCGGCCATCCTTCCTCCTTCCACGTTTACCAAATTGTGAAGGACAAATGATGAGAGACAAACGCCCTCCTCTCATCTCTGGATTTGAGGCTGGTTAAAATGTTGTAATAGCCTTTGCCATACAAAAAAGCTTCCATAAACCTAAAAGAAAAAAATCTCTAAACCCTATGCAGGCTATTTTATGAGGTCTAGATAGCCATACCTAGGTCTAAAAGTTAATGCTCATGATTGTCAAAGATGTGCCATGGGAAAGCATGTGCCATGGGCATGCAAGGGTTGTTTTCATGTATTACCCAGCAAACTCCAAAAGAATTGGAAGCCTTTGGAAATGCGACACATCCACCACAAGGTCCTCGTGTCCTATGCTACTATGAATTCCTCTCTTAAAACAAGAAGCGGTCCCATGGATGGAAGGAAATATTCTCTTCTTTTTTCTGTGTGTTATGAATTGAAATGTATCAGAAGATCTATTTGCAAATTCTCCAAATTCCCACAACACAAGTAACTGAACTCCCTCACTTGTTTGCTCTTTAGATAAGATGTTCAAGGAAATTATCACAATGCAGCCTGTGGTATGGACTTAGTCAGAACTGGATTTTCCCTGTTCCACCCAAGTGCTCATCAGATCAGCTGCTAACAAACTGGACTGCTTCTGCTTTTTCTAATTTGGTGTAGATGAAGCAGCAGACTCAAACTCTATATACCAGGCTATAGCAGACTGGTGTGTTACACACAAGCAGCACAACATTTCAGAAATCTACAAACTCACGATGCACACAACTGGGGGGGGGGGACAGAAATCCAGAAAGAAGCTTCAGATGATGGTTGGTCACAGTACATAGCTCAGTGTGGACCAGATTCTCACTCTAGTGTGGACAGTATCCCAAAAGTGACACAGCCCACTCTACTCGATTAGATATTAGCTATTAAAAGCAAAAGCCAACTTGTAACTTGGCAGTGTAAGGGCAAGGATGAGACAGAAAGATCTGGAGGGAAGGAAAGGAGGCAGAGCCGGAGGGAATAAAGAAGGTAGGAGATCCTCAGGCCTGGCTCTGGATTTCTCAGGCAATAATGAGGGAAGCCACCCTAGAGAGATGTGAATGGTCATGAAGCCAGGGGCACGAGGGGATGCTGGGTTTGCCATGTCTACAGGAGCATGGGTGTCAGTCTTTGAGAGCCACCATCCTCTCTATAGCTTGGGCTTCCTACAGTGGTGAGTAGAGTAGCGCGCTCTCCAAACGCTCTCCAAATAGCGCCACCAACCTTTCAATACTGAGTCCTTCAGGGGGAAAAAATGACTAAACCATAACCACCACGGCAGCAGTCTTGCCTGGAGATGCAGGTCAGGGCCTGTCTTCTCAGGGATCTAAGTCCCCACTTGTCATGCAGTGCTGAGGTAGATAGAGACAGCATCTGGAGTATTCCCTGTGGCTGCCACAGTGCATATACCATTTGTGTTGCAAGAATAGGTGCAAAGAGATTGGCCTAATTAGCTTTAAGATAAGCCTATATTTACATACATTAATAAAAATATTACTTCATACAAAAAAAAGTGAGGTCCACAACCTTAACAATACCTGTGTTATAAATGAGCCAGAAGAAATTATCCAGGGGCGTGATAGCTCTTGAATACATTTTAAACTAAGCAGAGCCCCAATAAGTGCCCCTTATGTAGAACAGCCACAGAACTGTTTACTAACCTCTCACTACAGCACAGACGGGCTTGTCATCCTCACCTTCAGACCCGCTGACAGGTTAGCACCTTTGCTCGCCTTGGAGGGTCCAGGGCTCATTTTCACTTTCTCCACATGGTTGTGAATCTGTTACTTTGGAATCTTCCAAGCAAGCATTCTGACGGTGTCATGGTGAGCAGACTCCTGGGGCCTAGCCTGGGAATCTGAGTGTCCCTAATACTGTTTGAAGCAATTTTGGTTCAGTATAGCTCAATAAATGAAGAATGTGTGTTTTAAGCGTTCAATGCCCCACTATGAGTTTCCAGGTTCTGATGTTTACTAAGGGTCTAACCTTGGACACTCGATGCCCTTTTCCTTAGCTTTCTTATCTATAAAATGAAAAACGATCCTTGTAATCAACTTTACACACATGTTTAACTCCTATGTGATAGTTTTTATCTTATTATGTTTTATTTAGTAATATTTTTATTATCATCTCTTATAAACCTGTTTTTCTTTTCTAATCAGAGACAGAAAGGGAGAGGATCTGGGTGGAAAGAGAGATGGTAAAGACCTGAGAGGAATAGAGGAAGGGGAAACCACAATCAAGAAATATTATGTAACAAAACACTATACTTTCATTAAGAGAAACAAAAGAAAAATACTGTTTTCAAATAAAAACAAATGTTATGGACTGAATTGTGTCCCCCTCTCCAACTCATACTTAGAAGTCTCGGGACTTCAGAATGTGACAGTCTTTGAACACAGGGCCTTGAGGCAGGAGACTGGCACCAGGCATGGCGGCTTATGCTTGCAATCCCAGCACTAGGGAGGCTGCAGCTTGAGGTTCCCAGTCTGAGACCAACCAGAGCTGCAATGGCAAGTTCTTGGCCAACCTCAGGACAGCACATAGTGAGGCCAGAGGGTCGGGGTAGGCTCAGGGTAGGTCCTACAGAATGCCTGCCACCGATATTAGGAGACATTATTGGACTAAACACACACACACACACACACACACACACACACACGAGATGACATGGGAGAAGAGAGTTGTCCACCTATGGGTCAGTGATAGGGATCTCAGAAGAAATAAACTCACAGATATCGTTTCTGGTATTTTGGTTGTTCAGCCCCTGGCACATTGAGACAGGACTCCTTGCAGGATCCTTTGAAGGTTCCAAGAATGTTGCTTAAAAGGGGCCTCACACAGGACTCTCTTATGAAGCTGATGACATCACTCAAGAAAGTATGTCCTGAGTAGATACTTATAGAGATACTTTATAATCAACACTTAAACACATTCTGTGTGTGTATGCATGTATATATGCCTTTGTGTGCATGTATGTGCATATATGTATGCGTGAGCACATGTGGATGTACCAGAAGAAACATATATATCTATTCAGACTATAACTGCCCTTTGAAGATCTTTACATATGATGTTCATTTGTCCCTTCATTTGTGCCAGCAGTGTGTGTTCATTTTGAGCCAGGAGTAGAACAGAGCAGTAAGGTACCAATGTACCTGTAAGGCAGATGGAAGAGAACCTCTCAGGACAAGCTAGAGCTCACCCCATCCTGGGAATATAAGCTTTCTACAGAGGCTGCCTTGAAACTGGGTCCTTCCTGGGACATTCAGAGAAGAATGGCCCTAGAAGATCAAAACCATCATGCCTGAGGACAAGAGGTTGTGAACAACGTTAGCTCCGGCAGTAAAATCACAGCCGGGGCTCCAGGGGCAGATGACTGTGCAGTCTAACTGAATCCGCCAACACAGACACTGCCTGGCTACTCTCTAGCAGAAGGGCTGCTTACATAGCTGCATCAGACTCCTTTAAAATGACAGTGGCAGCCATTGCAACTGTCTTTAATGTAGAGCTAGAGAGTAACACAGCATCTCTATTTTCTAAGGCGGATCTACGTATGATTGACATGAAACAAACCAATCGTGCCGCTGTACAAAATCTGATGTGTTGATATGGGATTAAAGCAGTACAACATACACAGTTAGGGCCAGCAGTGTCTGAAGCCTGTGTATCTCATCGCAAGCCACATGTGCCCTCTGCTTGCCCCTAGCTATCACCACCTTGTCCCTGTGAGTTGGCTGATTTGCCTTCTCCTGCTGAAGTTTCTTGGCACTTCCTGGAATCGCATATGAGGTGACTTATACCATGTTTGCAGTTTTCACCTGCTCTGTATGTGTTTATGTCTGCATGTAGTGGTGTGTGGTTGGGAGGCTGCACTGCATGTGTGTGAAGGCTGAACAAGCGTCGGACTTTGGGTATCACCCTCAGTTTCTCTCTGTGGTTTTTTTGAATGAGAATGGTCCCACAGACCCATAGGAGGTGCCCAGTTGTCGAAATTGTTTAGGAAGGAGTAGGAGGTGTGACTTTGTTGGGGGAGGTGTGTCACTGGGGGAAGGCTTGAAGGTTTCAAAGGATCCATGCCATTCCCAGTGTGCCCTCTCTGCCTCCAACTTGTGGAACAAGATGTGAGCTCTCATCTGTCGTTCCAGCTGTCTGCTCCTTCCTCTGTGTCATCATGGACTCTAACTCCTTGAAGCTGTAAGCCACAAATAAACTCCTTCTATTATTAGTTTCATTAGTCATGTGTCTTACCACAGCAATAGAAAAATAAGTAATATACTATCTTTGGTACTTTACTTATATACTATCTATCTTAGTTAGGTGTTTACTGCTGTGAACAGACACCATGACCAAGGCAACTCTTATAAAGAACAACAGTTAATTGGAGCCGGCTTACAGGTTCAGAGGTTCAGTCCATTATCATCAAGGCAGGAACATGGTGGCATCCAGGCATGAAGCAGGAGCTGAGAGTTCTATACCTTGCTCTGAAAGCAAACAGGAGAAGACTGGCTCCCAGGCAGCTAGGATGAGGGTCTTAAAGTCCACACCCACAGGGACACACCTACTTCAACAAGGCCACCTCCTAGTGGTTGCATTCCCTGGGCCAATCATATACAAACCATCACATTACTTTTTTTTTTTTTTTGAGAAAGTAATTAAACCTCATTACTCTCTCATTAAACCTGAGTTTTCCAGCTCAACCAGCCTGAGTGGATGGAAGGTCCTGGCGATCTACCCATCTCTTTCTCTCTCTCAGTGCTGGTACACAGGCATCACCATCAAACTCGGATTTTACATGGATGTAGAGGACCAAACTTCATGCTAGCTTGAAAAACACTTTACTCAGATTCATCCCCCTCAGCCCTTATTGTTTTTAAAGATTACTTAGCATAATTATTTTTATAATACTTGTACATGTTCTTATATGTGCCAAACAGGTCTTATCAGCTGTTAATGAGTATCTGGGTCTCCCAGCTTGGACGTCTGCAAATCACACTTACTATAAACACCCATGTCTAGGTCTCTGTGTAGGTGTGTGCTTTCTTTGTGTGTAATAGCAATATATTAAGGTTAAAGGAATGGGACCCATAGAAAGAATAAACAAATGTGTCTACATATGTATGGGATTTATTAGGTTGGCTTAATCAGAAGGACCATCTAAAAATGACTGCCTTTGTACTAGATAGGCTTGGCCCATGTTTAGATATTCAGTCCTCAAAGCTGGATGCCTCCATAGTCACATTCTGCCGCTGGATGCCTGGAAGATCCCCTCATGCCACTAGACTTTGGCCCTTGCTAGAAGCCCGAAGGAGCTAGGTTCTATTACCAATGAAGGAATGCAACCACAGCAGCAGCAAGGTAGATGAATTTGCCATCAAGACAAAAGGCATGTTGGGGGGGAAAAAGGGCAAACTTTCTTCTTTTATCTCCTTTTATCTGTGGTGCCAGCAGAAGTTACCGTCCACATTGAATGGGCTGGGTCCCTACCTCAAGTATCTCTCATAGGCATGCCCAGAGCTTCGCGGTTTAGCTGGTGTTAGATCCAGTCAAGCTGAGAATCAAGAGTAACCAGCACAGGCAGATTGTCTGGCAGGACAGTGCACACCTTTTGAATGAAGTCCAAACTGATTTCTGAGGTAAGCTCTGTCGATTTATATTAAAAACCAGCAATAGAAAAGATTTCTGATTCTCATTGCCTGTGTGATGTGATCAGCCTTTTGAATAGTAGTTGTACATTGTTTCATATTACATTGCTCTAATGACTAATTCTGAAATGTTTGTTAAAACCTTTTGTATTTTTATAGTTGTTTTAAAAACATATATTTAAACTTTTTACTAATTTTTTTTGAGACTGGGTCTCTCTATTATGTTACTGTACCTTTTCTAGAACTCTCCATGTAGACCATGCGGCCTCAAAGTCACAGAAATCTACCTGCTACTGCCTCCAGAGCGCTGGGATTAAAGGTGTGCACCACTACACCCAGCTACTATAAGTCTTTGATCAGGCTTTACAAATATTTTCTAAGGATTGCCCTTTTATTTTTCTAGACTGTAGAGCATGAAGAAAACGATTTTTAACATAATAAAATCATGTTGGGACTGGAAGGATGACTAAGTGGTTAAGAGCATTGATCATTCTTCCAGAGGTCCCGAGTTCAATTCCCAGCCACCACATGGTGGCTCACAGTCATCTATAATGGAACCTAATGCCTTCTTCTGGTGTGTCTAAAAAGAGCAACGGTGTACTCACATAAATAAAATAAATAAATAAATTTAAAAAAAATTAAGGGCTGGAGAGATTGCTCAGCGGTTAAGAACACTGGCCTTTCTTCCAGAGGATCCAGGTCCAGTTCCCAGCACCCACATGGCTGCTCACCACTGCCTGAAACCCCAGTTACAGGGATCTGATGCCCTCCCACCAATGTACACAAATAAAAATATGTAAATGAATAAATAAAATCATGTGTGTCGTGTATTAGTGTCACAGTGAGGAAATTTTTGCCTCACATAGTTTACAGGGGTTTCCCCTATCCTTTTCTAGAGGTTAGATGGCTTTAGGTTTCACATAATCAATTAAAATTTTAGTTTTTAAGATTCATTTTAAAAATTATTTTTAGGCATGTGTATTTGTGTGTGTGTGTCTACATGTGGATTTGTGCATGTGAGTGCAGGTACCAGCAGAGCCAGAGACATTGGATGCCCTGGAGGTATAGACAATTGTAAACTGGCCTGTGGGTGCTGTGGATTTAATCCTGGTTTTCTGGAAGAACAGCAAGTGGTCTTAACCACAGCCATATTCTTATTTTGAGACAAGGTTTTATGTATCCCTGGGCTGGCCTCAAACTCCCTAGGTAGCTGAAGCAACCTTCAAGTTCTGATCTTCCTGCATCCACCTATTGCAAGCTAGGACTGCAGGCTTGTGCCACCATGCCCAGTTTATGAAAAGCAGGTACTCTACCTCAGGACCTCCCGATGCTACAAAGCACGCTCATCTGGTTTTAATTTACATCACTGGATGAATTTGTTTTTATTAGATATTTGCTTTATTTACATTTCAAAAGTTATCCTCTTTCCTCATTTGCCCTCCAACCCCCCCTTATCCCATTCCTCCTCCCCCTGCTCACCAACCTACTCACTCCCACTTTCCTGACCTGGCATTCCCCTACCAAGCCTTCATAGAACCAATGGCCTTGCCTCACATTGACATCTGAAAAGACCATCCTCTGTTAGTATGCTGCTGGAGCCATGGGTCCCTCCATGTGTACTCTTTGGTTGGTGGTTTAGTTCCTAGGAGTTCTGGAGGTACTGGTTGATACATATTGTTGTTCCTTCTATGGGGCTACAAACCCTTGCAGCTCCTTGGGTCCTTTATCTAGGTACTCCATTGGGGATCCTGTGTTCAGTCTACAGGTTGGCTATGAGCTTCAACTTCTGTATTTGTCAGGCACTGGCAGAGCCTCTCAGGAGACAGCTATCTCAGGCTCCTGTCAGCAAGCACTTGTTGGCTTCCACAATAGTGTCTAGGTTTGGTAACTGTATGGAATGGGTCCCCAGGTGAGGCAGTCTCTACATGGCCTTTCCTTCAGTCTCTGCTCCACACTTTGTCTCTGTATCTTCTCCCATGAGTATTTTGATCCTCCTTCTAAGAAGAACCAAATATCCACACTTTGGTATTCCTTCTTGAGCTTCATGTGGTCTGTGACTTGTATCTTGAGTATTCTGAGCTTTTGGGCTAATATCCACTTATCAGTGAGTTCATACCATGTGTGTTCTTTTGTGACTGGGTTACATCACTCAGGATGATATTTTCTAGTTCCATCCATTTGCCTAAGAATTTCATGAAGTCATTGTTTTTAATCGCTGAGTAGTATTCCATTGTATAAATGTACCACATTTTCTGTATCCATTCCTTTCTTGAGGGACATCTGGGTTCTTTCCAGAGCGTCTGGCTATTATAAATAAGGTTAACATAGTGGTGCATGTGTCCTTATTACATGTAGGAGCACCTTCTGGGTATATGCCCAGGAGTGGTATAGGCACACACACGCACACGCACACGCACACGCACACGCACACACACACACACACACACACACATATATGGGTATATGTCCAATTTGCTGAGGAACCACCAAACTTTTCCAGAGTGGTTTTACGAGCTTGCAATACTACCAGCAATGGAGGAGTGGTCTTCTTTTTCCACATCCTCACCAGCATCTGCTGTCCCAAGGTTTGATCTTAGCCATTTTGACTGGCTGGCTGAGTTCATAATCTAAGATGTTGGTATTGTTTCTGATTTTACCCACCTGTGCTGTCTGTCAGTGAGAGAAGGCCCTGAAGTCTTTGACTATAATTGTGGGTTGGTGTGTCTCCCTTGTGCTTCTGCCTGTCACTTCTTCTGAAGCCCTGTCGTTAGGTACATGTTGAAGACTGCTCTACCTTACAGATGAGTGACCCCGTTATCATTATAAAATGACCTTTTCCTCATCCCTGTCAATAACATCACTGAAATCCACCATATTTGAAAGTTGTACAGTCCCTCAGGTTTCTCTGGAGTCATCTGATGGTGTGATACATCCTTTGTTTATTTTTAATCTACATCTTCACATTTAATTTGTTTTTAACAGCAGCCTGTAGATGTCTTGCTTTATCCACTCCAACAGTTCTCTTTAGTTGAGATATTAAATACCAGGTATTTATTGTGGATACAGATAGCTATGTTTTCATGTAAATCTACCGACTTCCTCTTGTGTCCTTTTCTTTTAGTTTCTTCTGTGCCTTCGTCCTAAGAATTAAGGAATCCTCCCTGCTCGCCTTGTCTCAATGCTGGTATATTAGCTCTAATTCTTTGTTTCTCAGGCAGACTTCGGTTCCTTTGGACTTACATTCTGCATGAGTGCCTTACCTTAGTGAACCTTCCAGTGAGCTCACACTGTCTTCCTGCACTCCGCCGTGAGAACAAAGTTGCTCTCTGAACATCTCTGTGCCTTTGTTGCCCACAGTGTAGCTTCACATATGTTACAGACCGCAAAGACCCACCTTATTACTGGTTAAAATGACTGCTAATCCTTACCCACATTCTAATGACATTGTATCATTAGTGTCTTTCAGATGCTCCTCATTTCTTTGTGTAGGTCCATGTTTTATCTGAAGGACATGACTTCCATTTCTTACCAATCTGCTGAGTGATAGGGTCTCACAACTCCCGTGCTTCCAAAGCCTTCCCTGTATATCTGTGTACATGTGGGCATGTAGGAGGGAATTCACATGTATATGTGAGAGTGCATGAACATATGTGAGAGTGCATATACATGCATATGTGAGCATACATTCATATGTATATGTAAGCAAGCATATGTACATGTGTGAGTATATACATGTGTAATGTAAACATGCATGCATGTGTATATTTGAGAGTGCATGTACATGTATATGTGAGCACATGCATGTGTATATGTGAGTGTATACACACATGTATATATGAGCATGTGTGCACATGCATATCTGACCATATATGTATATGTGTGAGTGCATGCACATATATATGTGAGTTGGTGTGCATATGTTTATGTGAAAGTACATATACATGTACTTTCATCTTTAATAGAAGCTCGTGGGATCTTCCAAGAGTTAGGAAAATCTCTTCTGAGGGTACACCCCAATGGGCTAGTTGTATTGCATTAGGTCCCACGTCTTAAAGGTTCACCACCTCCACCTTGACACAATGGGAACCAAATCTGCAACATGTGACCTTCCGTGTGGGGACACACAAACTGTAACTGAGCCATAATGCTTTTCTTCCTGGTATGAGAGACTCTAGCTGTAGGACACAGAGAATCTTCCATCCATCACCACCATGGGCACAAAGTGCAGACCAATCAGCTGTCAGCCTCTTGTCAGGTCTGTGTGCCCCCTGGAGACTTCTGGCTTTCGTGACCCCCACATGCAGTCGCTTAGAGACGGGTCATGGGCCAAAATGATCTCTCCACAGATGCCTACCACTTAGTCCTCTGTGTTCGTTTCAGACATCTACAATGACCCTTAATCAGAACCTCATATTGTCTCAGACAATGTTGGCTTTTTGGAAGTCACAAGGACTCTTTTGAGAGACTTTAAATAATTTATTACACAAGGCCATCTCCTGTCCGGGGAGGTTTTCATGTTGAATTCTATTAGTGGCTTCTGTCTTCTGTATAATGCATATATTAACAATTAAAAGCTATTTAAAATAATTGAGTCAATTCACTAAAGCCAACAAATTAATTAACTGATGCATAATTAATTGGAGCAGCAAGGCATCCATTCTTCGGGGACTGGATAGGGGAGCTGTGATTTGCGTGCTCACAAACGGAGCAGAGAGCAGTCAGCTGTGCTCTTGAACTGCATCCTGATACAATCAGGGTCACAGTTTAAGACTCCATGGCCATTTACACACAGAAGGAGTGCCCAGCCTTGGCAGAGCTCCTCAGCTCAAGGAAACCTTGCATTATTGATTCACCAGCTCAGTCTGCCATAGCAAGGGGAGGCCCCAGCAGAGTGGCTAGAAAGACACATGTATCCACCTCCAGAGGAGGCTGCGTGCTCCAGCATTAAGATAAGTGCAGATCCAAGTCCTGGTTCAGGCTCCTTTCCTAACTTCTTCCTGCGTCTGCATTGGGTGAGAAATTTCTGTGCTCTCTTCCTATTCTATGAAGAATACAAATCTCCTCACAGGCTTTCTTGGACAATCACTCCACAAATCCCAGCATATTCTGATGTGACCCAGTCTTCAGTCCACTTCTGGTTCATGAGGAGATGGATCTAGAAACTGAGGGTCAAAAATAGCAGTTCCACATCATGATTTGACAGTTGAATCTAATATTTTATTAGTGAGGCTAGTTTTTATCCTTTTCAGTCATTTTTATCATAACTCATATACAGTGGCTTATGAACAATAAAAACAGCAGAGCAAACTGGTTTTTATTACAGATATTTCTACAAAGTACTACCTTGAAATATTCTAGAAATTTTTAGGCTCAAATTTTACATAATATCCCTTGGTCTAAGCATGTTCTAGAGGTGAAACATCAGCTCTACCCTCTGCTTGCACCTAGTGAGAAAATGGGGTTTGAGCCGTCTTGAGTTTGTATGTGGAGTTTGTATGTGGAGTTTGTATGTGGAGTTTGTATGTGGAGGTGCCACTGTGTTTGGCAGAGCTCAGGGAGATAAACAAGTCCACAGCAAAGGCACTTGTAGATTATCTACCAGAGAGGGCATTCCAGCAGTCAAAAGGACGTCTCGTAGCCCACTGGCCACCATACTGCATTTCCTGGACCCAAGTGCTGTCCTGAACCTTTCTCAGGATGGGCTTTTAAGCACAAAAATTGCATTCTGTGTTGACATACTTCACGAAGAGCAGTTAGCCAGAAGCAGAACTACTGAAGCCCAAAATCAACATTAGTACATTTAGGGATTTCACAGAACTTTGGACTTTGATGGATTAAGTTGTTCTCACTTTCTGGCCAGTGGTGCTGCCTGTATGCCGGGTTCCCAGGCCTGAATGGTACATCTATAATGGTGTCCGTTGTGCTAAGATCTAGGAGCCTGTTACACCCACTCAGGCTATAACTAAAGGAGCGTCCTTGACACTGCTTTTGGATATGTGCCTACTGAGAGGGCGTGAGTTAACTGTGAAAAGTCATGTATACAGTAACCAGCTGCTACTTACTATGCATTAGGGGAATGGTTTTCAACCTGTGGACTGTGATTCCTTTGGGGAAAATCAAACCACTCTTTCACAGGGGTTATGCACCAGATATCCTGCATGTCAGAGACTTACATTATGATGCATAACGGCAGCAAAATTGCAGTTATAAAGTAGTAATGAGATAATTTGTAGTTGGGAGGGGCCTCCACACCATGAGGAACTGTATTGGAGGGTCTTGGTTTTAGAAGGCTGAGGGCCACTGCATTAGAGTGTAGCAAGTGAATTAATGTCCCGCTCAGAGGACCAGAGTGTCAGGGGCTGAGGACAGACATTCGGGCTTTTAGTAGGAACGTGCCAGAAGAGAAACCTGAGCCTTATTACAGGGTTAGTGACACTCTGACAAACAGGTGGGAGCCAAGGTAGCATCTTAGTCCATTTGCTGTTGCTGATACAGCAGATGGCAGACTGGAGAAATTACAAAGAGGCTTACTTCTGCTCGTGGTTCTAGTTCAAGGTCAAAAGGTGACTGATGGCTTTTTTGCTCAAGTCCCGATGTGATGCAGGGAATCACATAAGAGATGGATAAACTGTGAGACTGAGACAGACTGGCTTTTACTGCAGACTCATGCTGGAAATAACCCATTATTTCAGTAAGGCATTACTCACAGGAATGCGTTTGTGCATTCACAAGGGCAGGGCCACAACATCCTGCTGTAGGCTCCATCACGATGGTACCTACCATTTCACTGACAAAAGGGTGACAAGGATGGTGGTGGAACTCAGTGGCAAAGGATGCGCCTAACATGTATGACACCCTGTGTTTTATCCTTTCCCTCAAAAGTTTGTGATAGTAAAGCCATGTTATGATTTCACACGGAATATTCTAACAAGAACACCTTCTAGCAAATTTCCCTAATGCCTTTTCTTGTGCTGTCATGGGAATAAGAGCATCTGTGGGATGCCAGGTGGGCCTGTCATGGTGATCGATGGGTTGTTGTATATGCATCGACGGACCACAGGAGATGACTCCCTATGGCCGTCTAACACAACTCCTTGCTTGAGCGTGCTGTGCACAAGAGCTTTGACTCATGAGTGAAGTATCCCTGCCGTTTGACTTTGTGCATGAGTAGTCTGTGAAAGACGGTGGGAAGGTTCAAAGGATGAAACCAGCACTCTGTAAATGAACAACTGACACATTGCCTTATTAGAGGAGAAGGTAGAAGAGACAGGTAAGGACATCACTCACTGGAGTGTGGACCTGGCACCCGTGTAGCTGTATGAATGGAGTGAACAGATGACTGACTTAACATGCACAGAGCTTTTGTCATCACACAGAGGCTAATGTAACTAACCTCCATGCTTCTTAGCACGTGACAGTGACCTTCCTTTGACCTTAGACCGCTACCAGGTTTATAACACAGACTTGAATACACTTGAAAAGCCAGCGAGTGGCTCGTGACTGTGCGGACACCCTAATGCTCACAAGTGAGACTCCAACCCACGGTGCTACAAGAGATGGTGGAATGTTCAGGAACTGGGCACAGAAGGAGGAAGTTAGGTCACTGGGGACATGCACTTGTAGAGAAATCGAGGTGTAGCACCTCTCTACCTCCTCTGGCATCCTGGTTTCCAGGAGCTGAGCAGCTTCCCACCATGCATTTCTACCACATATCCTCCTTCACCACAGGCTCAAAAGGATGGAAATTTCTGAAGCTGTCATCCAGCCTCCCCACCTCCTTATGGTCAGCCTCACTATGACAGGTACATAGTACTGTGACAGGAAGCTGGTCACCACATGGACACTCATAGAATGCTCTCTTTATACTGCCCCTGTGTGAAACACCTAAATGTTTTTCTGCTTGGCTTAACTGAAAACATTAAGGATATATGCTGTGATAGCCAGATACCCAGATTCAAACTCAACCATTTCCACTTTAGAGAGAAAGCCCATATAACCCTCAGCACTGAAATAAATGGAGTCACAATCTATTTGTTACTATTAAACTGTACTCTGCTGGGATGGCCAACGACTCCCTAAAAGAACAGGAGTTGCCACAATCTCAGGCTCAATCCCAGACCCAAACAAGGAAGAGAAACAGGTTTACCTCTGAGACAAGTTTTAGACAGGGAATTGTTCAGAAATATCCCTAACATGTTTCCTGAGGAATGGATGTTGCACAAAATATACTCCAGGGGACCCATTGTCATTCATTCTGCTAGGATGGTAACAAAGCTCAAATATGCACGTCCCCAGTGGTCCACGAAAGCATTTCAAACCAACAGCATGTGAGGCTATCAGATCTTCATAGCTATTGTCAGAAGACACTTCAAATACAGAGAGGCAATGGTCTCCCTGTGTGTGTCAGAAGATGCTACTGAAAGACAAAGGCTATTGAGGGTAATTGGAGGGCATTTCAGCTTCACCTCTGGTTGGTACAAGTTATCTTCACCCATCCACTCATAGATTCTGTGTCATGAGCAAAGGAAAGAAGCTTCTAGAGAAAGCATTCTGTGCCTCAGTACAACTTGGCGAGAACTATGCTTGCTGCTTTGCCACACTGTGCCATCTCCCGGAGCTGGTGTCCCAGGGTTATTCTTCCATCTAGAATCCTCTCTCTGTTTCTGCTCTTCAACTTTTATTACATATGCTTATCAGTTATCCAAAGCAATCTGCTATGGTTCAAATCCTCCCCCTACTCTGCACAGCTGCCTATCCTGGAGGGGAAATACTGAATCTCTATGATCAAGGAGCTCAAAGGACCAGCAAGGGTTACAAAGAATATTCCTACGTGGGCCTGGCAGGTGGTCAGCCATGAGGTATTGGTCTTCAAAGTCCATCCATTCCAGCCTTCAGGTCATTAGACAAATCAAAACAAAGTGTCTGAGACTTGACATAATGAAAACCATAACAGAAAGTAGAGCTGCCCTGTGTTCCTGGTATCCACTTGACTCCATCCAGGAGAAGGCAAAGGTTGTCTCAAGAAGCATGAGAGGCCCAGCCTCAGATAGAAGCACATGGGTGGAGCCTCTTCCTCAGCTGTAAGAACAGCATTGTGGATGCCTTTTGGGGAAAGTTGTGTGCTATTCCCACTACAACACCATCCTTTCTCTCCAGGCCGATGTCCTTCTGGACAGCAGCCTATGGGTGGTAGCCACAACTCTGACCATGGGCGGTGGCTAGCATTGACTGTGTCCACAGGGACTCAGGCCATGCTGTTCTTCTTACCGTACCAATCTCTTTGGTCCTCTCTGTCCCAAGATTCTCCAACTACTGAAAGAGTAGCATCTCAGCAAAGGTCTAGACCATGTGAAAGAACTGTCCACACAGATTATAATCTCAAACTGTTGCAGCTCTGTGCAGCCGTCTTCGAGGTTGGCAGGTGGCACATTCTCTGTAACCCCTGGCCAGTTACATGCCTTCTGTTCTGTGTAGTGATTTCTTCTTGTGATGGAATCCTCAGAATTCCAATTCTTCAAAGAAATTCAATGCTGATGCAGTGGGGGATAACCCACCCATGGGAACTCCGAGCCAGGAAGTCTTCCTTCCCTGTGAAAGGATGTCTACACGTGCACCTGTTTTATCTTCTCCACATGTGATGGAGCTGTGAGAAAGGCAGAGATCAATGGAGAGCTTCCCCTAGTTCTGATCAAAATTAGAAGTAAAAGCATTGTTTTGTATCTCTATGGACTGTGTCATTTTGATTTAGACAGATGTCCAGACCCAGAGCTGGGTCTTATAGCTGGGGCTCTGGTATCATTCTGGTAGGATGTCTACACATCCTCTGGTACACATGAAATCATCCCTGCTTGACTTCCAGAGCTCCTTCAGCCATGACTCTCCCTGGGTGGCTGTCGGCACTACTGGGGTCATGTAGTGAGATTCCCTGGCTTCTGTAAACTCTGACCTTTCCTTAACATGAACATTTCCAAGGTCAGCCATGCCTTACTAACCTTCCTCAGTGCCTCCTTCCTGTTCTTTCACATGACAAGATGACAGGGTAGGAACAGTTCATTGAACATCTTTGAACTGTACATCAGTGGCAGACACCTGACAACAAATAGTAATATATTTGACAGAAAATAGTAAATATAGTTTATGTGGCAAAAAAATATCACCAGAGAAATCTGTGGAGGCATGGTTGGATACTGGATGAGAGTCCTCTCAGCATCTACCATATGCTTAAAAGAGAGAATAAAAATCCGTTGGAGACTTGAGTTCATGTTCTTGTTGAAGAAGAATGTGCAATATTTGTGAACAGAGGCACTAAGCATTGTAGAAGATTAAATAGCTCAGTTCTCTCTGACCTTCTCAGTGCATCCTGTAGAGAAGAAGAAGAGGCCTCAGGAGGTGCGCTCCAAGGTGCATGGTATATAAATCTATATAGGCAGCAGAAGTAGCTGAAGAGGAAAGAGAAGACCCCTCCTGAGGCATGGAAGGAAGGCCAATGGGTCCACGTGGAAAGATGATTCCATAAGGTGAGTGGCCAATCCTGAGCAAGGCTTACAAATGAAGGTTGGGCTCTTGAAAGCCTGGAACTCTAACCTCTGTACCCAGATCAATAGAAGGCATGGAAAGCTGCTCTAGAGAATGACGCAGATTGGAAGTAGAAAGCAGAGAGACAGGACGGAGAATGGAGACTGCCACTCAGAGGAGATCACACTCCTACCAGGGATGGGGAGAGGAGTTAAAGACGGGACGACAGGACAGCTCATCCACATATCCTCCTCATACCCATGTCCCATCCTGGTTTGTACCAATTTTGCTGTCTCATGATTGATGCATTGTCCACTCTGCAAGAGCTTCAGGGTGGGGCGACCATCTGAGACTGTCCCTTGGTATCCTCAAAGTATTTATTCCTGTATCACACCACTGTGGAGATCCTAGTCAAGGATGCACAAGTTCCACAGAAAAGTTGGTGCAGCACTTGAAGATATCTGCCTGAAGATAATCATGCACATATTTTGTGTGCATCAGAGCCTATGTTAAATATATGCCTAATACATTGCCTTGTAAATAGTTTACACACTGTTTTCCTTAGGGAATTGTGTTGGTTACTCTTTTTTTTGTCCACTTGACAGAAGCTATTATCATCTGAGAAGAGGGAACCTCGATTGAAACCATGTTCCACTGATCAGATTGGCCTGTAGGTGAGCCTGTGGGGGCATTTGCTTCATGGCGGATTGAGAAAGGTGTCTCCATGGCTCATGTTCTGTTCCTGGATGAGTTCCTGCTTTGCTGATGACTGTGACCTGGAAGCCAAACAAACCCTTTCTTCTCCAAGTAGCCTCTGGTCCCAGTGTTTTATCACCACAGTGACAGGAAGCAGACTGAAATAGAAATAAGGACCAGAAATATATGGTCACAATTTTAGCCCTGTGCACTTCCTAGGTGTGGCTGCTTTGCCCTGTGGGCCTGGAATGGAGAGACAAAGCTGCCCATCATGACCACCCCAGCCAAAGTGCTGCTGCCCGGACCTGGGGGCAGCAGGTTGTGGTTGGTGGGGGGATCCTGGCTGTGGAGACACTGTGCTTGAAGTAATGGTTGCACTTCTAATGGGGAAACCGTGGTAAGAACAAACAGAACAGCTAAGACCCTCCAGCTCTCTCTCCGCGTCAAGTGCAGTTTACTCTTCTCCACTCCACCCTGAGGAGTTCAGTTCAGTCCTTGCTTTTCACATCATATGATTTTTAAACAGATTTCAAGCTTTGCCCCGAGAAAGAATTCAAAACAGACACAAGGATCAGCAAATCCTCAGGAATCGAGTGATGGAGAGAGGTCCAGGTGTGCTGTTAAATTGGCAGGCAAAGGCTGAGGGTGTGAGAGGAAAGAGGAAACAGCAGGAAGATGAGGTCGGGGAAGGAAAGGGGGCATCTGGTTGCCATGGGGAGGCCCGAGTATCAGCATGGTAAAATGCATATATGACTGGCGTAAGCTTGCACGGAGAGGCTTCTGTTTGCCGTGCAAACCAACCGAGGGTACTTGCTGAGAACCTACCCAGTGTGCTATGCTGCAGGACAGTAGCATCCATGTGCCTGCTGGAGTCAAATGTCACTAGCCCAAAATCACTGGCCCTTCAAAAATACAGTGTACCACAGCTCATTTTCTCTGGTTTCGTTTCCATTCTTACCTTTATTACCTCCACATAGGCCAGTATGTGAGGAAACCCTATGTGTATGTGTGCTTGTGTGTGTGTGTGTGTGTGTGTGTGTGCTTGTGTGGGGGGGGGAGTGTATGTGTGGGTGGGTATATGTATGTGTGCTTGTGTGTGTGCTTGTTTGTGTGTGTGTGTGTGTGTGTTTGTGTGTTGGACCTGGAGCTAGGATGATAGCCAGTGAGACCAAATAATTTGATCATGTCTGTATCCACAGTACTAGGGACCATAGGCATAATTGTATTCTGTTATGTTCAACAAGTGTGTGCCAGGCATAAAAATCATGTGCACATAACTGCACAGCAACAACTCTTACTCTATGATCTGTATCCTCATTGCAAAAATGTTTTCTTAAACTGATAAGAGACACAGGGTTCCTCATCTTAATACCACAGCTACTTGAGGCTGGAATATTGAATGCTGTGACTTGTCCTCCATGTGGTAGGACTATGAAGTAGCCACCCTGCCTCCTACCTGCTAAGTTCTAAGCGCATGTTCTTTTCCTCAGTTGTATAACAACAACAACAACAACAACAACAACAACAACAATAATAATGATAATCAATATCTCCAAAATTTTCCTGATGCCTTGAGACAGCAAAATTTCTCCCATTCAAAAAATCACCATGATAAACCCATTCATACTCAGCTATTAGTGACATAATTCTATTTCTTCAGCAACTATTTCTCCTCTGTAGAAGGAAGCAAGGAGAGGGCAAGCATGCATGCAGAAATCTCTCTCTCTCTCTCTCTCTCTCTCTCTCTCTCTCTCTCTCTCTCTCCAGCCAGACAAATCTCAAAGATCCCACACAGCAGAAGCACGCACTGTGGAACAGATGAGCCAGTCCCTTTTAGGATGCTTTTGGGCAGTTTGGCCCAGGATTTTGTTTTTTGTTTTTGTTTTTTCCTGGCTCGTGCACTGTTTGCTGTATCATGGGAGAATTAACCCAAGCCTTTCCTTTTCCTCTGCTCCCAGCCCTGGCTGCACAGAGCTCTAGTGAAGCAGATGTGAACAGCATTTTTTTTTTTTTTTGGTCCTCTCCTCGTTCTGCCTCTTCCCAACTCTGGGGGAGAGAGAAAGAAACTCTTGAGCTTAAAAGCCAAGAATTTGCTGTCTTTGTTCTCTGGCTCTGCCTTGGGACTTCCCCAAGACAGTGATGGATCACTACTGGTGGCTGGGCTGCAGGAAGGCCCAGGGGGCCAGGGGAGAAATCGACTGGAAAGAGAACACATGGCTTAATATCGCTCTGCCCTCCTCCCTCAGCACTCCTGCAGGTACCAGGCCTGGAGCTGAATACAGAGCAGGCATCTCTAGGTAGATGCTGCCTCCTCAAACCACAGGGTGCTCAGGGGCTGCAGGGGGTGGGGTGGGGTGGGGTGGGGTCGGTGGTGGTGGTGGTGATGGTGGTGGTGGTGGTGGTGACACATTCTGTGAATTCCACCAGGCTCTCAGATGGTGATCAGAGCCACTTGAGTGGGACTTTAGCAGATCCATTTCTCATTGTCCTTCATCCAAACACTACAGGAACCACATTTCCAGTGTCTTTTGAATCCCTCTGAAGCCTTGCCAATAGCCATGGGAGTCTGGGAAGGTGTCAATCTGAAGACAGATGTTACTCCGCCTGTGTGTTTGACCTATGGAGAGCCCTCCATCCCTCTGTCTGAGACATACTGTCTCTTTGTTGGTCTGCTCCTAAACATTCCCAGCACACTCATGTCTTAGAACATTTGTTTCCCCTGCTCCAGAGTGCTGTCTCTGGGCTCACAGCATCTCACTTGAAGCCTCTACCCCAAGCTCACCTTTTTAACTAAGCTATTGGAAGTAGCCCCAGAACAGTAACCCTGGCCACCTCCCATGAGCCTTTGCTGTTTGTAATCTTTCTGCTACTTCATTTTACATTTTTTCAGCACTGGGCATAGAACCCAGGCCAGCACATTCTAGACAAACATAACCACAGAGTAACATCCCGAGCCCTGCTTCCTGTTTTAGCTTTTATCTCTACCTATTTATTTTTAAAATTTATATTCATCTCATTCCCTATCTGCATCCTCAGTGAAATTTGGGCACCGGAACAATGCATGATGCATAGAAGTCAGATAAAAGTTTTAATCATGAATGAATTAGCAACCCTGGATGTAGGTACCCTGAGGCGTCATGTCTATACTCCCACTCAGCCTTCCCTGAGTCATGGAGCTAGGATGGGGGCGGGGTCATGGGTGAGGCTGGGTAGAGCTGGAATGGGACCAAGGGGTTAGGAGTGGGGCCAAAGGTGAGTTTGGGGTGGGGCCAAAGGTGGGTTTGGGGTGGGGCCAAAGGTTGGTTTGGGGTGGGACCAAAGGTGGGTTTGGGGGTGGGACCAAAGGTGGGTTTGGGTGGAGCCAAAGGTGGGTTTGGGGTGGGGCCAAAGGTGGGTTTGGGGTGGGGCCAAAGGTGGGTTTGGGGTAGGGGAACCTGAACCCAGATGCAGGATCTCTGATTCCAAAGTATTTACTCTTTCTGCACTGTGCATAAAGCTTGTGCATACACATACACACACACACACACACACACACACACACACACACACACACACATGTACTATCTGCTGGCAGCAGGGCCTGTTGGCTGTGGAAATGGTAGCTTCAGCTCTGAGTGTACACTTCTGGCTGGCATGGCTCAGAGGTGGCACCTGGCTCCATCACAGGCTTCAGAGGGAATGCTAACCCACATGGGGCTTCTAGTCTAGTGGTCCACAGAGGAGACAAGGGCCTTGGTGACAGTGAGTCCAGCCTTAGCTGCAGACTTTAGGTGGAATAGCCCAATTTTAAACAGATTCATAGTTCATTTCCCCCACATTCATGTGCACTGATGAACAGGGGTGGTCGGTGCAAAGAAAATCAATAGGGTGTTCATTTTTATAGCTGGTGATAGCTTGGGCTGCAGACTGTGGAGGTACAGACTGTGGAGGTGCAGACTGTGGAGGTGCAGACTGTGGAGGTGCAGGCTATGGACGCGCTACTGGAAGCTGATCTGATTCTCTCAGTTTGAGGGGGAGATGCCAGGCTCACGTGCCCAGAACTTCTCCATGACCTGCTTTTGTAAGGGCAAAGAATTGCCAGTGTGTGGTACACCTCCTCAGAGCCTGGCACTGTAGGAGACTCCGTCTGCATGTGATCTCTCAGCGCTACCCTCTGAGCTGCTTGGACTTCCTAAAATTAAGAGAGCGATTACAAGAGAGGGTGCTTTCTGATTCTGTCATCTTCACCAGCTACTGACACTCACAGAATAGATTTGACTTGCCCGCTGCTCAAAATTCACAGGGGAAGCAAGGAAAAAAGGGGCAAAGCCATCCCCATACAACGGGGAGAAGAAAGCAAGACTTTTCTGTCAGCCTTTCCTTACATTTGTTTCCTTGTCTCTTAAAGAGAATTGGGCAAATAACAGGTTTGCTTTAAAATACTCCAGACCTCCCAAACAAAAGTATGTGTGTGGTTTGGAAGCAGATGAAGCAATTTGACAATTTGACAAAACAATGATTTTAAAGCTAGATAGAACAGTGATTGTATGCATAATTATCCCTGTGCATTTCATAATCAAAAGTAAAGACACAACAAGATTTGGCTAAAGGAATGTTTACCATATAGTTCTTGGGACCATAACTTACAAGTTGTTGTAGATAGCCCTAGGCTTGTATTTTGTTGCTAATTCCACTCCTTAGAGGGGCTGCCTATGAGGAGTTGCCTTGTGAACCTTCTCCCCACCTTAACTTTTGGGCAGAAGGAAGGGGGAGGAGCTGAAAGTTTGGGGGAGGAGAACAGGATGGGGGGGGGGGGGGGGGGGGGGCGTTGGGGAGAAGGGGGAGGAACTACAGAGGATCCAGGGGAAGGGGGAGGAGTTATGAGGGATTGATGGAGAGGCTGCAGAGAGAGAAGCTCATGGCCTGAAAAAATGGCAAGTTATCTGTGATAATATAGATGGGAATAGAGTAGTGTAGTGGGAGATCTGCCCAATCTAGGCTTCTAGCTTGTATTGTTACTGATTGAGTTAATTTCTGTTGAAACAAAGTAGCAACAACAAGTTCTTTGTTTCTAACAGGGAACAGCTAAATCAAAGATGACATACCTGATCTACCCAATTATATGTCTACAGGGACCTATATGAAATATAAGAGAAAGGCATACATACTTATGAGACAGGGTATGAGAGCTACCTGGTGGCAATATCTGTTACCTCATTGTTCCTTTCCTCCATCACTGTTCCTGAAGCTATGCACAAGACTGAAGAGGGCTACCTTCCACAAAAGAGGATTGTGCTTTGGCCAAGCGTAAATAAGAAGCCGTGTGCTCCTGAGAGAATCTTCAAATGAGCTTGCAAGATTACAGAGGTTGAATGTTCATAACCTGGTCCATATACTTTGGGCTGGTGGTGCTTTAGATTTTAGATTCTAGAATATTTACATATGCATAATGAAATATCTTTGGAATAACTCTAAGTCTAAAGATGAAGCTCATGCTCAGTATATATGTATGTGTATATATATGTGCATATATATACATATATATATATGTATGTATTAACATATAACATATACCATATTGCCAGGAGTTGAAATAATTTTTCATATCTTTGATCAATGTGCATTTTATTTGTGAGTGGCCACATGAGGTCAGGAGTGGCATTTTCTACCTGGCTTGTTGGCGTTGAGCCCTCTTAGAATTTGAACTATTCTAGATTTCAGACTTTCATACCAGGGATGCTAACCTGTCATAAAATTTTCTTTTTTTTATTTGTATTTCTATTGTTATGCTTGGAACATAAAAATTCTAGAAAGAGCAGCTTTCTCTAGAGACTTAGGTTTGTGTATTCAAAAAGTAAGCATGCTTTCAAAATAAAGACACAGTGCCAATGTAGCTCTAGCATATGACACATTTAAAAAGCAGATTCCAGGAAAATAGGCATCAACATATCCAAGCTGGATCTGGACATAGGATGTGAAGACAGAGGGACCCTTTCCTTCCTGGAGACGGGAAGTGGACTTGTAGCTCAGGGAAGTGCCAGAGTCAGGAGACACTAAATTAAAAATGCTTCCAGTGGCCGGGCAGTGGTGGAGCACGCCTGTAATCCCAGCACTCTGGGAGGCAGAGGCAGGTGAATTTCTGAGTTCCAGGCCATCCTGGTCTACAGAGTGAGTTCCAGGACAGCCAGGGCTACACAGAGAAACCCTGCCTCGGAAAAAAAATTAAAAACAAACAAAACAAAACAAACAAAAATGCTTCCAGTGACTCTGCTCAAGAAGTATGTGTTTCCTGAAAAAATAAAAATAATAAAAATAAAAGGAAATGTGGTACCCAGACTGTGAAGTTGTAACAGAAGATCTTCCCGGGGAGAGAAGGGAGCTGGGGGTGATCTTTCACTCCAAGGAGAGGCCTGGGATAAATACGCAACTGTATCTGAGTGCCACGCGCACTCAGGGGGACTATAATTATAGACATAATCACAGCAGCAGATCCTCGGTGTCCGACTAAATGGAAAATCTGTAATTCAGACCATGACAGAGGCAACTGGGTTTGTTGCTTTAGATAACATAAATCTCAGGCTAGAAGTCTTCCCCTGGATGCGCTGCCGCGCGAGGCTCCCAAGCGGATCCTTTCGCCATCAGTCGGGAAGATAAGCTAACCCATCAATGCCTTACTAATGGGACTCTGCGGGTCCCATTACTCAAGTGTCTCGGATCAATTAGGGGCTATAACTTAGTCATTCCAACATAAATATCCGTTAATACCAATTAGGCCACTGTTAGTCACCGTGATGGCTTGATCATGCCTTGTGGGGGATTTTCTGAAGTTTGAACAAGGAGACAGACAAACTTCAGGCTCCTTGACCCACTGGTGTGTAACAGGAAGGTCACCTGGATTATAGCTGTGCCATGCTCTAATGTCACTGAGCTGGGTGTGGGTAGGGGACAGTTGCTGAAAGAAAGAAATGTTTTTCAAAAACCTGTTCTGAACAGAGGACTTTGCCAGACCAGAGGTTTTTATTTGATAATAATTACTAAGCCCATCCACGGTAGACTTTTTAAAGTAAACAGTATCCATAAGTATTTAAATGAAAAACAAAAGGTGTTTGGTGTTAAAAAATTATAACTTCTGATTCAGGATTGGATTGTCCTTTGACAAGAGGGAACCATTCCTAGACTCATGCTCCAACTCCTCCACTTTCTTCCCTGTATGGAAACCTGAGGCAGGAGACTTTTCTTTTCCAATAGCCCCATGATGTCATACTCCCGCTAACGTGAACTATCATAAGACAAATGGCTTGAAGAACAGCAGGCTATCAAACACCTTCAATCATACCAGGCCATAACAACCACTCAGAAACTCCCCGCTATCACCTACTGAGCTGTGGTTCTTTCTCCCACCTGGAGTGTACTGTGTGCACTTTCAGGACCTCAGGATCCCAGGAACCATTAGAGGACACCTGGTGAGAGTTGATCTGCAGGCTGCCAATTGTCCACATAGCCAGTCAGACGACTACCTGCTTATCTGGGGAATCTGTAGTTACCCCGCTTAGGAAGAAGAAACCACCCTGACAAATCACAACTGATATTCAATGTGTTTTAATTATTCATTAATAGCCTGAGATGTTATGAGCTGCACAGATGCTATACATAAGCATTAGATCAGCACTTTACAAACATTTATACTCTACCCCACCAGCAGTGAGTTGCAACCCTCAGCCTTTCTAATGTGTATATACGGTTCATATGCTAAACACCACATGTACACTCCAAGATATACATACAATAAAAAATGTAAGGAATTCTCTTAAACTGCTACTCATCCTGGAATTCTCTCCCTCTATCGCAATGACAACTTTATATGTCTTCATTTGGAGATAGAACATCCTATAGACAAGGAGTTTGAGGCTGCTGCCTATTGCCCCCCATGTCTGTGAATGTCTGTGATTGAGGAGATATAAGATGGGAGGCCAGCTTCCTCATGGGCTCTCTTTGGGGTGTGAAGAGGTAAGATTTTGTCCTAGATAGGGTTTTACTGCTGGGAAAAGACACCCTGACCAAGGCGACTCATAAGGACAACGTCTAATTGGCTCACAGGTTCAGAGGTTCAGTCCAGTATCATCAAGGTGGGAGCATGGCAGCATCTAGGCAGGCATGGGAAGAGCTGAGAGTTCTACATCTTCATCTGAAGGCTGCTAGCAGAATACTCACTTCCAGGCAACTAGGGTAAGCATCTTAAGCCCACACCCACAGTGACACACCTATCCAACAGGGCCACACCTTCTAATAGTGCTATTCCCTAGGCCAAGCATATACAAACCATCACAGATTTCCTTTGTGCTTTTCCATGAGCAGACAGTGTGCTCTTGAAATGTCAGGGTCTAAGGAACAGACCTTCAATGAACTTCAGGAAAATTTCTCCATTAAACCCCAGCACAAACAGGGATACCAAGGTGGTCAAGGAGAATCCTTGCTGAGGGAACTCACTGAAGGAGATGAAGGAACCCTGGGATCCTTGCCATTGGGATGATAGAGGGATAAAGAATGCTGGAAAAACTATTAAAGAAGCAGATCTCGTCCCTTCTGCTGCCTGTTTGCCTAGGCAGCCTTTCCTGGAGGGCACTGACAAAGGTATCAGAATAGTTTCACAGATGCAGCCTCAGCCCGCAGTACCAGGATAAATAAAGCCATGAATCCTGCCCAGTGAACTTGCCACCAATGCTGTAGCCACAGACAGCAGGCTGCACTGCCTCTGTAAGAAGCTTTGAATACAGAATGATCTGATTATATCTAAATATGTTTTATCCAATTTGACCTTAGTAACATTAGTGGGCAAAACAATAGTGAATGTTAAAAGAGACATAGGAGATAGTCTATTTAAAGAACCAGCAATTCACTCCCTCTCTCTCTGGAGATTGTATTCTCTTTCTGTTTTCAGGAGTAGATCAACATGGGTTTTTGCAGCTGTTGCGGGATTGATTTAATACCCTTGTATGCCAGTTTCAATGCCAGCAGTGATTTTCTCTTTCTCTCTCTCTCTCTCTCTCTCTCTCTCTCTCTCTCTCTCTCTCTCACAAGCTCTTGGGTCTGTGTTCCAGCTTCTTTTTCTTTCACCACTATATTTTGTGCTTTCAGGGTGTGATGAACGTGGAGAATGTTGTAGACTGCTAAGTGGTCTTGGGTCTCTGCGAGACAGTGACCAGCGTACTGTACCTCTCTGTTAATCTGTTTTATGTGTATTGTGAGGCTGGAGACTTAGGGACAGAAGCTTCAGCTCACAGGTTTGGAGGCTGAATGGGCACACAACACAGCATTGGCTCCGCCAAGGGTCACTGTGCCAGTGTTGCATCATGGCTGCTTATGTGACAGGAGTGTATGCACTAGGAAAACATTACAGGAGAAGACAGGAAGCCAAGAAGGAACTAAAGTCTCCTGGAGGGATGCTAATCCCTTCTATGGAAAGTGACCTACCCACCTCCTGCTAATCCCTAACTCTACCCTTTTAACACTACCCCCCCTCCCCCGAGAGGGGGCGGAGACCAAACTTGTAACATACAACTCTTCAGGGACACACTTAAACTACATTTATACCATAGCTTGTCTAAATGGGAAAGACCAGAGCCTTCCTCAAGTGCATGTCTGTCTATAAAACCCAAATAGCTTGACTGGCTCAGAGAAAGGCTTCCACAGACTTGGGGAGATCTGGGATTGCCACTCCCTGTTGTCCATGTCACTTGAGGTCTTCTGGGACTCCATTCTGACAGTCATCCCCACCTGAGGCCTCCATTTTTAGTGCTCACTACTACAGTCCTAATGATGTTGCTCCTGGAGGATGTTGTTCCTGATAGCACGGGAAGTCACAAAATGATCCATTGTTGTTGTTTCCATATTGAGAGCACAGACATGGACAGAAAGAGATCATGCCAATATGGACCCTGAACAAGTCTCAGCCTCTTTAGACCTCTGTGTCTTCATCTGTTATTGAAGAGAAGAACCGCTCTCTGGGTTAGTCAGCCAGACCAGGCTTCCCCAAGGGGGACTAATTATAGGTCAGCAGAGACCAGAATCCTCATCACAACCCACTCCGTGCAGTGCAGGAGAGATCTCCTGAGAGAGCCTGGGCAGGAAGTGTTGTTCAAGGGCTGGTCAACATCAATCTAGAGCAAGGTCAACATCAAGGACGCTGCTGCTGAGCCTTGGTGTAGACATAGCATTAGTTCTGGACAGTAATTTGCCCTGGCTCACAAAGGCTAGACTTAGGCTTATATAGGAGCCTAGTGTACACACACGCACACATATACATGCATATATATATATATATATATATATATATATATATATATATATATATATATATACACACACACACATATACACAAACAAAAACAATACACACATATACATGCATATATATGTGTATATATACATGCATATATATGTATACACACAAAATGCATATATATATACACATGCACATATATACATGCATATATAAACACACAAACATACACACATATATATGCATATATATACACACATACACATATACATGCATATATATACACACATGCACACATATACATGCATATATAAACTCACAAACATACACACATATACATGCATATATATACACACATACACATATACATGCATATATAAACACACACATACACATATACATACATATATAAACACACACATATACATACATAAATGTATACACATTCATATATATACACATATACATATACATGCACATATACACACACGCACACACACCATTGTAGCTACTTGACTCTGGCACTTAAGTAGAGGCCCAGAGGCTGAAATGTCCTAAAACCACTATCAGGACTCACTTTCAGGAACTTGCAATACTGTTTTCCCCTTTTGCTTCTTCTAGCTGGGAGAGAGGTGGGCAAGGAGGAGGAGAGAGTGCAGCCTGGCGTTGCATTTCTCTACACTCACTACCACTGAGGGATCAGCACCCTGAGTGCTGGTGCCAGCTCCTCTTGCACCCTGTAGTTTTCTTGTCACAATGATTCAGTCCAGCCTTGTCCAGCCAAAGCACTAACACCCTTCTCACCAGCTCCCACCCTGCGTCCAGTTTATTCAGCTGTTCTCTAAGTCACGTATCCCCGTCACACGGGACATTCCTTACTGTTTGTGTGGTGCTTTTCCCTCTCAGGAGGGCAGGTTCTTCCATCCTGTCCACAACGCTAGCCTGCCCGGGAAAACACTGACTACTATTTAGAAGGTCTCAGTAAAGTCTGTTTTCCTCCCCAAATACACACATCTGTGGGCAGAGCACTCTGCCCTGTGCCCTGTTTATTTCTTTCCTCTTCTGGAGGCTTTTCACAAGGTTGACAGCCATTAATAAGCATTCATATGAAAATGAATAAAAATCTTGGCCATGGGGCTATAAAATAGTTTCAGCCTGTGTATCAGTTGCAGTTGGTATTTCTCTGACTCTAAAGCTCTGGCTTCTTTTAATTGGCGTAGGAATTCCCCAGTCCCGCCCATCTTTGAGGAGATTCTGGAATCCCTCCTATCCCCAAGAGATCTACTTCTTCCTGGAATCCCAGGCTCCACTGCATGGTCAGCCCTAGCCAAGGAGATTCTGGTGAGGCCTTCCCTTGGCTGCCTCGCTCCTGGGTCGCACTTCCTCCCTCTCAGGCGCTTGTGCAGACTGAGAAGCAGCTCTGGGAATGAGCAGTGGTTTCGGTTTGGCTACAATTTAGGAACAATGCTGGTTTTGTTTTTTCAGTCTGGTTCAGGCTCACGATTGCTTCCACCTCCTTGAGAACTTGCCATCAGTAGAAAGATTGAAACCATTTAAGGGTACATTGTGACATGCCTGGGACTTGGTTTAACTCTTTAGTGGCATGGTCCATTTTCTTTGTCATAGCGAAGTCCCAGTGCTTGGGCAGATTCATCTGTCATGATTCTGGGGAAACTGAGGTTGCTCAGGCCCTGGAACAAACCCTCCTCCAAGCTGCAAACTGTCTACTCTCTTAGCACCCTCACACCCCAGATGACAAGGGAGAGCTCTCTTTGGGCTCACCCTTTGTTCCTTTCTTATATAAATGAAAACATTTAAAAATGTGCATTGTGTGTATGTATGTGTATGTTTATATGTGTGCACACACATGCCACAATATACACTGTGGTTTCCAGAGATGGAACTCAATTCGGCACACAGTAAGGACCTTTACTCATAGAGCCATCCTGCAGGTCCCTCAAGTCAGACCCCAAAGGCCTCACCTCCTATTTTTGTTTTGTTTTGTTTTTGCTTTATTGTAGGGATTGTCAGAACTCTACATCTGCTGTACATAAACATTCAATTGCAAAATTATCAAATAAGATGGAAACCAAGATTCCGGATGAATCTGGCAGGATTATACCATGCACTAATGGTCAAGATCCAACATGCTTACACCACTTAGTCCCCTGCAACGGACCAGAACCTCCCTTTCTGAAGGCAGGAGATGTCCCTGCCCACGCTTGAAGCAGCTCACCCTCGGAGGCAGCAGGAGGTGGCTTCAGTAATGGGAGTCCTTCTGTGGCGTCGCAGGGCAGCCAACAGTGGGCCACTCACAGAGGTGACAGCAAAGCAGTTGAAATAAGAAATGGCACCATTCTTCAGCAGCACCACCGTCTTCTTGCCGTATAAAATTTCTAAGGATTATGTGTTATGTGTGCTCAGGGAAGCACGGCAACCAAGACGCTGTCAGCATTTCCAGAGAGTGAGTGTAATGAGTCAGGCATCCCAGAAGGATGTGGTGAGTGATTTTAACAGTGAGAGACTTTGACTAGCTGCAAACTCAACTAGAACTCCATCCTCTTCTCTGTCCCAGCCAGGAAGCCATGTAGAGGTTCTTCTTGGAGAATCTCTATGAGACAGTTTTGGGTCCTCTCTTTCAGCTAGGCGCTTTATCGCTTCACAGCTAAGGTGCCCCAGAAAGAGGACTACAGAAGGTTCTTTGACGCTTCTATAGAGATCTATCTGTGACAGGGACTCACATAGCCTGGGCTAGCCTTGAGTTCACTATGTAGCCAAGGATAACCTTGAACTCCTTACCTTCTTGCCTCCACATTCCTGTCCTGGGATTATAGGAACCACTACCCAACACGGCTTATGTGTTGCTGTGGATCAAACCCAGGTCTCCCTTTAAGCTTGGCAAATCCTCTGCCAACTGAAAGGGCATCCCTAGACGGAGGTGTTCCACTGGAGATGTGACGAAGAGAAGGTAAACAAAGCTAAGAAGAATTAAAGGTGCACCCAGCTGGGGATGACTCTGGGACAAGGGGGAAAAGCTTTAACCTTGAGAGGACTCTCTCAGCTGTCCCTGAAGAAGTAGCTCAGAGAGTCTAGAGAAGAATGACCACCCTCTTCCAAGATTCCCCAGTGGTCCACCACCCCTCCTGGCTCTGTCAGGTCTATTACAGCCCATAGCCAAAGTCTACACATGGGGCCAGGTGTGAGGGTTCACACATCTTGCCAGCAAGATGAAACAGCACGATACAAGTTCAAGATCAAAGTGAGCTTCCTCCCGCTCAGCGCCTAGACCATGTGCATGCAGCATACCCAGCACGCACAGACTCCATGATGCCTCCCATCCATACTTCTCAGCTTCTCCGAGCCTCCCTGCCCCGTCCTATGCAGACCTCATCATTGGCTATATCACCATTCCCTCACTAAAACCCCTTCTCCTTGCCCCATCTTGCAGAAAAGCAATCCAGAGGACTTCCATAATTTGCGCCTCCCTACCAATCACCTGAGGTTACACTTGGCGTGTAGAACAGAACCGGAAACCCAAAGACTTCTCAACGAGAAGTATTTCCCCTCATCAAATAAACTGCAGGGGTAATATACGTGTATGGAATGTTCCACATTGCCCTTCATTTTGGCTCAGTCTTGCTATCACTTGGTTTTGTCCCCGTGTTTGCTGACCCATGATCACAACATACATATATATCCTTGTGCCTGCATTCCAGGTTTTAAAAACAAGGGAATCATAAAAGGCTATTGCTATTGAGTGTGCCCACAAACAAATATATATCTTTAACGAAGCAATAAAAGGTTTGCACTTATATTCCTGTTGGCCAGAACGATCTCAGGCTTCCCCTGGCATGCAGGCAGGTGATGGTGGTGTGGCGCTGCAGGAAGGCGGCCTGTGGTTTTGCTATACTGGTGATGTTGTCCCTTCACACAGAACCTCACTCAGAGAGGGCAATGGGAAAGTGGATCTGGGTTAGATCTGGCCTGTACTCTCCTCTCTGCCCAACTGATGGCAGTGGACGACGACTCATTAAGATGTAACCTACTCCTGGACTTGGATGCTACACGACAGGAGATATCCAGTGGGGCTCTGTTTCCCCCATGCACTTGGCGATTTCAGTTAGATTGTGTGTCCCCGGCTGGTTTTTTTATCAACTTAACACAAGCTAGAGTCGTCAGAGAGAAGGAAAGATTGATGAGAAAATGTTTTCATAAGGTGGGGCTAAAAGCAAGCCTGTGGGTCATTTTCTTAATCAGTGATGATGGGGGAGGGCCCAGTCCATGGTGGGCGGGGGCCATCCCTGGGCTGGTGGTCCTGGGTTCTATAAGAAAGCAGGGCTGAGGAAGCCAGGGGGAGCAAAACCAGTGAGCAGCACCCTCTATGGAGTCTACATCAGCTCCTGCCTCCAGGTTTGCCACCCTGCTTCAGTTCCTGCCCCCGAGTTCCTTCAGTGATGGACTATAGATGTAGAAGCAAAAGCTAAATAAACCCTTCTTCCCCAACAACCCAAACCAAGAAAATCACCTTCATAGATATAGAGATAGATATAAATATAGATATATAGATATATAGAGATATAGAGATAGAGATATATAGCTATAGATAGATATAGATATAGATATAGATATAGATATATAGATATATAGATAATATATATGTGTGTACATATATACATATATGATATCTCTGTGTATATAAATATACACATATATGTGTGTGTATCTGTGTGTGTATATATACATACATATACATATATGTGTGTATACATATATGTGTATATATATGTGTGTGTGTGTGTGTATTTATTTATTGTAGGGAATGTCTAAGGTTCTAATATATTAGGTTTCCACACTGTCTTAAGGTTTTACCATTGTGAACAGACACCATGGCCAAGGCAAGTATTATAAAGGGCATTTAATTGCGGCTGGCTTACAGGTTCAGAGGTTCGGTCCATTATCATCAATTAGGGAGTATGGCCACATACAGGCAGGAATGGTGCAAGAGAAGCTGAGAATTCTACATCTTCATCTGAAGGCTGCTAGGCAGAATATTCACTTCCAGACAGCTACAGTGAGGGTCTTAAATCCCATACCCACAGTGACATACTTCCTCCAACAAGACCACACCTTCTAATAGTGCTGCTCCCTGGGCCTTGAACATATATAAACCATCACACATACTGCCCACAAATGTCCCTTAATTCTAGCTGTCTCTCCCCATATTCCCTCCCTTATTCCTCTCTCTGCTCCTCCCCCACTTGATCCCTCCATTCCTGTACCCTCCCTCCTATCTATTCTGTTTCGTTTTCCCAGTTAGATTTATCTGCCCGCCCCAGTCCCTTACCCTATACCTAATCTCTGTTGTTCTACATATTGGATCTTGGTCATCGACTTAACAGCTAATATGCAATTATAAGTGAACACATACCATATTTATCTTCCTGGAACTGGGTTACTTTATGCATGACAATGGTATCTAATTCCATTCATTTCCCTGAAAACTTCATGGTTTCATTCTTTTAAATGGCAGAGTAATAGTCCCTATGAAATATACCAAACTCTATCCACTCATCTGTCGAGGGGCATCTGAGTTGTTCCCAGTTTTTTAGCTTTTATGAAGTAGAGCAGCAGTGAACATGGATGTGCAAGGTAAGTGTCTCTGTGGCAGGATGAAGCATCCCTTTGGGGATATGCCCCAAGTATAGCTGGATTTTAGGGAGGTTGAGTCCTTCTTCATGAGGAATCACCACACCAATTTCCATAATGGCTGTACAAGTTTAGACTCCCACCATCATCCACAGAGTGTCCCCTTACGCCTAACCTTTGCCAACTGTGTTCTTTTCAGAAAGTTTTTCCAGTGTCCATGAGTTCAAGGAATATTCCACACTTTCTCTTCTATCAGGTTCAGTGTCTTTGGTCCATTTGGAGTTGAGTTTTGTGCTGGGTGATGACTGTGGGTCTTTTGCATTCCTCTGCATGCAGACATCCAGTTAGACCAGCTCCATTTGTTGAGGTTTCTCTTGATTTTTCAACTGTGTATTTCTGTCTTATCAAAATTCAGATGTCCGGAGGTGTGCAGACTTATGTCTTGGTCTTCACTTTGATTCCACCGATTGACACATATAAAAGGTAACTTTATTTCTCCTGTATTAATTGTCTCTGAGGCTTATTGCTTCCTTCTGCTAATGTAGGCCTGGTCCTGGAAGCTTCTAGCCTCTGTAGAATCTAATCTAAGCCTAGAAGGTTTACGGGTCTCTGAGACTTACTGCCTAATAAATTCCCCCTTCCTACCTCTTTCTGAGCTCTGGCTGGCTGGTCAGCTCAGCTGCTCTGGCTCAGAACTCCTCTCCTTGCTGACTGATTCAATCTGGCTTCTCTCTCTCACACAGCCTGTTCTGAACTGCTCTGCTTGGCCCCATGTAACTTTGGCGATCTATTCTAGTCTTCTGGCTCTGTCTCATTCTCTGGGTCTGTCTTCACCTGTGTCTAGCTTGTTCTTTCTTCAACCTGTCTCTGTGAAACTCTCCTGGTAAAACTGCCTCCCCTTCTTTCTGCTCTGCCCTCTCTTAAGTAGCCTCTCTTTTCTCACTGTCCTTGCAAGAGTTGGGCATATTCCATTTTGTCAAATCTTTCTCTGATTCTGTCACTCAATTAGACATCACTTTTAAACATGGGTACTTCCTTATACAAACTTATCTTACCTTCATTGTTGGGGTTAAAGGTGTGTTAATAAGTAAGAGAGAGCCACATCACAAGTGGAAATAGGTTTTTTTCAGTAAACAAAACAATCTCAGGGTTCACAGTGTGAGAAAATATCCTGCTACAAACATATCTGCTTTTGTGCCAATACTATGATGTTTTTCTTACTATAGCTCTGTAGTACAATTTGAATTCAGGAACAGTTATATCTCCAACATTTTTTTTATTTTTTTTTTCAGAATTGTTTCAGCTAACCTGATCTTTTTATGTTTCTATATAAAGTGGAAAACTATTTTTCAAGATCTGTCTGAAGAACTGTATTGGAATTATGACACGGATTGCATTGAATCTGTAGATTGCTTCTGGAAGGATGGCCACTTTTACTATGTTAACCCTACGGATCCATGAGCATGGGAGATCTTTCCATCTTCTGATAGCTTCTCTTACTTTCTTCAATACCTTAAAGGTTTTGTCACTTGCTTGGTTAAAGTTACCTCAAGATATTTTACGGTTTTGAGGCTATGGTGAAAGATGTGGTTTCCCTGATTTCCTTTTCATTCCATTTTTTTGTTTGTATATAGGAAGGTCAATGATTTGAGAATTAATTTTGTGTCCTGAGACTTTGCCGAAAGTGTTTATTAGCTGTAGGAGTTTCCCAGTGGAATTTTTAGGATCCCCTAGGCATACTAACATATCATCTTCAAATAAAGACACTTGGACTTCTTCCTTTCCAGTTAGTATTCCCTCCATCTCCACCCACTGCTTTGTTCCTTTTGCTACAACTTATTTGTCTTAAATACCTTCCACAATGGGCTACGCCTTCCTCCATCGATCACTAACTAAAAACGTGTCCTACAGCCGGATCTTATGGAGGCATTTCCTCAGTTGAAGTTCCCTCCTTTCATACAGCTCTAACTTGTTGTCAAGTTGATATAAGACTAGCCAGCCCAACTGACCCCTTGTCCACTGGACACACAAACACTGCACTATTAAGCCACACCTTTTCTTTCTCATTTATCTCCAAGATCTCACATTAAAGATATAAACAACATTAAAAGGCCCCTAGTCTTTAGAAATTCAAACACATTTGAAGTTTCAGTCTCTTTAAAATATCCAATCTCACACACATACACACAAACAAAAAAAAAAATCTAAAAATCTCTTTTAAAAGTTAAATGTCTTTCAGCTGTGGGCTTCTGTAAATCAAATTTAGGTTAAAGAACTTCTCGCTTCAGGAAAGAAGAACGAGTCACAGTCTGAACAAAGCAAAACACAACACCAACAGTGCCAACAACTCGATGCCCAACGTCAGGCATCTGCTCACGATTTCCTGGGCTCCTCCAAAGGCTTGGATCACTCTCCTGCACCTCACTCTGCAGCACACACAGCTCGTCTCCTAAGCTCAGGCAGGCTCTGCTCGCCGGCTCCCTTCTCAACGCTCATCCCATGGAACCGGCATCTCCAAAACTGCTGGGGTCCCTTCCTGCACCTGGGATGCACATTCGTTCACCAATATCCTCTCCTGGGCTTTCTCCTGGGTCTTTCCAGGACTTTGGCCCTGCTCCACAGTACCCAGCTGCTCTTCATAAGACCCCTTCATACCTTAAAACCAGCGCCACCTGGCTGACTCTTACACTACCAAGTTCATCTGCCAACAGGAGTAAAACCTTGGTTGCCCTGAATACCCAAGGCACAAATTGCATAACAAATGACTCCCATGAAGAAGTATGGAGAGGGTCCTGATCCTGGAAAGGATTGATCTAGCTTTGGAAGGGAATATAAGGACAGAGAAAAAGGAGGGAGGTGATTGGAGAAGGGATGGAGAGAAGAAGGTTTATGGGACATATGGGGAGGAGGGATCTGGGAAAGGGGAAATCATTTGGAATGTAAACAAAGAATATAGAAAATAAAAATATTTAAAAAAAAAAAAACC
The DNA here is from genome assembly GCF_947179515.1 of Apodemus sylvaticus. NCBI lineage: Eukaryota > Metazoa > Chordata > Mammalia > Rodentia > Muridae > Apodemus > Apodemus sylvaticus. The sequence continues at coordinate 6,091,217 of NC_067480.1, read as the reverse complement.
TTGGTTGCCTCTAGAACACAGCTTCTGTGCTCAGAAAACATTTCCCAGATTTCACCTCAAAGACATTGGTCTCTTCTTAATCACCACTAATGTCTCAGCTCCAGTCCACCCGCATCGAATATCCCAGGGAAGCAAGGTTTCACCTTACTACTTCTAGTATCCTGTAACCCACAGCTGATTCTTCAGCTCCAGCAAACAAGAACCACAGAATCTCAATTCAAAATAACAAATGGACCCAATAGACTCCTTAAATGTTCCTCGGAAATGTTGCAAGCCACACCTCTAATCATCTGCATTGCCCTCAACATGCTTATCTTCTGAGCTCCTACACAACAGTTCCTTGGTGGCTTTCCTTGCGAAAAGTTCCAAAGTCCTTCACAACCCTCCCCAGAATATGGTCAGGTCTTCCACAGCAACCCCGCTATGCCGGAACCAACTTGTCTTACTTAGGGTTACAATTTCTGTGGCAAAACACCATGACCAGAAAATAAGTGCGGGGGGGGGGGGGTTTATTCTGCTTATTCTTCCATATGGCTCTTCAGCACTGAAGGAAATCAGGGCAGAAACTCAAGCAGAACAGAATCCCAGCGGCAGGAGCTGATGCAGAGGCCATGGAGGGTGCTGCTGACTGGCTTGCTCCCCATGGCTTTCTCAGCCTGCTTTCAAGACCACCATCTCAGGAGTGGAACCACCTGCAGTGGGTGTTTTGTGTAAGGAGTTTAAATTTAACATTTTCCTTGGCCGAGGTATCTATTTGATTCCTGGGATTCTCTTCTGCCTCTTATGCTCCACTGGTGAGGCTCGCCTCCGAGGCTCCTGGTGGAGTCCCTACATTATTTATATCTGGATTCCCCTCAGTTTTGGGTTTTTTTTTTATTGATTCCATTTCCAATTTCAGGTTTTGAACTGTTTTATTCATTTCCTTCCAGTGTTTTTGTGTTTGCATAGATGTCTTTGACGGATTTATTCATTTCCTCTTTAAGAATCTCTGTTGCATTTCTCAGGGCGGCTGTGATCTATGGAAGCATATCAGCCTGGCTGCTATTGGCTGTTTTAACCCCAGTGTCCAGGCATTTGGGCTTGGAGAAATTCTAACCGCAGGTGCTTATATTTCCTCTTATCTCCTCGGGTCTGTGCTTCTTCCTTGATTTCTGTTGCCGTCTTTTACTGTCAGGAGAGTGGCGGCTGTATGTTGCCTGATAGAGAATTCTTCTGGGGTCCTGATAGGTGTGGCCACTGGGGGTTCTGGGTAAGATGTGTTTCTGGTCTTCTCAAGCACTGTACACATTGTGTACTTACCTCCTCATTCATGTGGCTCTAAAGGCAGAATCTCTTTCCAGAACGTGGGGCCAGTTCTCTGTGGGATGAAGGAGGGATACAGCTAAGCAGCGACCCCCTCTCCACACACTTGTAACAGCTAGCCTTGCTGCCTCTCTACCAAAGAAGGATATTAACATTCTCAAACAAAGATGGTGGCACAGGCCTGTAAACCAACACTTGGGAAGTGGGGAATCAGGTACTCAGGGTCACCATCAGCTCCACTGTGGATCTGAGGCCAGCTTGTGTAGGCATAAGCTTTTTCCAACCTACATTTAATAAACATTCAACCTCTCCACTTGCTCCCCCACCCACCAGAAGCAGTAGAAGAAAAAGTTAATAGAATATGGGGGAAGTGGACCTGTTTAGAAATAGTTCTTTGGGGGCAAGTTCAGTCCCATAGCAAACACCAAAGATGAATCAGCAGTTATAATCTAGTTCTCTCACCAGGCAGACACCACACACGAATGAGCAGCTGTGGTTCAGTCCTAAAGAAACCCCAAGGCTCGCCCACTGGCCTGAGGTCACTGAAGCTACAAGAACCTATGAGAAGTTCTTTGGCATTTCTCTCAATGATGGTGTTGCCACAAGTGGAGCTCAACAAGACTATGTATGGCGAACCAATGCATGTGTGCAGTTAGTGAAAAATAGAAGAATAGCAAGTGGGAGCAAACCAAACCAATGCTCAGTACCCATTGCCTGCTGTCTGCTGAGGGGTCATAGTTATACCCACCCACCAGAGTGACACCCATCACATGTCCTCTCATGCATCTGCTCCAGCAAAACATACTCTCACCTGTGTCTGCCTCAGGAAAACATTCTTTCACATGTCTGCCTTAGCAAGACATCCCTTCACCTGTGTGCCCCAGCAAAGCATCATTTGACATAACTGTCTTTCCAAAGAAACTAGAAGTTTCTACTTCAAGCCTGAGCTACGTGAGACCCTTTCACAAAGAAAGAAAGAAACCTCCTTCCCTCTAATGGAAAGATGAGGGCAAAGGCTAGACCTCTCTTGGCCCTGATTAAGAAGGAAAGGGGTGGTTTGACATGATGCAGAGTGTCTAGAGGTCTGCACAGACAGACCAGGAGGGTCTTTTGCACACTTGGCAAAAGAGGGTGATTATCCTGGAGCTACAGCTTCTCTGCTGTTAAAGTTCCCACTCTTTAGCCTCCTTTCCACAGAAACCCCAAGAGTCAGAAGTTAGCAGAGGACTCCAGTGGTTGCAAGATAGCCCCACAGAAAGCACCAAGGAGGAGTGCTCTACACTGACTTCCTGTCTCCAGGAGCTCAGCACAGTAAGGATCTCCCAGGACATCTTGGGTGTCTCAATTAGCCTGTGAGCAGGAAGTCCTGCTGCTGCTGGGATCTTCCTTTCTGGAGTGACACCTTCCTCTTCTCTTCCTCAAAAGTCATCAGGACCTGGGGCAATGCCTGTACTTTAGCTCTAGACAAAGACGTAGTGTTCCCTCCTACCACCTCTTTACTCTGAGAAAGCTGTTAAAAGATTAGAGAAAAATCTTAAAATGGAAAGACTACTACTACTACTACTACTAATAATAATAATAATAAGCTTTCATGATCTGTGGCTATACTTTTGTGACCTAAAATTGTGGACTTCAAATGTTAGAATAAAATAATTAATGAGGACCTAGGAATATGAAGGAAGCCCCAGGATTTGACCTCAGCATCCACACAGGGTGGATCACAACCATCTGCATCTCTGGCTCCAGAGGATCTAACATTGTCTTGCAACCTCTGTGGAGAACCAAACACATGTAGTAATTAAACACATAGATGTACACTCTATTTTTTACATGTAAGGTAAAAAATGCCTGTACAGACATCTGGATATGCAGACTCTCGGCTCTGGTCAGTAGCTCCGTCTTCATTGTCATCTCCCACAATGCTTTTCCAAGGGAACCCGTGCCTCCAGCCACCGGGCTGCCCCTTCTAACCACACGGCTTATGCCTCTGACTTTTGCCGTGTTTGTGTCCCGGACCACTTTCATTTACCTTATTCCCAACATCCCTTCAAATAAAAAACAGCAGCCTTCCAGAAATGATTGCAACAATGTCAGCAGCCTCTTCGCCATTAAAGGAGGCAGAACAGGCCTGGCCTGGAGTTCTGCCCAGCTCAAACTCGAGAAATACCACCCTTAAAAAAAAGAAAAAAATCACATTTTTCAGACTTGTCTTTATTTCTCCCTATAGGTATTTTCTCTTTTTCTCTCAGTGATACAAATATAGGTTAGATCAAACTGGATTAAAAGCAGACAAATACAGGTTTACTAAGTGCTACTCCTGAGAAGGTTCATTTGTCTCAAAGAATGGGGCTGGGGAAGTCCAGTGTTCAGGCTAAGGCGAGGAGATTTTATAGGCTTCAGGTGAGGCGTGATGAACTCAACCAGAAGCTGGGATTGTGTCCAATGATGTCAAAAGCTCAGGCCCTGGGCGGGCACGTGGGTAGGCCAGCGATGTCAGAAAGGCAGGTTTTATGGGCTGCCAAAAATGCAGAACCGGGCTTTTGGTTCAGGTCCTTTGCTCAAAGTTTTCTCAATGCAGGCAGGGCTGGGGGAGGGGCTGTCCGCAGCTTGTGCAGGAACAAGTAGGGGCTCCAGTTGAACCCTCCCGACTCAGGAATCCATGTTTGAACACGACAGTCAGGAACAACCTGTTCACAACAATTAATAGCTGTTGGCAACAATTAGTAGCCATTTTTAAACACTGCCACTTCTTACAGCAATATCAGCAATTAGTGCTAACGAGAGCCAGCAAAATGCTTAAGGGAAAAAACCTGGAGGAGCCAGAGAGCTGTAGTGAATTCTGAAAAGATGCAACACATTCCTGGAAAGCTGGGATGCCCACGTGCACGTTCAAGGTTTATATCTGCCCAGAAGAGGTAGAAGACCCCAAATTCCAAGCGCCCGCATTAAATCCTTCACCGCCAACCTTGGGATTCTGCTCAAGCAGAAAGCAAGAGCAAAGTGACCAGTGAGCATGAATCTTCAAAGTGATGTCTGCGCATCCACAAGGCCCATCCGCAAAGGCCAAGGTTCAAGCCATTCAGAAACGTCTCCGATCACACAACCAAACAGATCATTTAGTTGACACAAAACAGTAAATACTTTAAATTTCACAAATCTAATGCAGAAAGTTACTGAGCAAACAAACAATAACATCTACAACAAAATTTGAGTAGCTTGGGAGGGATGAGGTATTAAGGTGTGGTATAACAGTGTAAATTTCTAGTTTAAATTTAACTTTTAAATAGCTGATTAGTTGTTTTATTATAATTATGTTTTTAAAAGGTGGCTGGCCCAGACTAATCACAAACTCTAAGACAAAGAGGGCCTTGAACTCGTGATTCTTCTCTCTCTACCTTCCAAGTGCTAAAACTACAGGCAAGCACTGCGTACAGTGTGTTGTTGAGCAAACACAGCCTTGTGTATTCTAAGCAAGCCTGGCTTAGCTACTAAATGTCTGGTTTTAAACAACAAAAATAAGAATGCAGGGTTCAAACGGGTTAAAAAGCAGAAATGACAAACTTTTCTTGAAAGAACACAGGCAATAAGTTTACTAGATAAAATGTTATTTTAAATGTAACATTTTAATATATCCCCGAGAATTCCAAGTGGGAGTGTGTCTTGGACCCAAAAAGAAAGAAGTTAATTGTTTTATGATTCATTATAAACATAGGTTTGTGTGTGGTGTAAAAAGAAGGAAAAAATTTACATCTCTGATAGCTGTATGTTTTCTGAAAGTTGTGATTTGGGCATCTGTGCTTCCAGAAAGACAAACAGAAACAGGGCAGCGACTGGCCGTGGTCATGCTCATAACCGCTTGGATGCTGCGAGTCCGTTCTTCTTCTCATGGCCCTGTGTACGTCTCCCTGAAGTCCAAGGGAGCCATAGCCCACGGCTACAGGGCAAATGTTCTGTGGTGCTTAATGGATTTCTTTATAATCCTCCACAAAAGCATGTATTGGTGTTCATCAAACTAAAAGCATGTAATCCATCCTATATTGATATTTATATTAAAAGCACCACAATGTAGATGATTAAATGGTACAAGTTTCACAGTGAAAAATTTTGTTTTCAGATTCTAATTAGAACTGAAGCAAGTCTATGAATTCTCATTAACCCACGTGGATTATCTTGTACCTTATAATGTTAAGAACATTCCTTCTCTGTGTTGTTCCAAAGGATTCAAGAAAGAAGATAGGAATGCTTGCACTGGACAGTTTTCTCCCACATGGGCTGGGGACAGGCCTGTGCCAGACACAAACACAGCTGTGATCCCCTCTGAAGGTCACCACAGAAGCTCACCGGATGCTGTGGGTGAGACTTAGGGGGCAGGATATGCTGCTGGGTGACCTTAAGTCACCTCAGTGTCCTGCTATCCCAGGCTATTGTTCTGGAAGAGAGCCAGGGGCTAGGGCACAGAGAAGACTCAGCTGCTTCTTTGCAGAAAAGGTCCTTTCCCTGACGCTGAGATCTTGGGTCATAAGAACTGCTACTGGTTTAGGTGATCTTCAGCTGGTGTGTGGGGGGTCTTTCTGGCTTGCTCTCTGCTTCAGTTCAACTGTACCCTTAGAATAGACACACGTGTGCCAGAGCAAAGAAGCACTGGCTCACTGAGCATGCCAGAAGTCACTAACATGCCTCAGCAGGAGTTCATTCCGAGCTCTGCCCACATGACAGGGGAGGTGGCGACTATGCTATCTCTCAAGCCACGGGTCTGTCCCGGTCCTGGTAGCCTTGGTCTCTCTACCTGTAGGTGAAGAACCGGGCCAGAGAAGGGGGTCTCCTGAGGCAGTGGAGGTAGCTCAGTTAGGTGAGGTTGTAAGTCTCTAACTCTAGAGCCAGGCCTCAAAGACAGACAGGCAGATCCCTGCAGGCTGCTGGGTGTTCTAGTATTCTAAAGAAGAACTTGGATCATGAAATAAGATGGAGGGAGAAGATAACCTATTATCCCATCTGTCATCAGAAACAGGACTCTGGAAGAGGGGTCCACTCCCATTCCGATGGAGACAAAAGCTACAGCCAGCATCACAGGAGGGGTCTGGAACTGGACCCATAGCTCCATGGAATCTGACCTCTCAGTCCCCTCACCCCACCCAGGATGCAAATATATTAGGAAGAAAATATTTTCTCCGAGAGTTTGTTAGCTTCCTCTCCCTCCAGACTTCCAGCCTCACGTTGCTCTCTACTCAAGACCATTTTCATACAAATAAGGGATTCGCTGTGACTCCTTTGGCCAAAGTTAAAATTCCATTTAAAAATAAATTGACTTCCTGAAATATATGTATTGGCAGCTGTGGCTGCCCAGAGCTTGATCGCATTTTACATTTAACAAGATGGTGTTTGCCTTGACAGACTCTGTTCTTCTTCATACATAAATCAGCACGGTGATGTTAGAAGAACCCAAATCTATCTTTCACTGGCGCCCCCACTCCGAACCGGCATCCTGAAGTGGGTGAAGAAGTAACTTTTGAGCCGATGTCATTTACCAGGACAGTGTTATTTACGGGGTTGGACTGTAACAGTACCAGCTGTAAATCCAGACAGGAACTGCCAAGAGGAAGAGCCAGGAATTGACTTCTGAAAGGAAGCATCCTGGTGACAGAGATTTTAAAAATGTATGTGTGTACAAGCATGTGCATGTGTGGGCATGTGTGTGTGTGTGTGTGTGTGTATACATGCAAGTACATGTGTGGGTAGTGCAAATGTGAGTGTGTGCCTGTGTTTGAATGCTTGTGCATACATGTGGATGGGTGTGTATACCCAAACATACTCGTGTGTATTTTTGTACATATATGCCTGTGTTTATAAGTATGAAGTAGGGCGTTTATTGTAAGCTGTGCCCCTGCTCCCAGAAATAACAACTCTGAGGCTTTATTATGTTTAAAAACCCCTTCACCATAGGTTTTGGCTTGTTCCCCAACTAGCTCAAAACTTAGTATTCCATTTATTCTAATCTAAGTTCTGCTACCTGGCTAGTTACCTCTGTCAGTTCCCATGCTTCTGTCCTCTTTCATGTCCTGGGGCAAATCTCCTGATTATTTTTGCATAATTCCTTTCCCTCTCCCTTCTTCCCCTACCCCTTTTCACTCTCTCCCTTTCCCTCCCTCCTCCCCTCTCCCTCTCCCTCCCACTCCTTCTCCCTCCTCTTCCCCCTTTTCCCTCTCTCCCTCCCACTCCTTCCTCCTCCCTCTCCCTCTCCACAGGATGTGTCCCACCTTCTAATTCTGCCTCAGCTCATTGGCCAAGGCTTTTTGATTGACATGACAATGCTTCCACATTGCGCAAGAGATTCACTCTACATAAGTGTGCACATGTGTTGTAAGTTAAGTATGCCTTAATGTAGTTTGCTTTTCATATCTACTTTCCGTAAGCTGCCAGGGTGCTACCTGCAGCTCAGCTTGTATAGGATAGGTACATCTCTCCGGGAAGATGTCTGGGGCTGCGGCTGACCAGGTCTTTCCCTTGGGCCCCTGTCTTTTGTTGCTCATGTTGCTTCACGTATTTCAAGAAAGGGGGCTGGTATCTGCAACTCTAAACATCCCAGTCTGCACCCCAACTGTCTTGGAACAGTTTGCCCTTGTTTACAATGCCCACGGTGCCAGGAGGTACTGTGGTAAAATGAGGGTCCATTCATTTGACATCTACACAAACACCTTTCATGCAGACGCCCGAGTGTGGCCAGAGAGCATGCTCTGTGGTTTGTAAAGGTTTTCAGGAATATGTGTCAGGGGCCTTCCCTCTTCCCCTTTGTGTCAGCCGTTTAGACTGACATTAACTTAGCAGGATAGTGGCTGTGGTGCGCATGCTTAGGACAGTGAGGAGAAGGAGGAGGAGGAGGAGCCGGCCAGTTGAAGATAAACCACCAGAGTGAGGTGAAGGGGCAGTACTAGGCAGGGAATGAGTATGGGTGGGAAGGAGATGCGGGGAGGAACTGGAGAGGTGTGGGTTTCTCCCACCTGAGCGGTACCCGAGGGGACTGGCATTTGACTCTGGAAAGGAAGGATTCTCTAGGCCCTACCCAGTTTCCTCCCTCACCTATGGGAGGAAGGGTTCTTTTTTTTATTATTATTCGATATATTTTTATTTACATTTCAAATGATTTCCCCTTTTCTAGACCCCCTACTCCCCGAAAGTCCCATCAGCCCCCTTCCCTCCGCCTGTTTTCCCACCCAACCCTTCCCACTTCCCTATTCTGGTTTTGCCCTATACTTCTTCACTGAGTCTTTCCAGAACAAGGGGCCACTCCTCCATTCTTCTCATTTGATGTGTGGATTATGTTTTGGGTATTCCAGTTTTCTAGGTTAATATCCCCGGAGAAAGGGTTCTTAACAGAGCACCATGGTTCAGTGAGGAACGTCAGCCTCAAGTTCTAGTGTGTGGAGTTTATCAAAAGGATGAGCTGTGGCACCATTACAATGGAATGAAGGTAACACTTTACTGTTACATTAAAAAAAAAAAAAGATAAATTGTTGCAGGATATTTGGTCATACTGTGACCCCTGAGATTGTGCCATTTACTGGAAAAACCCTGCTTCTAGCCCTGGCACACACCTTTACTCTGAGAAGTTTCTACTTACTGTAAACAAGATTACATAAAGTCAACTATAGGTAAAGAGGTAGAGCAAGCAACCACTTGATAGGGAGTGAACATAGGAAAATACCATAGAGAGTGAGAAAGTCAGGAGGATGGCTAGAGAGACGCACCGGAAGTAGTATGACAGGGCATTCAGTTTGAGAGTGTTTTGAGCCTCTGTGGAGAAGAGCTTCCTTGTGGGACGTGGGCTGAGGAGGAAGGTCAGCTGGGTGCTTTCTCTGCCTCTCTGAGCCAGCAGGCTCTCACCCCAGCATCTGGCTCCAGAGTCTTTCTTGATAATATTGAACATTTGAGATTTGGTTTAAAACAATAATAAATGGTGTGTAATATGTTTTTTTACTACAGAGTAAAGTGACTCCCTGTTGTGGGTTTGCTTTATTGCTTATATTATGTTAATTGGGTTCTCAAATTATGAGGAAATTCACACGTCCACATGTAAGATGCCGCAGGTCCCTGTCCCCCAATTGACGCTAATTGGTAAATAAAGTTGTGGCCAATGGCTGGGCAGAGAGACAGAGGTGGGACTTTACATTCCCAGGCAAGGGGACCCAGGGACGAAGGCTTAGAACAGCCGTGGTCGGGAGGCAGAAAGATTAGGCCTGCGAGCTGGAGAGAGGAGAGAGCTGATAACCATGAAAGAGCCCGGGAAGAGTGGCCCCAAGCGGCCTCCGTCTGGTTCTAGGGTAGCGCCGATGGCATTTAGATTTTAGGAAGAAATAATTCAGGAGTATGGGAGGGGAAGTCTTAACAACTTGAAGTCTGGGAGTGGCCCTCTGTTGAGCACCTTAGGGCATATTAAAAGTAAGGCTGTGTGTGTGTGTGTGTGTGTGTGTGTGTGTGTCTGTGTGTGTGTGTGTCTGTGTGTCTGTGTGTGTCTATGTGTGTCTGTGTGCGCGCACATGCGTGTGTATGCGTGTATGTGTCCCTGTGTGTGTGCCTGTGTGTGTGCGCGTGTGCGTGTGCGTGTGCGTGTGTGTGTGTGTGTGTGTGTGTGTGTGTTTCATTCCAGAATCCAGAGCATTTTGGCAGGTGTTGAGGAAAGTGCGCTATCACAGGTGGCGTGATTTGAATAGCATTAGCAGTTAGTGCAAAGACTCACAGCCTTATTTTCTACAACTGGGTGACTGATTTCAAACAGGGGAGTTCCGGAATCTATTCACACTTGTTAGTTTTTAGTGCCTCAGACAACCCCAGCAATGCTGAATGGGGAGCCTGCTCAGAGGGGCCATTCTGACAGTGAGGCTAAGAAGGGTGGGGAGCAGAACTGGATGCTGCCCAGGGCCTGCTGTTAGCCTGGCTCCCGTGACAAAGCCACGCCAAGAGGTTAGGGATGCTTCAGAAGTTCCAGGGGACCTTTGCTGGTCATATTCCAACTTCCTTTGAAAAGGTTTTGGTCCTCCCCCTACCCCCACCCCCACTCCACACCTCCCCACCCCCACCCCCACTCCACACCTCCCCACCCCCACTCCACACCCCCAGAATATTTTATATTGTCTGAGGAGGGTTTTGCCATTATTTTCTAGTGCTTGAAATCCAATCCAAGGCCTCCAGGATGCTGGGCCACTGAGCTGCAACCCCAGGTCTGCGGGAGTTCATGTGTTAAATTGGCTGGGCTAAGGGGTGCACAGGCAGCTTGTGAAGCATCTCTGGGCGCCTCTCCGAGGGTATTTCAGAAAATGCCATTTCTAAATCAATTGGTTGATAAATATCTGCTCTCATCAATGAGGGTGCCACCTTCAAGTTTATAGAAGGTTCAGCTTGAATGAGAGGAAAAAACACAATTTATTCTCTCTTCCTGAGTCTGCTCATTGTCTTCTGTGTTTGGAGACCCAGCTATTGTATGCTAAGCCTTTGGTCTCTGGGACACACACCAGGAGCCAGCTTACCTCCCCCTTACTTCCTATCCACTCGTCTCCCCCCTCCCCCACCTCATTCCAGATGCCAGGTCTGACAACCTCTGAACTGCTTTGCAAAGTCTTCCCTGGCTCTCTATCTTGCAGACTGCAAATTGTGAGACTCTTCAGCCTTTAAAACCACAGAAAGCCATGTCCACATTAAGTCTCACAGACATCTCCCCCTGGACCATTTTCCCAGGAGAATCCTAACTAGCACCCTTTCTCTGGTCTTTTCATAGCTAGATTTTCCCATGGTTCATTCTTTTCTACAAATCATATTCATAGAAAGAGGAAACCATGAGGTCTCAGGTTCCTGCTTTGGTTAGCTCATCTAGAGTAGGGGTTCTCAACCTTCTTGATGCTGTGAGGATTTAATTCAGTCCCTTGTGCTGTGGTGACCCCCAGCCATGAAATTACTTCATTGCTATTTCATAACTGATTGTGCTACTGTTGTAAACCAGAATGTAAATATCTGATATTCAGAATATCTGATAGGAGACCCTGTGGGGTCCACCCATGGACTGAGAACCAGTGATCTCATCTAATCTGGACATAAGAAATGACGGCCATTTGTCTGCCTCTCTAGAACATACAAGATGCCGCTGTCCCCTTTATCCATTGGCAACATCTACCCTGGTGACATGCTGGACCAATGGCCAAGGCCGTGTGTGTGTGTGTGTGTGTGTGTGTGTGTGTGTGTGTGTGTGTGCATATTCCAGGTAAACTGAACTTGAAGATTTTACTAAGAAATGAGACTATTCCATTTTTATTGTCATAAATGTGCACATTTGGTCACAGAGCACCATTTGACACACACCTTGAAATCTCCCTCCTACACACTTATTTCAAATTGCTCTTACACTAATTGGGAAATAATCTAGTTGTGGAAATACTGACCCTCAGTTCTAAAACATGCATGGTTTTGGGGGGTTTTTTTGTTGTTGTTTTAATAATTCTTAACACAGAAATTAGTGCTTTACAGTTGAGGGCTTGCAATTGGTAGCATTTTTTCCTTCTTGGTGTTATGTAAAATAATGGTACATCTTGTAGTCAATGGTGATTTAACGCTGACAAAACACACTGTGTCCCTGCCTATCATTTATCACATGCCTATCTAGTAATTCATCTGTAATTCCATGCTGTGGCCTTTACTTGATAAATGAGCGTGGAAGGACTCTATAACTTAGAGCAGAATGTGACAGTTTTTTCCTCTGCCTTCACTGCAATGGGAGTCACTGACACCCCCAGGGGCTCCACTCGGGGGAAGTGTCAGTAGTGGAGAAAGAGGAGGTCTTGCATAGGGAAAGTATCTGGAGGGAGACACCCGGGTGGGGTAGATCCAGGCATAGCTCCTTTGAGTAAGGTCTGCCAACATATTACTTTTTTCTTGTTTCTTATGTTTATGTTGGCTAAGATTTTACAGTTTTTGTGTTTTATTGAAATTCTAAAGCACTCCTATGCATTAAAGTCTCATATATCTGGGTTAGTGATTTGTCAACCTTCGCATCTTTCTCCCTCTTATCAGCTGAAAGCTGCAACATGGACGTTAAGCATACTGGGAACGGGATGGGTTACCCAGCATTGAAGCAGCAGCATGGACGGGGAGTAAAGCATGCTGGGAACGGGATGGGTTACCCAGCACTGAAGCAGCAACATGGATGTGAAGTGAAGCATGCTGGGAACTGGATGGGTTACCCAGCACTGAAGCAGCAGCATGGACGGGGAGTAAAGCATGCTGGGAACGGGATGGGTTACCCAGCACTGAAGCAGCAACATGGATGTGAAGTGAAGCATGCTGGGAACTGGATGGGTTACCCAGCACTGAAGCAGCAACATGGACGAGGAGTAAAGCATGCTGGGAACCGGTTGGGTTAATTGAAGCAGCAGCATGGACAGGGAGTGAAGCATGCTGGGAATCAGATGGGTTACTCAGCACTGGGATTTCAAAGGATAGTTTTGGAAGTAGACTACTCCAGCCTTTACGATAGCACAGTGAACCAAAAGAGGGCAGGTGAGGGAAGTAGGTGATCCATCGCTGGCCTTCCACAGGGAATGGGAAAGTGTTATTCCTTCCTCCTTGCTTCCTTCTTTCTTTGGTGTAGGTGTGATAGATGGTGGCACTGTCCTTGGTTGCCCAACATCCATCCTTCTTTAATCACTCAAAGACGACCCTTCCCTTTTATATCCAGGATCCCAGGGGCATCTCAGCCCTCCTATCCCTTCACCTTCTTCAGTAACACATCTCGTGATATAAAAAGTGTTTTGAAATGGGCACAATACCCAGCTTGGCTGCCGTGATTGTGTATGCCAGAGAAACATTCTCTGTTAGCACCCGAGAAAGGCACGGGTCCTTTATCAGTGTGGTATAGTGCCAGGGTAGCCTGCTATCCTCTAGGGCTATGTGGATTTTTGCAGAGTGACCTTAAGATACAACCAACATATCTATCATTTCATTTTTAAAAAAAATCATCTTGGCAAAAGCTAGTTGCTCAATACACCTTTTGAAAAATGTCCTGTTCATCCACTAGGGGATAAAGTTGGTCAGTCATATGAAATAGGAGTCATCGGTACATGCCAGAGATGCAGAGAATCTTCTCTGTCATATTTCAAAAAATAAAAAAATTCGGAGTGACATTGTGTCCTGAAGTGATTTATTAGAATTGAAGGGAATATGACACTTCAATATAAAAATGCAAGAAACTGAAGTAATTTATGAAGTGCTAGCAGGCAGCCTCCCCTTGACTCTCACTGTGTGGGCACTAAATTACTCTGGGTGCTTGGTGAGAAGCTTCAGTATATTGTTATGAAATTCTAGGTACAAGGTCCAGTGATAGGAAATAACCACTGATTCAAGTTCTGGAACGGGATCTGCCCAGCCTGGGGCTTGGCATCAGTGCCAAACAGTGTATTCCAGCTGAATCCAGCCCAGGACTCTTGGCAGTTGAGTCCATGTGGGTCCAAGATGACCCAGAAGGGGCTTGCCTAATGACTTATGATTTTCAAACTCATACAATAAGTGAAATAATAGCAACGCCCAATGGCTTCAGCAGGTTCACAGCTCTCACAGTTTCTTGGTGTCTGTGTAGCCTTTGCTCTTAGGTAAGAGACAGTTACACAGAATAAGACAGGTCTCTCAGAACCTGGACTCCAACAGGCTTCTGACTCATGAACAGAAAACCAGATTTAATTAACAGAACAGATTTTTCCACTGCATAGTGTGGGCTTTACTGACTGGAGACCACCATGACTGAGTTCCTTTGCTTCTGCCTTCCACGTTGTATTGCATCTCTGCAATCTTCTGCCCTCTTCATCTAACCTTAAATGGCTAGAAGGAAAGACAATCTCTAACACCCAGTAAGTTCCCATAGACATAGCTGTCTCCTGCTTCCTTCTCTGTTTGCAGCTAAGGATCCCTGCCCTGTGCACATGACAAAGCTCGTGTCAGCTGCTGGTGGTTTGGGCCTTTCTTCTTTCCCTTTACTCTTGGAGGATAAATCTCTACCTGCACCTGCCTCTGCCCCTGCACCTACACTGCACGGAACACCTGTTCCCTTCCCCAGCCCAGCTTTAGTCAGAACTCCAGATTTAGCTCCTCTTATGCCATGGGAAACCATCCCAGTTCAAGCCACAGTTGCCCTCGTTTTGGAGTAGACTATGACAGCTTAAAATTCCTATATCAAAGTCCCAACCCCAATACTTCAGAATGAAACAATATTTGAAGACAGGGACTTTGAAGAGGCATTTAAGTTAAACTGGGGTCATATGGATCCTGTCCTAATATAACTGGTGTGGTGCTTTAAATATGCTTGGCCCAGGGAGTTGCACTATTTAGAGGTGTGGCCTTGTTAGAGTGGGCGTGGCCTTGTTAGAGTAGGCGTGGCCTTATTGGAGGAAGTTTGTCACTGTGGAGGTGGGCTTTAAGACCTGCATCCTAACTGCCTTATGCCTTTGGAATAAGTTGTAGAACACTCAGCTCCTCCTGAGCCATGTCTGTCTGGGTGCTGCCGTGCTTCCTGCCTTGATGATGATGGACTGAATGTCTGAACCTATAAGACTTAAAATTATGTTGTCCTTATAAGAGTGACCTCGGTCAAGGTGACTCTTCAGAGCAATGGAAACTCTAACAGAGACAACTAGTGTCACTGGAAGAGAGCAACGGACAGAGATACCAGGAAAGACTATAAAGAGCATCATCTGCAAGTTAACATGAGTTAGCCAGTCAGCACCCAGACCACAGACTCCAGCCTCCAAAATCAAGACGATACTTTTGCTATGTAAGCTGTCCACCTGTGCTTTGTTACAGCTGTGAAGCCTGGAGTATTACAACCCTCAGGATACCCAGTCACATTCCAAGGCCCCGGGCTTCTCCCTTTAACAACATATTGCTACTTTGTTTCCAACCCAATTTCCCCGTAAAAGAAATCTCAACTCAATCAGTAACAAAGCAAGCTATAAGCCTAGACTGGGCAGATCTCCCACTACACTACTCTATTCCCATCTATATTATCCCATATAACTTGCTGGGTCGCCAGCCATGGGCTTCTCTCTTTGCAGCCTCTCCATTGATCCCTAGTAGCTCCTATCCATCCGTTGATTCCAGCCCCCCCCCCCCGCGGGCCCCCCCCCCGTGGCTTTTCCCCTAAACTCTTAGCTCCTCCCCCTTTCTCCTGCCCAATCATTGGCTCAAGCCTTTATTTTAAAAGTTAAGGTATAGAGAAGGTTCACAAGGCAACTCCTCATCTGCAGCCCCTCTGCGGAGGGAATTAGCATCAAAATACAAGCCCAGAACTATCCACAACAACAACATCCTTCTGCCTGATAGCCTTGGTTACTTTTCTTCTAGCTGTGACAAGATACTTGACAAGAAGCAACCTGGAGGAAGAAGGGTTTATTTTGGCTCACAAATTGAAGGGGTGCATTCCGTTCCAGTCACAGCAGGGCAGAGGGAGAGATCAGTGTGGCTGCCCAGCTGGCTTTCTCTTTTTCATGAAGTCGGAGACGCCAGCAGGTGGAAATGGTACCTCTCGCATTAGGATGCACCCTCCCACAATTCACCTAACCTAGACCAACCTTCACAGGGATGCCAAGAGGCTTGGTTCCTGTGACGATCTAGCATGGTGGTGGTGGACCAAGGATGGGAACAGTATCCCTAAATCATCACATGACTGCAACAACCTTCTAGAACATCCCAGCGTGCCTTTCCTGCCTGTGTGATGAGTTGGAAAGCCTCCTGATACATAAGACTCTCCTAGTGTTACCTGGGCCATCTAGCCTGGCTCTCTGACCTTCTGAGGTGAGCTTTCCCTTTCGTTCACAATCTGCAGTGTTTTCTCCACCTGGTCTCAAGCCTCTGTGCCACCCCCAACCCCCATCCTCCCTGTCTATACTTCAGAGCTAAGGCCAGCAGAACATGAGAGGCGCCTCTTAATTCCTCTTCCAAATTACAGAAGACATCATTCTCTGACACATGGGACACGTCCCAGCTTGTCTAATTTTATAGTTATGTATGCCTGGGCTGTAGCTGCAATCACCTGGAGGCCACAGATGGATATGTCGTGTTTCTTTTCTATTTGTTTCCATGTGGGGTGTCCTCTGTACTTCTCGCCAGAATGGCTTATACATGGCAAGGGCTGAGTAAGCATCACCAATAAGTTATTAACAACCCACGACCGGGTTAAAGACGGCCCCCATTTCGTTCTGCCTTTCTTGTTAATAAAACTAGTATTTGGAGGGGTCATAAAAACAGGATTTGAACTTGATTTCTCCAAGGGCTCATCTTTGTTTTCAGGAGACTGTTGCCTGTTTTATTTTTCTATCTTCTGTGTCTTCCTGTGGATGTCTTTGTGGTTTGGTTTGGTTTGGTTTTTTTGGTTTGGTTATAAAGAAGCATGAGAATAGAATACTGCACACTGTACTTGAGTTCCCTCTTAATTACTTCTGTAATGTATTCATTGCAATATTTGAAGTAAACAGTTCCTACGGGACCCCCATGATTGAGAGCATTCATTTCATAAAGATCAGGGAAATGGATAGCAAGCCACTTTTATTATATGTGTTACTGAAGAACGCATACTGTCGCCTTAGCACTTTTTATTTGGGGAGAATTTCTTCTTGTTTACTGGATTGTGAATAATCCTCCTGCACCCTACCCCAGATGACTGCAGAAGAGTGAGAACTTTGGCAGTTCCATTGGGTAGACAAATACATAGCTGCACCTGGAAAAATGTCACAAGAGGGACAGCTCTGGGTTTGCAAGTAGAGCAATTAGCTCTAAGGGTGAGGCACTGTACCCAGTGTTCCTGAATCTCAGTGACAGATAATGTTGGTTTAAGCCAGACATCCAATAGTGCCACGTGGGCCCCCTCCCTGCTGATAGCTACCAAAGATGATTCCCTTCTAAACTGAGTTCTATTACACCCAGGTTTAGCTGTGCAGAGTCAGGTGTGTGTGTGTGTCGCACATGTGCATGTAATAATGAAATATCCATTTTCTCTTTATACTTCCTACACTATGATGAATTGTGTGCATGGATAACATGTGACTCTTTGGGAGAATCACCACAGTGAGCAGAGGGGTCGGATGTGCCAACCACAGCCTCTTCCTTAGGAAAACTGCTTTGCTTCAGCTCCCATTGGTCCTCATGGGGACACTAACCACAGTTCCTGAACATCTGGTTTGCCTGCCTGAAAAACCACTACCCCGGCTCTGTTCCTGATGACGGATGGACCAACACAGAAGCCGTAAACGACAGAGACTGTCCCCAGGAGTTCTACAATCTTGCTTGGTTCTGCAGTTGCTCCTCTTGACACATGTCTGGGCAGGAATAGTCACCATCCATCCGTTCAGAGAGAAGAAAAGAAGCCAGATCCTCACAGTCTGAAAACACAGGGATGGAGATGGAAGAGAAAGTGCGGTCAGCACCATTGCCCAGCCTGCCCACTGTCCTCCCGACTACAGGAATGCCTTTGCCTTGCTTCCTTGATACGGGCCTTATCCCTTGAGTGGAAGACGGCAGTGCTGGGTTTCAGAGGAGCAGGGCACAGACATGCAGTGAGTTTTGCTTTTCTTCTCTTTAAAGTCTGTGTGCTTGGCCATGCCAAGAAGGCTGGCACAGGCCATGCCAAGGCTGGCACAGGGCTCGCATATTTCCTCACATTCACATAAGCTAGGCTGCCAGGTTGTCTAACCACAGCGGCTGTGCATGGCTCCAGCTTCTACTCCTCAGTCAATCTCAGTACTTCCAAGGAAGGAAAGAGGAAGCACCCAGAGTCACCCCAACTGTGTCATTCCTGTTCCGTACCACAGGAGTGGTGAACTGTGTAGGGTGCTACTATAAAGAGTCACGGAGGGCTTCCTGGAGGTGGCGGTCCTTCATCCTTCTTTCATTTTGGAAGACCAGCTAGAATCTGTAGTCTGATGAAATCCTCCTCAATGGCAAGGCCGTCTCTCTTATAGCCTCTTAGATTTCTAGAACAGCTAGAAATGTTTATTACTTTACCAGCAGGGTTTTCCTTTTCTCTTCTATTGTAATTGTTTCAAGAATTATATAAACCATGCCAAAAGTGTAAGCAGAGTTTAGTAATTGTGACCTTGGTTACTCATTGTGGCCTTGGCTAACATCTATCCCTGCAATGAGGTCAGCTGAGGGAAGGCCTCTACCATGATGCCCAGCACCCATGAGGCCAAGCAATGCGATATCTAAGTAGCAAGCCCCAGAAAAGCCAGTAGCATCCAATGCATGCTAAGGCTCATCTATGATCGCCTCCCCAGCTCCAGCGCTGAGTCGGATCTCTCCCATGTGCCAACCACACCCTTTCAGATTTGTTCTGACAGCGGCTCACAGTGGCCATTTCTCAGAAAGACCAGATCAGACTGACCTCGGGCCCATCCAGACGGGGGCTCTAGAGTGACCTCCAGTGTGCTCTCAGAGCGAGGATGTCCCACGGAGACAACTACCTTGAGAGATCAAAGTCACGGCATGCCAATAAAGCACATGTTTAACCTTTTGTGATTTCTATTTTTTTATATTGATAAAATATAATGAGTATATAATCATGAGTTCATGCATGCCTAAATGTTTAAAACATATTAAAACATTTAAAGTAAAAATAAAAAGCGCCAAATTAGCTGGTAAACAACAGCAATCCAGGCACTCAGAGGCTACACAAGAGAATCATTTGTCCAAGGCTACCCTGGGCTACATAGTGAGTCGGAGACCAGCCTGGGTAATAAGAAAAACCAGAAATGAGGTGGGAAAGAGAGGAAAGAAGAGGGCATGGAGGAGGGAAGAGGGAGGAGGGAGCAAGGAGGAGGGAGGGAGAGATCCTGCTTCTAGAAGGAGAGAAAGAGGAGGAGGAGGAAGAGGAGAGAGGAGGTTAGGCTGCAGAGATGGGGACACTGACAAAGTCATTAGTTCTGAAAGTCCGAGCACTGGAGTTAAAATTCCCAGCATGCAAAGCTAGATATAACCTTATATATCTGTTATCCCAGTACTGCTGAGACTGAGACTGAAATCCCAAGATTCCGATTGGAACCGCAACCCTTCAGTTGAGTGAAAAACCCTGCCCTGCTCTGGCCTCTGCATGCAGGCACACAGGAGTACCTGGATGTGTGTGTGTGTGTGTGTATGTATGTATGTGTGTTGCGTGTGCACACCCTACGTACACACGTATACACATACACACACTTCACTCATGTACATATACATGTACACATATAAGCACACACTCCCACATATATGCCCACACACTCACACACATATGTCATTTATATGTTCTCACACTCATGCACACACTCATATATGTGATAGAACAGAAGAGAAACAGAAAAGGCCTATTTGTGAGATGTTTTGTTTAGAATTTCAAGAATTAAGTTCCTTGCCTCAGTTTTGAGACAGGTATCCTTAGAAGACAGACTGAACAGGGGCCAACTCTGCCCATCCCTTCTGCACATATTGTGGGAACCAGAGGGTGGGTTCTCAACAACAATGTCTTCCTTCCTGGGGTGAATATGAAATTTCACACTTTATAAAGGGCATGAGTCTGTACTGCATGAAAAGAACCTGGTTGGTGTCAGCTCTAAGGACCTTATGTAAGAAACACTCCTGGTTTCATTTCCTGCCTCAGACTGGGAACATTAGTGGCCAGTCCCTCCTCGTGGTTATTGTGTTTTAAGGCTACTACAGGAGTGTTCTAATCTGGAGCATCACAAAAGGTTAATGCATTTCCCAGATCAGACTTAAATCTGGACATCAAGAAATATAGACAACACAATTTCCACAAGTCCTGGAAACTTGTCTAATTACCACACCAATGTTGACCTCATTCATTGGATAGCATGATTATTGGACAGAATGTGCCTTTTTGCCTGGATACTTGTGCCTTGATAACCATAGGGAAATATGAAGGCTTTATATAAAACTGTATAATGTTTACACACATATCCTAGACACATCCTCCTGCATATTTTATATAAGTTCTGAAATACACATAATTATTAGATATAATATAAATACTGGTGACTGGTCAGATGCCATACGGTTCTGTCAGGGGATCCTGACAAGCCGGGAGTCTGTCCTAACTCAATACAGAGACTCCATCACAGACCTACCTACATGGTGCAAACTTGAACACACAGTTAAACCCTGAACAAGGAATGAGGTAGGTGAGGCTCTCAGCATGCTTGCTGGAGAAGGATTATGGATTTGCAGCTGTCGCTGCTGTGGATTCCGTGCAGTACCCTATGTGCAGCAAATTCAAGTTTTTCTCCTACCCCTAAACTTTTCAATCTGCTGTTGACTGGCACTCTGGATGCCTCCATATCTGTCTCACCACTCATCTGACTCTGTCTGCATCTGCGTGGGAAAATGAGGACCGTCCTAAGTTGGCTAACTCTGGAAGGAATTGGACAGAGTGAACCCAGTATTTCCAAGATCATTGGAAGCCTCAAGTGGAAACCTCGAGGGTCTCCAGCACACGCAGGCTGTTTGCTAAGGGTAGCTGCAGCCCAGGGACTGATGGGCAGATGCTGGGAGTTTGTGGAAGCTGTAAGCCCTCAGTCAAACAGATGAGAATGTGGACTTGGGATGTCTCACAAGGACACAACCATCACTTCTAGAGGAAGAATCCAGTGGCTTCTGAAGAACAACAATGTAGCCAACAAGCATGGGACACATAAGACAAAACAGACGTGGGAGCAGTGTCACCAGACAGCCACCTATCTCCATCTTAAGCTTCCCGGCCTCCTTCACTCACACATTCCGACTCCCTCCCCTCCTGTGCTCTGGCCCCATCACTGCTGGCCTGCAACAACCTCCCAATGGGAGTGGCCAAACTGTCCTCAAATTGGATTCTCATTCTTGTCTGTCTCCCAGGGACCTGGACCTACCCGACCCCTCCGACGTCTGCTTTTTCCGAATAAAATCTCTTGCAGAAGTAAACATGCCAGCAAAGGAAAAGGATGCTTCTGTGTCGATTTATTAGATAGGGCAACCGAATCCCCACTAATGGAAGCCATTAAAAGTGTAGTAGCCACTTAAGAAATACATTCACTCAATCCCTCATTCGTGTCTGTTTTGGACAATAGCCTGACAAGGACATCTTGCCCCACAGTCCTCCTTTGCATCCGGTTTCTATGGAAGATAAAAGCAGGGCCAGCAGCTGTGAGGAGATGGGCTGAGAAGGCTGAGAATGTTTTATGTGACTCTTCCTGCAAAGAGAGGAAGTCAGTTGCCATGCCACACTGCAGAAGAATGAGAGGCAATGAGTCAGGGGCTCCTCGCTGCAGGCCCACACAGCCGCCGGATGCTTCTGTTTCAATGGCTCCTCCATCTCTTGATGGTCACAGGTGGGAAGGTGGGGTGGGGGAGGGGCGGCGGGCAGCATGGGAGAGACATGATTCAGCTGGTTTTTTTTGTTTTGTTTTTTTTTGTTTTTTGTTTGTTTGTTTGTTTTTTGTGGGCTCCAAACCCATCTCCTGCCCTGATTTGGTACCTGCTGGTTTTCTTCTTTCTGTATCTTCTAAGTTTAAAGCTTTATTTGTAGCTTACAGTTCCCTTTCTGTTTGCTTTTGTTTTAAAGTTTTCGGTTTCATTGAGACAAAGTTTCACATAGCAAGGGGTGGTTACAGACTCAGACCTTTATCTCCAGACCCTTTTGTGTTCCATGAAGCTGAGATTCCAGGCCTACATATACCACATGCCTGGGTTTACAGTTTGTGTGCGTGCGTTTATGTGTATGTTTAGTCATGCACATGTCTGTGTATGTGTCATATGTGTGTGCACATGAGTATGTGCTTTGTATGTGTGTACATGTCATGTGTGTGATGATGTGCATTTTGTGTAAATGTATGGTATGAGTACATGTGTTATGTGTGTCTTTGTATGGTTCTGTGTGTGTATGTGGTATGTATGTGGTTTGTATGTGTGTGTGGTATGTGTGTGTGGTATGTGTACTTCATGTATATGTGTGGTATGAGTGCATGTATCATATGTGTCTGTTTATAGTCATGTGAGTGTATATTGTGTATGTATTATATATGTATTATGCATGCATGTATGTATGTATGTATGTTCAGGTACACATGAACCTGTCTTCATAAATGTAGGAGCCAGAAATCAACCTCCAGTGTCATTTCTTGAGTGCTGTCCTCCCTGTCTGGAGAGGCACTCTCTCCATGGACCTAAAGCTCACTGATTCCCCCAAACTGCTTGTGAGCACCTGAGCTTTGTCTGTTTCTATTTTCCAGCTTTGGGATTATTAAAGCGAGCTACCATGATTGGCTTTTTAAAGTGTTCTGGAGACCAGGCTCTGGCTTTTACACTCACACAGTGAGCACTTTACTGGCTGAAGCATGACCTCTCTTTAGGTTACAGTCTAGAGCACCTTCCCTCTATCCAGACGGAGGGAAGAGAGCCCGCTGACCAGCTGCGCTCACACCAAGAACTCAGTGATGGTGGGGAGTGCCAGAGGCTCTGTGGATTTGTTAGATGATCCAATGAATAAAGGACTGATCGTCGTACTAGTGTCCCCAAGCCCTTTGCCTCTGCTGGTGTTCTGTGTGCGCTCAGCAGGCAGGGATAGAGGTGCTCTCTCCTTGTGAAGGAGAAGTAAGCCCCAAGCTTGCAGACTGGTCACCTAGATGTCCACCTAACATTCTGGGACAGGGTCATTTATATGTTCTCTCCCCTAACTCTACTTGCTTCAGGCAGGGTAGCAAATAGTTTCTGCACCCTAGAGTGAGCATGCTATGGGCTGACGTGCCCTTATGTCTGAAGAAGCCACTTGGAGCCACCAGGAGGGGCAGCTACTCTGCAGGTGAACACAGAATTTCTGTTGTTTCTGCCTGGCTTATACTCTGGATTCCCTCAGAATTCTGCTCTAGGAAACAAAGTAGCCGGGGAGAAGTCTGGCTTCCTATTACCCAGTTGAAGTCACACAGTAGGAAGCAAACGAACCTGATTAAAGAAAATGGAGCACATTTCTGCCTTGGCAGAGAAAAAAAATATATAAATTTTTAAATTCACTTGATATTGTCTCTTGGTTGTGGTGGCTTTAGGAGCGGGACTACTGAAGTTAGAGCGCCACCTGCTGCCCAGTTATAAGGTGTTTTTGAACAGGTGCCCACAGAACAGAGCAGAATAGAACAGAACAAAGTCACAGTTTTAGACACAAAGGTCTGCTACTGAGAAAGAAAAGCAATCAACCATATGTGACTGGCTGAATCATGCGGCTGATTCTAGAGAGGGGAGATTCCCAAGAGTCGTGGCTGCAGAAAGCAGATTTGAAGGGTGCCCACACTTTCTAGGAAGACTTGGCGACCGAAACTGGAACTGAACGGGTAATAGGTGGAAATAAGCAATTATGGCTGCACACTGGATCCGATTAGTTTCCGGAAACCTTTTCCATGGAATCACAGAATTTTATGTTTTATGCATGAGTCACAGGGAGCTTTGTGCGTGGGTAAGGTCACTCTCTTATGCACCTTACTTTAGGGTGTTGGGGAGGAGATAAAGGCTGTGGGATTACAAAGTATCGGTAACAGCGACTTGAACATCGTTTGTTTACCCTCTCCCTGAGCAAAGGCAGACACCTTTCTCTACCATTCCTAACTAGAAATGAAGCTCTTCTAGGCAAAAATGAAGCACAAGATTAACATATAAATATCTAGAAAAAGCTAGCAGGGCAGAGAGGAGAGCTCTGTCAAGAAAGGACCTTAGTTCAGGTCCCACGTAAAGAGCCAATTGTGGTAACGTGGGCTTGTTATCTCAGACTTGGGAGGAAAAGATAGGCTGATCGCTGGGCTCCTTAGCCAGCCAACCTAGTCTCCTGGGCAAGTATCAGTTCACTGAAAAGCCTGCCTCAAACAACTAAACAAACGAGCAAACAGAGGCAGGGCCTGGAATGATAGCTCAGCAGTTAGGACACTAGTCGCTCTTCCGGAGAACCCAGTTTTGATCCCTAGCGCCTACCTCATGCATTACAACCATCTGTAACTCCAATTCTAGGGAATCCATGTCCTCTTCTGTCATCCACCAGCACCAGGCACAAATGTGATACAGAGAACAGACATGCAGACCAAACACCCATACACACGAAATAGTAACAACAATAATGCTAATGGCTGACAACATCTGGCCTTTGTAAGCCAAACAAACACTCGTATGTGCCACATGTGCACGTACCCATGCACACCAAAATGAAGGAAAATACAGGTTTACATGTGTTGCTTCAAAGAGCAAAGGGCTTAAAATTAAATCCTCCCCCGAGACCTGTTTGAGGATATCTATGTGTGAATACTATGTCTTTTGACGCATTAGAGCTAGGGATGAAAATACAAAAAGAAACTTGATGAGGGTGAATTGAGAGGCATAGGAACTAGAGGAGACAAAGTCTGCCTTGTGATGTGTGCTCTGCGGGGCTGACGTCAGGTGACTGCTTTGGTAAGCTTGCTGCTTCCCTCTGCCGATTCAGCCCCTCAGCCCTCATCCTAGACAATCTGGGTGGAGTAGATGATACATGGTCTCCGGTGTAATCAATCCTTTGCTTTTTCCAAGTTCGTACCTTTTCCATTTATTTCCTGTGGAATTTATGTCACACACACACACACACACACACCTATGTGGTAGACGTATGACTCGACCCTTGTCCTACTAACCCTGAAGCCCCCCATGGTGAGCGCCCTGTGTGCATGCCACCTCTATCTTTCTACCACAAAATTGCTCTCAACCTTATTAACTGGCACCCAAATGGAATCAAGTGGCATTTGCAGACAGATGCCAGGGGACCCTAAGTGCTTCTAGTCTCTTGCAATTGAATTATGCTCAGTGAAATTTTGATGTCAAGGATTTTTTTTGCACTGTAATTTTCTAAACAGAACATCTGCATGGCTAAATATGACATAACTGACTCACAGTCTAACAGGATCTAAGAGAGCCTGCCGTCATTTACTGTGAGAGTAAATGATGAAGAATTTGTTCTTTTTCTTTGCCAACACAGAGTTTCATTTGTTGGCAACTGAAAGCTTCTGAGTAAGACAAATGGACTTTAGAGCCTTAAGGTAACTCTGCAACATTGTATCAAAGCACACAGCTACGCTGGGCAGCTCCACGATTTGAGTTGCATGGAATGAGCATCATTGTGCAGAGGCAGCCAGACCTCAACTTTGCTCAGCATCAACTTCACAGGAGAAAAAGAACAGACGAGCTGTGGTCCTGGCCTTCTTGGGATACTTTGTTAAAAGTTACCAGCTTCTTGGTTTAAAACAATTCATCTTTATAAATTAAAAGGAAAAGTTGGCTCTTCTGCAATCTTTCACGCCAGAGTCTGTCTACACCATGAACCCAGATTTTCCTCCTCCACCAATAAACTCTGAAGTATCACAATGTGTTTATAAAGCAACAGGATGCGAGGACACCTGCAAACACATCACAGCCAGGCATGTCTTTTCCCTGTTGGTTTTCTGTCTCTCCTGAGGAGTTTTCCTCCCTGAGACCTCAAGGAAGAGAATCACGGTATAAGTATACAATGAGTGTCTTGACTCAGGAATGGTATCGAGCAAACCTATTAGAATTTTTAAATACTTTCTTTTATATTTTTCCAAATTCTAAAGAGAAAACAAAAAAACCAACAAAAAAACAAACTTAGATGTTTCTGGCTTATGAAAAAATGATCACTGAAATTTAGCGAGTATCTTAATTACTATGCATGATGCATTTGTAAAAATGAAACATTTTGTAAGCCATGTCTATCTTCCTAATTCGTTCATTTTCTACTAAATTAGGTGCCTCACATTATTAAACACAGCCCTTAGGCAGCCACCTTCCACTCTGTAGTCACCCCAGCCTTTCCACAGTGAGATGTATAAACTTCACAAGTCATTAATTCCAACAGACTGGGACCTGAGCATTTATGTTAAGTGATTAGCTGGCCATCATTTATTGAGCTAACTCTGAGTGCCAGACACGAATCACCAGCGTTTTGAACATGTTTAATTTTACCTATCCAAATGGTGAAGAAAAATAGTATTCTCATTTTGAAGATAAAGACCCATACCTCGGACCACATGGCTAATAAAACTTGATCCCGGAAAAGCTGCATAGACTCCTCTGAGTTCCAAATCCAGACATGGCCATTACACCCATGTATAAACTCTTTATTACATTAGAGAGTATCTAACAAATGTGTTATCTTTTCCCACATAAAACAGATTGCAGATAATCTCATTTAAATAAATCAATAAGATGAATCTGTCTATAAATACAGCATCTATGCCATTAGTCGATCTTTTAAAGATTAACTTACGATTCTCAATTATAAGTAGTCAGAGCAGGCCAGGCGGCGGAGGGGGATTGAATGGTGGGCACAGTAACGTCAGGGTGTGCTGAGATTGTAGGTGCTCATTTTGGGGTGAGATAAGTTTGGGATATTAAAAGATTTAAGGGTGCAGTGAGTTCAGGGGTGCTGACTTAAGAGGACCTGAGTTTGGGGTGCTCTGCCTTTAGGGGTATAAGAGTTCAGATGCTCGTGTTATTGAGGATTTAATGAAACGAAGAGGCCAACAGTCAGGTCAAGGTGCTATGATTTAGGTATAATAGACTAACGTGTGTTATGAGGTCACGGTGCTGACTTAGAGGGGCTGTGAGCTTGGAGGCTGACTGGAGAGGTCTGTAAGCTCAGGGATGCCATGAACTATGGCAACCCTGGGGAAAGAAAGAGTTCAGTGAGCTCCAGCTGTTGGGAGCTCAGGGTGGGGCCATGTTAAATGTTCGTGAATTGAGGCCAGATAAATGTGGCTTTCCTATCTCCTGAACTTGCACTGTCTGGAAGTTAGTCACCCACATCCTTTGCAGGCTAGGGTAAACGTCTTTTGAGGAGTTTGCATCTTCTGGGCAATTTGCATAGACGAGCTAGCAAAGACGCCTGCCTGTGACCTCTGATGAAGAGAAGAAAGGCAGGACAGAGGCTGAGCTGAGGCTGGGTCCTGGCCACACAGCTCTCGGGGAAGATGCCACAGACCCCCTGAAGCCTGGCTTTCTGTGAACTCACCTGGCCTGCCTTTCCTCCCTCTGCAGCTGGGGATGTTCTAGTTGGTTTCCCTGCACACAACAGCAGCAGATTTTCTTACAGAAATCAATGTATCCCGCCCAGCTCCATTCAGTACTTTCTCTAGCACATACGTGCACGCACGTCTACACATGTGCTAAATTAGGATTAAACTGGATACCCAGACTATATGTCTGCCTTTACCCTGATGGATGAACTCTTCGGCCCCTTGCTAAAGCAATGTTTTAAGACTTTGCTAATGTGTTTGATTTTTCCTTTGTAGATGCACTGCAGAGCACTGGAAGTCACAGCAACATGCACTGCTTCGCATGTGCTTCTGTTCTTACAGGAAAGCCGCCATGTGTGCTCAACAGGAGAGGTTTCAGCACTGGCTCCCTTTAGCCTGTCTCCATACCCCAAGTTTTATTCATAAAAATGTGTTTAGTATATTACTGTTTTTCCTACTCAGTATAATTCTGTCTTAAATTTAAGGTTTTAGTATTTTTCAGACTAGATTTATAACAAAAAGATTTTCCTAAATCTCTTAAGTAATGTATTGTTTTATTATGTGGTGTGTGTGTGTGTGTGTGTGTGTGTGTGTGTGTGCTGAGGGGAGATGAATCCCACAGAACACACATGGAGATCTGAACACTACCTGCAGGATGAGTTATTTTCTTCTACAGTTGGGTCCTGGGGATCAAACTCAAGCTGTCAGCCTTGGTGGCAAATGCATCTACCCACTGAGCAATTTAACCAGCCTAACAAATGGATTTTATGCAATATTCAAACTTTTTCATTTACCATTAATCATTTGGGTGCTCTTTATGCAAAAAGTTTAGCTGCATGTGTCTGTCGGGTACAAACACAGTGTGTCACATTTTAGTACAATGCAGAATGTTTAAAAATCAAACTAATTTCCATCTGGATCACCACTAACATTTAACATTGCTAACATTTAAAATTGACTTTCCTCCTAAAATTTCAATGTACAGTACCCAATTACAGCATTTTCCATGATGTCTCGTTGCCAACAAAGGAGAGAAACATCGTGCTTAGATCTTTGAAAACGAATCCTGTTGAGAAGCAAAGGAAGGGTCTAATAGACAGTTCTCTGAAGAAGACAGACAAGCGCCTTCAGAGGCACTGAGAAACTCCCTGCACCACTAATCATTAGGGAGCTGCAAATCAAAACAATAATGAGCTAAACCCTCACACCTGCTAGGGCGGCTGTTATCAAAAAGATGAGAGTTAACAAATAAGGGTGGGAAAAGGAAATCTCGCCCACGGCTGCAGGGAGGTTAATTAGCCCCATGACAGGGGCCCTCAGAAAACTACACATAGAGTGACTGCTGGGTATTTATCCCAAAGCTTGAAAATCAATTTATCAAAGAGATGTCTACACACTCATGGGAATGGCAACACTACTCACCATGACCCTAAGCGTCCATCAGGGGTGGATGGATGTATTCAGTAAATATTGTATGCAGCCCACCCAATATTCAGTTTTGTGAAGAAGGAAATTCTGCTATCTGCAATGACAACAATGAAACTAGATGGTATTATCCAGAATGATCCAAGCATGGAACCGGAGACACTACCTGTTTTCACCTACATGGAAAAGAGACTGCAATGTGTGTGTGAATGAGGTGCAGGTCCCTGGTCCTCGCCACACCCAAACTGTTCATTTGCTGATCACTCGAGCAATGTCTAACTTGGCGAGGAGACAGCTAAAGCTCTCCCCAACCTCCTTACACATGCCAGACAAATGCTCTACCACTGTGTGACAGCTTCAGCCTTCGATTTCTAAGAGAGGTACTTTCTATTTAGTCCAGAATGACCTCGTGCTGATACAGATGTATATACAGTGCACCCAACTCGCAAAGCAATGCTCAGAGGCACGGAGCATCCCTGCCTGTTTCCTGAATGTTGCGCATTTGGGGAGAGCTTCTGTTGTCTTTGTGTAAAAGGCAACTCAACTGAGCATATATTTGGGGTTCCCATCTAAATGGGCAAAGTTACTTCTTCTGGCTCTGGCATCTGTGGCTCTGGAGTTTTTGTAATTAGTGGACTTCTATAGGGAACCCATGTTTTCTGCCCAAATGCTTGTTGGATTTCCTGTTCCTAGTCCTAGTAGTTCATAAATATTACAATAACATATTATGACATTAAATCTTCTAATGGGACGATCAAGCATTTCTTTCAGCCTAGAGAAGTTTGCGCTACCGTGCCCACTGTGGCTTTGACGATTACTCTGGACAAAATGGCAGCTTCACTTGTTCAATCTCCTTCCTGAGAAACAGCACTAATCTCTCTCTCTCTCTCTCTCTCTCTCTCTCTCTCTCTCTCTCTCTCTCTCTCTCTCCCCCTCCCCCTCTCCCTCTCCCTCTCCCTCCCTCTGTCCCTATTCCCCTCTGTTGCCCTTCCCCTCCCCTCCCCCCTCTCCCTCTGACCATGTGTGCTGAGGAGGAGTGCTGAGTGTTTTATGCCACCGGCTGTATTAAATTCTCACACTTACCATTTCCCTTCCCTCGCCTTGCCCATCTGAAGTGGTTGCATTGTCTGTCCTCAGATGAAAGACTCAGCCAAGTTCACAACTGCAGTGTGTGTGGGGCCGAGAGCGTCCCCTGAAATTCCAGCCCTGTCTCCCACGTGTGTGTTCTCTTCCACTTCTGTCCACTGAATCCCATCCCCTTCCAGTTGGATTGCCTTTCTCCTCTCTCCATTTCAGAGTGCATCTTGGGTTCATTTCTGTAGCTAAATCAGGTTTTCCCAAGTGTGCCCCTCTGATAAGGCATAGTGAATGGGGAGCAGGCTCCAGAGAAGCCCCTGCTGGCCATGCAGGCTAAGGGCTGTTGCTTTTTGGTTTGTCAGATTTAATCAATGGTCAAAGGTCAGATGGTCAGGCTAGAAAAAGCTCCTTAAGAATTCATCGGGGATACAGCTCAGGCACAGAGATATGGATGTGTGTAGACCTCACACTGAGATAAAGAAAGTTCTTACACATCAATCATAGCATGCATTTTCTTATAGTGGTGGGCATCTAACCAATGGCACAGGTGCAAATGAGCTCAGTTTATTCCCGAGGTCCACGAGCACAGTTGTTTTTTGGGAACTCTCCTCCTGTTCTGGCAAGAGACTGTTAGCTCTGCTTTGCCGGGTTGCAGATATAGTGGCTTGGAGGACTGAACAAGAAACTACTGACTGGTGACCTGTAGATGAGACATCCTCTTTGCATTTCCCTTCTCTAAATAAAACACCCGAGTCACTGGCTAACCCCGGGAGAACTGAATTAAGCTTAATCAATAGACAGATCAAAAGGAATTATGATGCCACCGAAGTGCCTATTGCACTGTAGGAAAGCTAGAGTAGCTAGGCTCTGGCTCTACAGTGGTAAGCTTGGAAAGTAATAGAATCCTCAAATGACAGGGTCTGGTGGAAGGTTCTTGGGTTGCTAGGGAATTTCCTGCAAGAGTTTGCTTCTTTTGTTTCTGGGTTCTGGCATAAGGAGGCTTCCTGGGCTACTTTCTATCTCCTTCATTGCTACCATAGGCCTGAAAGTAACAGGGCCCAGCTACCATGAGCTGGAACTTAAGGCATCCCAACCCAGACAATGACCTTCATAAGATACGACTCTGCTCTTACACAAAGTTATGGGAACGTGCAGAGGTTAGTCCTGGCCAGTGCGCGGTCAGGACATCTACTTTGGTCACAAAGTGGTAGTTTTCTTGTTCTTGACTCAAAATGGAGAACAGGGATTCCATGTGGAGACTCCAGGGCCTACACTACCAGTAACATGCAAAATTCCAGAGATACTCATACTTGTCCACAATGTAAGATTTCTCTACCAATGTCCCTACTAAATGCCCTCCCTCCCTACCAGTGCCCCCACTAAAAGCCCTCCCCAACAATATCCCTCATTGAAAACCCTTCCACAAATTCCTCCACTGAAGGTTCTTCCTATCAACGGCCCACTGGGAGCCCTGTCTTGGTCTACATTGTACTAAATCTGGTGAATAGCTTTTAATTAAATCAACCCATTCTGAAGACCTCTCTGGTTGTTACCAGAGGGGGTGGGGTTTCCATCATGCTGCAACAGCATTGTGCTATGTATTTAAGTTGAATGTGCTGTTTCAACTGCCAAACAATACCCTTTCTACCACTGAGAGAGCCCGAAGGAAAGACAAGCTGTTATGCTGTTACTTTGAATCATTAGGGTCTGTTGCCAGTTCCTGCAGTTCTTGTTAAATGTTCAAGTGGTGTAGCTGCCTGGACCTGAGCTGCTACCTTCCATTCCTGGAGTCTGTGAGGCCAGGCTCCCCATTCCTCATGCCTGTATCCACAGAACAGTCATTGCAACACTGCAGGGGTAGCTGCTCTGCCTTATAGTTATGGAAGAGTCCTAAAAAGATTACAAAGTACTGACTTAAAATCCAAAATGGCAGCCAAGGTCATTGTCCTAGCTAAGATTGTCAACTTGACAGAGTCTACAGTCACCTAAAAGGAGTCTTAACTGATTATCTGTCATTATCAGGTTGGTATGTTGATGTGACTGTGAGGAATGGCCTTGATAGTTGATATTGAAGGACATTGAAGCATTTACTGTGCACACAGTCCTTGGTTATGTAAGAAAGGCAGCCAAGAGCAGGCCAGTGAGTGAGCCAGCAACCAGTGACCCTCCGTGGTTTACACTTGAGTTCCTGCCCTGACTTCCCTCAGTGATGGGCTGTAATATATACTCTGACCTGAGTTGCTTTCAGTCATAATGTTTACCATGCAACCATGTAACCAAATGGAGCCAGAACAGTCAAGTTCACACTACCTGATGCTCATAGACTCGAATTCTTGACCTGCCTGAGGCTCAGTTTCCAGTAAGAATTTATACTTGAGAAGAAGATCCCACAACTCTGTGTGTGTGTGTGTGTGTGTGTGTGTGTGTTGGCCATGGGTACTCTGACATTTACTTGCTACTAGCAAATAGATGATAATTTTCAGCCTCTAATTCCTCATCTATAAGTTCAGACAACCATGACTCTTTAGTGAAGAAAAGCCTGGAACTTTCCCAGTACGCTTGCATGGACCGAAGTGTTGATCAGAGCTGTTCATTTTGTGACCATTTGACTTTGGTAGACTCAGTGGACTTCCTGGTCCCACCAAACGTCTAGTGGTAGAATTTTGGTCACCCACATTCTATCCTCTGTCCTAAAAATCTTCCAGCAGAAAGAGAGCCATCAGATATCACCTTCAAAGGAAGCCCCTGGGCCTTCTGCATCCATCAGTGTTCTTAAGAACACTGGGGCTGGAGGCTCAAGAGAAAACCAGCTGGAATTGGGCTTTCAAGGAAAGCAGCCCCTCCGTTGGTAAAGAACCTGTTTCACAATCTGAGTCCCATTTCCTAGAACCCATGTTTACAAAACTGGGCATAATGCCACACAGTGTACCCATAATCCTAGTGCTGTAGACACAGAGGCAGGAGGATCCCTGGGGCTGACTGGGCTGTCTGGCTGCATTGGAGATCTCTATGTTCAGTGAGAGAAACCTGTCTTCAAAAGTAAGAAGAGTCACTAAGGAAGACACACACGGTCACTCTCTGGCCTTCACACACATGCACACACACATGAACACGTAAACACATGCAGAGAGAGAGGCTTCAATCCTAGAGCTGGGGAGCCAGCCTCTGGTGCCATTTTGGTTTCTCTGGTCCACTTAGACTTCTGTGCTGTAGTATATTACTTCAGGGTTCGTGGCACGAAAGGGCAGATGTGCTCAGTACACACGCACTTTTCCCTTTTTATTAGTAAATAATCAATTCTACAAAATGACGGTTTGCTGTGATGGCTTCAGACATGTATAGGGTGTTTTGATCCTGTTTATCTTCTTGTTACCTTTTCTGTTCCCTGGTGTATCCAATGCATGTATGATAGAGTTTATGGATACAGAATCCAAGGGCACAGGGGACACCCAAGGACACGGGAGGAACCCAAGGACGCAGGGGTTGGCTTGCAGTTCCCAGCGCCCACATCTCCTTCCTCACAACTTCCTGTAAATGCAGATCCCGGGGATCCAATGCCCTCTTGCAGCCTGCAAGGATACCGAACTGGAGCGGCCTGCACTTACACAGACACAACCATGTAAATAAAAAATAAATATTAGAAAAGAATCCCCCAGGTGAAAGTTAATGAGCTCTAATTTTTCCCTGGGCTCATTATTGAATTTTGATTAAACATCAAACTGAACAAACAAACAGAAAAAGCTCACAGACACAGAAGGCCCACTCTATTTCAAGCATGTTTCCTTTGGAGCCTTGTGGTTTTCTACTAATTTTCACCTTGTAGATTGAAGAGAAAATGCTGGGCAACATATAAAGGGAAAACAGCGGAGAAGATGGAGGGGCGAGGATACGCTCTCTGGGGAACAGGGGCGCGGGGCAAAACTGATGCAGGAAGCTAAGGGTCAGGCAAAGAGGGGCTAGATGGGGGAAGCAGGAGCCACGCCTTCACCTCCGAAGGCCTTCCCATGGTGGATGACGAGTCAGAGAGAGAAACTGGGCATCAGAAATGAAAATATATCAGAAGCCCACATCAGAACTCTCACGGTTTCTGTTACCAGGATGTCTGGCCTAGAGGCTTAAGACAAAAGAACAAACAAATACACAAACAGAAACACAGTGACAAGTGACTACAGACACCCATGAAGGTCTTCACTCTCTGGCTGGCACATCCCAGTGTGCCTGACCTTCCCAGAAGCCCCCGGGGCAGGTCAGTGGCTTGCCATCATCAGCCCTGGCAGAGGGTGCTTCAAAACAGCTGTTTCCAAGCCCTCTGCTAAATAAGATAATGTAGCTCCCATCAGATCCTGATCTGATACAAACACTTCATCAGTGCAGCCAGTAAAATCAATAGCCTTTGGCCTCTGAAGGCTTCAATGAGCCCCGCTAGCCCTGCCAACAGAATGGTTGATCATTCCCCAGCCTTTGATAGCTGCTTGGCCACTGCCCCAAACTGTCTGCTTGGCATCCTCTCCTGATATCAACCAGAAACACTAGACAAAGCCCTTGAATGTCCAGGCAGGAAGGAACGTGCTCTTTGGATTTGGCTAATTAGATGATTTTTGTAACCTAAATGCACAGCCTAAAATTTGCCCACAGCTCAAAAGCTGTAAGCAATGAATTGCTTATGAGAAGAACTAGCCTTCTAGCCTTCCATAGTCTCTAGCTTTGTTTTTTGTTTGGTTTGGATTTTTTGTTGTTGTTGTTTTTTGGTTTTTTGTTTTTAAATTGGGAGAGGAGGCATGCTCAGTTTGCTTCTAAGGGAACATGTACCTGGAGGGTGGGTAGAAGAATCCAGCCTCACTAGCAGGTACAGGAGCCACGTCACAGCCCTCCACGTCACAGGCCACAGGTCACTTGGCCCTTCCGTGAGTTTGCAGCTATTCTGGGGAAGAACTCAGGCAAAGGAGCTGAATGAACACAGCAACGGTTGTCTCTGCTTCCCTCAGGTCCAGGTGATCTTGGTTGATTGTAGAATAAACCCAAGTGAGACATGATACCCCTGCTTAAGGCACAAATCATCTTGAAGCAGTTTCTTCTACACATAACAGCTCTGTTTGGCATGAGTCAGGGAATTCTGAAACTGGGTTCCTATTTTCTTTTGGATTTTGAACTGTTAATTAGAAACCTGAGAGCTGAGAACTTCTGAGCAGGCCGGTGTTTTGTGAACAAGCCACACAGTACCAGGCTGGGAGTGTTTATTGTAGGTTTCTACAGTTTGCAGAAGTTACAAGGAGATGAACAAAGGCCATTTTACCAGCAGCCTCTTGGGCTTGAAGGGAAATGGGTGAGAAAGGGAAAGGGGGAAGAGGAGAGAGGGAGAGAGGAGAGGGGAGGGAGGGGAAGGGGAAAAGGAGGGGAGGAGAAAAGGAGGTGGAGGAGAAGGAAGAGAGGGAGAGGGGGAGGAAAAGGAGGAGGAGGAAGGAGAAGGGGAGGGAGAAAGATGGGGGAGAGGGAGAGGGAGAGAGAGGGACAGGGGAAGGGGGAGGGAGAGGGGAGGAAGAAGAGGGGGAGGGAGAGGGGGAAGGAGAGGTAGAGAGGGAGGGAGAAGGACTGGGAGGGGATGGGAAGGGAGAGGGGGAAGGAGAGCGAGAGGGGGAGAGAGAATTTGTAGGTGTTCCTAAATCCACTTCTTGTTAAAGGCCGGCTGAGGGTTACATCGTCCCCTGGGAAGACCAAGATGAAGGCTACCTTTCTCCATTTAGAGAGGCCATGATTTAGAGAGCTGCCTTTCAGCATGTTCCAGCACTCAGCTGTCTCATCAGGGAGTCCTTTAGATTAACAAATGTGAGCATTCGAACATCACCGGAGGGATTATTACATCGTGTTAAATATTTCATTTATCTGACATCACCCTCCCGACTCACGGCTATAATTTATTAAACTGGCCTTGCATAGAAACGATTTGGTAGTTTCTTGAGGGTGGGGCTCCCCTTTCAAGGTCCTTTCCCGTCATCTCTGAAAATGAGCATTTTCTTTGCTGCTTCTGTCCAGCTCCTCTCGCACACACGTGTGAGAGGGAATGTCCGGGTAGTGGACAGGCTGAGTTGTGGGGTGGCTTGTGTGACAGGTCCCCCAGCAAGGGTGGACATGTCAAGTCATGGCCGCAGCATGTGGCATATTGAAATGTGGTGGACATTTAGGAGGTAGGGTCTAGTGGGAAGCTATAGAGGGCGTGACACCTAAGGGGATTATGGGACAGTCCACCCCTTCTCTTCTTGCCCTGATCCTTGGCTCTTAAGGTTAGATACTGGTGCCACTAAATACACCAACCGTGGTATAAACTTCCTGCTAAGTCCCTAAAGACTGAGGCTGCTGGGTGATGAACAAGAACTTTCAGAAATGTGATCCAAATTAGCCCCTTTCTCCTGATAAGCTAATTCTTCACATTGTGCTAATGACGTGATAACAAAGATGGATGGGGAGATATAAGGCTATAGGGATTCAGGCCAGCTGGTATCAAGTCAGAGGTCAGAGGTCAGTCTGGTAGTGAGAATCCAGGCTCAGATACTGGGACTCCATAATCGATTTGCCAAGTTTGTGGTATCCTTTTGAGCTACGATGATCTTGGAAATGCTTTAGAAGCTGCCTCAGAACCAAGAGCCTTCTAAGCTTCTCTTGTTTCTCTTCCTCCTTGAAGGCAAAGAGCGATGAAAATGCTTTCCATAGGAAATACAACCCCACGTTTTCTCCCCAAGGTTCTCATCAAACAATCTGTTGTGAAGTAGCCACTACCTGGAAGACAGAAGCTGAGGGTCCTTGCCACACGCAGACAGCCTTTTCCTCAATTCTTCTGAAGGGAACTCTTAGAGGCAGGCTTGACCTATATAAGATTCTCTTTGATTTGGATGAATTTCAACTCATGCTACCTCCCTTCATTCCTCAGGACCCCACCCCTTAATTCCTTTGTCTCTGCCTATTGTCTGTTTTCTGGGTTCACCTATAATCTCCTGAAACTCCTTTTTTTTTTTCCTCCTCAAAATGGTTCGCACTTTCTAATTTCCCACTCTTCTATGAAGACAAGTACACACGCGACCAGGTCTTGGGATCTTGGGAAATCACTACTCTACCATGGCCCATGGGTCTGCCTAGCATCAGTTAATTTCAGCAAACCTCCAAGGGACAGAGAAGAAAGTTCACTGCCCCTGCACAGGTGGTGGGCATGGAAGGAAACAGTTCTGGAAGACCTCGATGCCTGAGGCTGGAGCAGGCAAGGGTATTGGAGACTCATCACTAGGGGTCATCAACAGGAATGATCCTATAGAAGGTCTGTGTATGAGGGTGGTCCTGAGGAAAGTGGCTGGGTCAAGCAAAGTCCCAGAGAGGATTGATTCATTCCATACCTAAGTACTTGACCTTCTCATTGGCCTGAATGCAATATTAGTTATTTTCCCTCATCCTTGTGACAAAAGCGACTTAGGAAAGGAAAAATTTTGAGGAAAAATGAGAGAGGATGCGGTTTGTCATTATAGGGACGAGTTAATGGTGGGAGAGTGAGGCAGCTCACATTGATTCTGCCAAGAGGAACCAGAGAAGTAGATGCTGGCTCCCAGCTGTAGAGTCCTGGCCCATGGAACACCCCTGCCCACACTCAGGTTGGTCCTCTCCTCTCATCAAACATCTCTGGAAACACCTTCCTATATACAAGACTTACCCAGTGTCATCTCTCCCTGATGACTCCCAACCCAACGAGGACTAACCACCACAGATGATCCAGGTCTCAGAAACCCCAGACAGTCACGTGAAACAACTGTTACTTCTCTTGTGACTGCACTGGTGATCTCATGCTTGGCTTTCCCAGAACCCCAGGGTGTCATAGTGAGCAGGTTTCAGGGAAGGCGTGGGGTGCCTTCTGTGAGTTCATACAGGAAGGATAGTTATAATTTCCCCTCTTGCTGTGATGAAACCCTCTGACTCAAAGCAACTCAGGCAGAAAGGGTTGATTTCATCTTATACTTGAGGTTATAGCCCCTCAGAAAGTGGGTGGGGACAAGAATGGAACGTGGAACTGCTTGCTGTCCTACACAGCACTGTGTCTAACAGGGAGTTAACTCACAACCAAGCACACACAAAACGTGGGGCACCCTGTTCATTGCCTGGATCGCTGGCTCAGGCTTGGGTGACTTTCCCATGCAGCTCAGAACCACCTTCCTGGGGAATGGTGCCACCCACGGTGGGCTAAGTCCTCTGCCACCAGTTAATAATGAAGACAATCTCTCACAGACACGCCCACAGAACAACCTAATCCAGACAGTCCCTCAGGTTAAGGCCTCTCCTCTCTGATAACTCTAGGCGCTGTCAAGTTGACAATTCAGGCTAACTAGGAGAATTAGATCTTTCATTTGACTCTGTAAGCTAAAGGGGGGTGTAACCCACCGATGCTTCTCACTGAAGAAGGCACAGGTAAGCATTCATCTATGCAGTGGCCTCTAGTTGGAGATAGCCAAACTTTTGGGACAGTACTGAGATTAATGGTCTGTGTTCTAGTTTGTCTCTGGAATCCATTCCCACACTTCCCAACTCCCTTCTCCCTTCACAGTTTCCCAGGTCATTCATCTCTCAGCCTGGAGGCTCTCATGGTAAGGGTACTGCGGCTATACACTACTTCAGGTCAGTAGACAATTGTCATCACTTTACGGAGATTTTAGTGATCTGGTTGAAAAGCTCACACTCACCGCAGTCAACCTGCCTGAGAAGAGAAGGCCAGTTGGAGCCTCTGCAAGGGGCCTGAGGTGCGTGAGTTTCCCTCACTGCCTTGGAGATTGACCTCCGGAGGGCTGAGCTTACTGAAGCCTGTTATTTGTAAAATACAAATGGCCCTTTCACTCCTCGCCCTGCCGTACCACTCTGTTAAATGAGGCTCAGACACAGCCTGCAGTGCCATTTAAACGATGACAGTGTCACTTCCGCACGGCCTTCATCCTTCATTGCTGGACACTGCACTGGCTCAGGGATGGTGCTGCTCCTCCAGTGACGACTCCCTTGTGGTTTTCTGAGTGGATTCTTTTGATTAGATCCACCAGGATAGATTACATGGAGGGATGTAGTATATCTTACAAGTAGTCAACTGATCTGCAGTGACCTCAGAATAGAAAAGGAGACTCACACTTCAAAGGAGAAATTCTCATTTTTCCAGTTAAGTTATGCGAGTTGTGATGGTTAGTATATGCTTGGCCCAGGGAGTGGCACTATTAGAAGGTATGGCCCTGTTGGCATAGGTGTGGCCTTGTTGGAGTAGGTGTGTCTTTGTGGGTATAGACACATACCCACAAGATCCTCCTCCTGGCTGCCTGGAAGCCAGTTTTCTGATAGCAGCCTTTAGGTAAAGATACAGAATTCTCTGCTCCTCCTGCACCATGCCTGCCAGGATGCTGCCGTGTTCCCACCTTGATGACGATAGACTGAACCTCTGAAGCTGTAATCTACCACCAATTAAATGTTGTCCTTATAAGAGCCTTGGTCATGGTGTCTGCTCACAGCAGTAAAACCCTAAGACAAGCATTAAAGATGAGGCTGGTGGTGAAGGCCAATGATTGTGAACAATGGTTTCTAAGATAATAAGCGCTTTAAACATGGAGAGACCAGACACAGTGAGATGTGAGGATTTGTGGGTGGTGGGATCGGGGGGTGCCTTCCTAGCCTGTTATCCTCTTCCATTTAATGTCTGCAATGAGCTGCAATCTTATTGCATCAAAGCACATGTAGTGGCCATTTTATTAAATCCTAGTTTATGAAATGCTGCCGGAAACATTCATATTTAGACTGTTTTTGTGTTGTTTATACTTGAAGTCACTTAAAAGCTAGACATCTGAACTGACACTTTCTGAAAGTGTGCGAGTTTTTGTCTCTACTGCCATGGAAAACGTCTGAATGGACACAATTCAGTTGTCTTAACAGCTGAACAGTCTGGGCATCATATTTTAAGGAAAAATTCAGACAAAGCAGTGTTCTTTCAAGGGATTCATGGGGAAGATAGTCTCTGAAGCACCATTATCCTAACAAAACCCTAACCAAATTGAGTCGAGCAGGAGAGCCATGTCCTCATGGCATTTGAGGGCACAGATGTTACAAGATGTTTCCTGTCCAATCACATTGCGACAGTGGAGGGCCTGTAATTGGACAGAGAGGAGGAGGTGGAGCTAGGAGTTGTAGCGTGCAGATGCTCGAGGGCAGGTGGAGGCGAGGCTCGTGAGAGGTCTGAGTATCAAGATGGAATCAGACGTCAGATTTTCTAAAGGTTAGAAATTGGGAAACTTTTATCACTGTAAAATGACATCTTGTATTTGTGAGTTTAATATACATAGATCTAATTGGCTAGCTATTTCAGATTAAGAGTTGTGCATTACCAGGTGATTGGGTTGAGTGGGCGCAGGGTGGAAGTGAGATGAACTCATGGGAACTGCTCTGGACCTCCACTGGAGAGACAGCCAGGCTGACAGGACTGACAGGGAATTTGGGTCAGGCAGAGCGGGACCCTGCCAGGATTGGAAGCATGGTCTGGTGCCACCATGGAATTGGGGGGGGGGGGTTGTTTGTTTGTTTGGTTTGGTTTTTAATATTTTCTGCTACACACAGGGACAATGAGGGCCAAACCTGAACCTGAAATGTCCCCAAACCAGACCTCTCCTCTAGAACATTGTCCCCAGGCCAGAATCCATGCCTGTTCCCCAGGCTGAAAGTGCTGAATCTGCAGACTAAAGAGGAAGTGGAAATAAAGCCTATATACTGTGTGTCCAGCAAGCATGCTGTGCACATCTGCCCCAAAAGGATGCTCAAAGCTTGAATTCTGTAGCTACCTACTCCCGACAACCTACAATCTAGGCTTGGAAGGATTCTTCACCTGATGTTTAGCAGCCAAAATTCACATTTACACAGAAACAAGGCTTATGGGCAACAGAACAAAATTAAAACTGAAATTAGACAGGAAACAAATACCAAGCAGGGGATATTTACTGCATTAGTCTGTTCCTGTCACTGTAACAAAGCACCTACAGCTGGACAATGTATAAAG
This sequence comes from Apodemus sylvaticus, assembly GCF_947179515.1. Taxonomy (NCBI): domain Eukaryota; kingdom Metazoa; phylum Chordata; class Mammalia; order Rodentia; family Muridae; genus Apodemus; species Apodemus sylvaticus. The sequence continues at coordinate 6,050,291 of NC_067480.1, read as the reverse complement.
AAACAAGGTTTCTTTTGTTTCTAGTTCTGAATGTCTACAAGTATCCTGTTAGTATCTGCTAGCTCTGGTAATAGCCAATGGAAGAAGGTGTCACAATGGTGGGAGTGGATATAAGAATGCTTCAGGTAGGAGGTCTTATGCTACTCTTTGTGGGCTACTCTAGCAGCCCACCCCCACAGGAACTGACTCCCTGTGACCAGCAGTAATTCCTATCACATCAAGTGTCACCTCCTTCTGCTTTGTCACAGCACTGAAAGGCTTTAGCATCTCATGCATCATACGGGGACCAAGCTCCAGTGCATAGACCTTTGGGAAACAAACCACAGTACAACTATAGCAGGCATAAAAGTGTTATTAATACATCAGACAAAATTGAAAGGTTGAAAATAACAAGAGACTAGAGGGCTCCCTGGGCAAGGGCACTTGCTGCTAAGCTTGCTGACCTGAGCGTGAAGCCCAGAACTCACATGGTGGATGGAGAGAACTGACTCCCACAAGCTGTTCTTAGATCTCCATACATGCACTGTGGCATGCACATACATACATGCATGCACGCATAGGCACACATGCACTTGCATGCACATACACACATGCACACACATACATGCATGTACATACATGCATACACATACACATGTACACACATGTCCACACAGGCACATCCTAATTTAAGGAAATAACAGATATTTTAAGAGAATTAAAAACTAAGGGCATTTTTCAATCATCGCTAAGATACTTTTCAAATCAAAGAAATTTCAAACGTGCACACAATGATTCAATACGACTGGCGTGCCGGGAGTGTGGGCTTTAGAAGGCAGGGGGAGCGATCCGTTGAGATAGAAGCCAACTCTGGGTAAACTAAAGGAGCAGAGACTGCATAAAGATTGTTAAAGTGTTCTCTATGCTTCGTACTCGAGCGAGTGGGGGAAATGGAAGCATGGCACGTGAACCAAGGGTACAGTGTGAACAAGAACGCCCGGAAGGAGGCTGTGCTGCAGAAACTGATGGACTAATTGGGATTTTTAGCCAGGAGGTTGGAATGCTGCAGGTCCCGTGGCTAGTTACCTTGTCTTGGACCATCTCCAGCCCTAGAACAGCCATCCCTTGCCCAATTCTGTGTCTGGTCTAACATTCTGTGAGTGATACATCAAAGAGCCTTGCAATTATTAACTTAGCAGACCATTAGCTTCCACCAACCCCAAAGCTAAGCATGTCATCAGATTCCATTTAAGATCCACTGAGAAGCTTACCCCATAACGCTGCAGCGTCTCTGTGTCACCCAGAAATGCATTCTAAACTTGCCCTGTAACACTGCAGCATCTCTGTGTCACCCAGAAATGCATTCTAAACTTGCCCTGTAACACTGCAGCGTCTCTGTATCACCCAGCAATGCATCTAAACTTGCCCTGTAACACTGCAGCGTCTCTGTATCACCCAGCAATGCATTCTAAACTTGCCCTGTAACACTGCAGCGTCTCTGTATCACCCAGCAATGCATCTAAACTTGCCCTGTAACACTGCAGCGTCTCTGTATCACCCAGCAATGCATTCTAAACTTGCCCTGTAACACTGCAGCGTCTCTGTATCACCCAGCAATGCATCTAAACTTGCCCTGTAACACTGCAGCGTCTCTGTGTCACCCAGCAATGCATTCTAAACTTGCCCTGTAACACTGCAGTGTCTCTGTGTCACCCAGCAATGCATCTAAACTTGCCTTGGTCTATGGCTCTCTTTGTTCCATAAAAAATATAAAAGCTTGGTGAGACTACTCCCAAGTCATAATGTGCAACTTAGGGCAACCAGAAACTGTGTTCCCAGGCCGTGGCCACTCAAAATGGCTACAGAATAAGCTACCTCTTGTTCCCTTTAAGATGAGAGCTGAGGTTTGGCGCTGACAATATTTAGTAAAGAAATGGTACAAGGCCTTCTGTTGCATGTGACTTTGTTCTCTAAGCATTGCCTGGGATTTGGTGCAGACCAAAGACATCAATGGGAAATTTCAGAAGGAAACAACTGAACACATCCTAGCCTGTCACTCACCATTCTGAGTAGGGGAGATCTCACACACCTCACTCCATGCCACCTAGAAAAGAGGTTGCCCGTCTGTGAAGTGCAGCCACACTGGGAAAGCCCTGTGTCCTGCCTCTGTGGCACTGGGGCAGAGAGAAAGGAAGAGGTGGGGGCAGAGGCGAGGGCCCTTATTCCCATCAGCTCATGGTAGAGTTGTTATGTTTTATCAGGACCTTTTATTCTTCTGCTGTGTCCAGTTTATACAATAAACTTTATCATGGTTTTATATAGGATATATGATACTATATCATATCAGGGTTCAGGCGACCACTGTGGGTCTTAGAATGTATCTTTGTGGATAACTGGGCCCTACCCTAATTAGAGATAAATCCATTGAAAGACCTTGTTGACGAGAGCTCTGGAGTCATGGATGGACATCAAATCAACACAAATGCACGATGAGAACACACTTCAGAACTTTTCCAGTTGTGAAGGAGAAGAGTGAAATCATAAAAGAAGTCAACTGAAAATACATTCAGGAGGAAGCAGTGATTATAGGAAAACTGGGCCAAGCGATGGGGAGAAGAACATCTCGAGTCCTTGTGGAATTAGAGATCACCAGCACTGTTGGCTGAAGGACAGTTGAGGATCTGTTTTCCTAGTCTCTCTCCTCAATCAGAACTTCTTGAGGCTGATTTCACAGGCTCACACTAACTGGGCCCATTCTCCAGCAAACGCTCACTGGCATCCCCTACTGCTGTTTGGTGGTTTATTCCCACCAGAGCCGCCATAGGATATCTGATTCTGATTGAGAATGGAGGGTGGGTACACTCTGCACTCCATACTGTGGGGGCACGTTTGTCTTGTGTATGGTAGAAACAGAAGGTATAGGTAGGTTATCAATACCTTAGCACAGGCACAAGAGAATGGCTTGAGTGTTCTGAAATGATTATCCAGACCAGCTGGGCATGGAGGGGGTAGATGATTGACACCAGCAGACACAAACTCTATTGTGTGTGTTTCAAAAAGTTTCTGAACGCAGACATCCTGAGGAGGAGGGAAGGGTGCAAGAGATGATAATGAGAGAGACACGGATGCCTCAGGTCTCAGAACTGCGGCTGACCACTCTGGACGAGAGGAGCAAGGCTCAGCTCCCAGTGATGGCTGCCTTGGATCTGCTGAACTGTCCCATGAAGTCTGCTGGCTGGAGATGAGAGGGGAGACATATTTCAGGTACTAACCAGCCTCCTTCTCAAATCTTTCCAAATGAAACCTTGCTTCAGATCCAGCTCTGTCCATTGGCATAGGTGACAAGCATCGCTTGGCCTGCCTTCTGATTACAATTCCCAGAGTTGGGAGGCTTGGGTCCTGAGTTCTCATGGACATGTCAAAGTGTTTCTTGAGAGGTCAGGTTATTTCTCCTGGGAACAACTGCTCAGACCACAGGTCACCTCTTCTCTGTCCTCCACATCTCTCTGGCTCACCTTTCCACTTCCTTTTCTGCTCCTCCAGGCCTGGGTCTCTAACTGGAGACACAAAAGTTAGCTCCATGCTCTTGGACACCTAGGATTTTTGAGCCAAAATAATCCTGCTTCCTTTCTAAAGTATGCAGCTTTGCATATTTTGTTATGGCAACAGGAAAACACTATAACCACAACTATAAAAGAATAAACCTCATGGTTAACGTCCTAGTTCAAAATCTGCCAAATACTTTTCTGTAAACATTTGAAGGCCACTAAGGTCTTTTTTGCAACCACTTGATATGGTTGTAGTATGAAAGCAGCCACATGCAATATGTAACTGAATGACTGTGTACAATAAAACTTTATTGGCTGGAGAGATGGCTCAGCGGTTAAGAGCATTGACTGCTCTTCCAAAGGTCCATAGTTCAAATCCCAGTAACCACATGGTGGCTCACAGCCATCCGTAATGAGATCTGACGCCCTCTTCTGGTGTGTCTGAAGACAGCTACAGTGTACTTACATGTAATAAATAAATAAATATTAAAAAAAAAAAAAGAAGTACTAGGAGATTATAGAAGCACAAGATAGGCTTCTTAATTGTTCCCACAAAAATTAGATCCTGAGAGCTCTGATCAAATCAGTGAATTATCAGTCTCCATAGTTGGGCCTAGGTGTGTGAAGTACGTTCCTGGGACTGTATCTCTCCCTGGCTGCTCCCGTCTTTCCTTTTCTCCGCTGTCTGTCTGGATCAGTGGCTCTCAACCTGTGAGTTGGGACTCCTATGGGGGCTGAGCAACCTTTCCCGGGGGTCACCTAAGTCCATGGGAAAGAAAACACAGAGATTTACATTGTGATTTATAACAGTAGCAAAATGGGACTTATGAAGTAGTAGCTAAATAATCTTATGGTTGGGGGGTCACCGCGACATGAGGAACTGTATTAAAATATCACAGCATTAGGAAGGTTGGGAACCGCTGCTCTAGCTGTATCTAGGAGTAAGAAAGCTGCTCTGTCTCAGGTTCCCACCACCATGATGCTCTGCCTGGGTGAAAGGGGCCAAGCGCCCACTGGAGAGAACTCTCTCAACCATGAAACCCAAATTAGCCCTCTCTCATTTAACCTGTTGATGTCACAGTGGCAGTGAGGAGATGCCCTCTCCCATCCAACAGCATTAATTCCAGTCCTTAAATGCACTTGGAAAGCCCCTCTTGCAATACGAATTCTGTGGCAACTGACCCTGCTGGCCACACCAAACCCACCATTTTAGGCAGGAGCAGGGCTGTGCCGGGCAGTTCACACCTCGCCATATATGGCTTCCACAATGCTACTCCTTGGCAGCAACTGTCAGCAGAAGGCATAACAGAGGCTGGCCACTCAGTGAGGCACCATCTTGTGAGAGGCATTCCTCACAGCAGGCTGCTGCAGCTAAGCTTGGGCAGTGCTGTGATGCTGGCCTCAAACGCTACAGAGACACCCCTGGGTAAAATAGCCCAGTACAGTAGCAGGATTAGCCCTGTCTCCATCTATCAACAGACACGGAAGAGGGCAGACAGGTGGCTCTACCTGAGACTCTGTAAATTAGAGGCACAGCAAAAGGATAAGAGGTGACTGACACTAATCCTCCGAAACCACTCAAGGGGGGAATGCCAGGACAGCATCTCAAGTGTGGAGCCTGTGGAGATATGAGGCCACAGAGCCAGGTCTCCTGGCTGGGGGGCGGGGGAGGGGACTATGGCAGTCCTACAGTGAGGAGGGGTGAGGGGGTGGAGGGCTCACTTGGACCTTGGCAGGGAAAGTCTCAGGCAGCCTAGCAAAATTGAGGGGACTCTGAATGAAAGGTGAGAGTCAGAGACAGAAATAGGAAATGCTGGGTTTCCAGAGGAACAGGAACTGATGGGATGGGAAGAGACAAACACTGTAATGGAAGTCTTAGAGACGCAATGCATAAAAAGCCTTGAAGCAAAGGACTTCAGCTGGTGACAGATTAGGGATGGGGCAGGGTCAATCTTAGAGAGGGCTGTGCTGCAGCAGGGCTCTGCCAGACCAGATGCCCTAGACCAGATCTTGTCAATTGTGTCCCATATGCCTGTCACATGGTCACACCAATGCCTGTCCTGTGGCTGTGTTTCTTGATTGACCAGCCAACTGAGAATAGTTTGCCTGAACCCCCACTGTTTACAAGAATATCCTGGAGCAGGGAAGTCCCCAGGGTCCAAGATCAACTTTGCCCTACATTCGATTTTTTTTTTTTTGACTTGAAATATCTAGTGCAAAAAGCATGGTCTCTGTCAGCAGCCCGAACAATCCATCTGGGGCGTGTGGTGTCATCCCTCAGAGCCGGCATTTTTATCCAGAATTCTGTCTGATGCTCAGAACGAGAGAGGCCACTAGACCTGTAACCGGCCTGCTCTGTTTACCATTCCATTTCACCCTTGATTGGCTGTCACTTTCAGAGGTATTGAACACATGATGGAAGGGCTGAGTGGAAGTTTGCCACAGCCCCTCAGTCTTGGATTTTCACAGCCAGTTATTTTAACAGTTACCACAACTGAAACGAAAATGTAAAAACATTCATTATTTTAAAAAAATATATACTTATAAAAATGGTGCCACAGAATCTGAGCCTTGGTTGAATTGGAAACAACATGCTTTATATGGGGGTAGGTTGGTGTCCTTAAACTGTGTTTGAGAAGGGTGCTCTGGAGATACTGTGTGGTGTGGCCACCATCACCATCCAGTACAGACTCTGGTCCTGAAGCAAAGCCTGTCTCCTTCAGGAAACATTCACCAGCTCTTCCCTTACTACGGCTGCATAAGCTGAGTTTCAGCTTCTTACTAAGTGATGAGTCAGGAATTCTTGCACAGTTATTAAGAGAAAAGTGAAGGGGACATCCTGGTGCCTCCTTTGTTCTGACAAGCATGGGTGAGCTACAAGGAAAAGATACAGGTTACATAATACTGGCTAGAGCCCATATAAGCCACTGAAGTCTTCCCTAGATTCAGTTCCCCAACATGTACAAAAATAGGAAATATGTAACAGACCTGACACTTGGTAATAAGGGGGTGTAAATGGGAAATATGTAACAGACTTAAATGGGCCTGACACACAGTAACAAGGAGGTATAAATGGGAAACATGTAACAGACTTGTGTGCACTTAAATGGGCCTGGCACATGGAAAGCAGAGAGAAAATGTCATGTACACTTGTGTTGACATCATTATTGAATGGGTGTATTTGATTAGTCCACACACCAGCAACTATAGACCATACACCAGCTGAACTGTAGAGGCAGGGTAATATCTGCCACCAAAGAAACAGCCAGTGAGGTAATACTGGTGGCCATCCTGTCCCCATGCTGATGATTTATTTAGCTCATGGCTGCAAGTGTAATCAGGCATGCCCTGATCTTGTCAGAGATAGCTAAATACCTGCTGCTGCTTCCCGTAGCTACCTTTCCCTTCTCCAGAACAGCATTGCGTGGCATACCATAACTCCGGTTTACACATCATTACATGGTCTTTGATTGAAGAAACAAATATTTATCAATATAAAGACACCTGCTATTAAGTATTTAAAATGAGTTGATGTTGTATGCTAAGCAAAGCAACCTTGAGATGAGGCAAAGAGATATTGTCTGTTATTGTGGTATAGGATAGAGTAGGAGAGGTACTACTTAAGTTGTAAGTGGGTTTGTGTGTATGTGAGGGCAGTGTGTGTGTGTGTGTGTGTGTGTGTGTGTGTGTGTGTCACTCATTACATAGTTCAGGCTAAACTTGAAATCACTCTGCAGCCCAAATGCATCTGAACTTTTGGTCTTGCTGCCTTGGAATTCTCAGCACTGGGATTGCCGGAGAACATCTATGACATTTAATTACACCTTATATTAGCAACGCGTTACAAGTTATAAGCAACACGGAATGATATACATATACATGTAATTTAATTAATCCAATTATACACACATGTAAATAGCTCTTCAACTGTGATATGAACTGAAAAAGCGTGGGAGAAGTCTTTCTTAACAAGGGATTCAGCCCATAGCCTCAAGGGGCAATGTGTTTTATTCAGGCAAAATATTCAGGGATATTTCTGGGTTGCAGAGATGCCTCACCTAGTAGGAGCACTAGCTGCTCTTATAGAACACAGAGGTTCTATTCCCAAGACCCACTTGGTGGCTCACAACCATCTGTAACTTTAGTTCCAGGGAACCAAATCCCCCTTTCTTGTCCTCAAGGGCTATATGCATCCACATGGTTCATATGCAGACATGCAGACAAAAAAAAAATCTGCACATAAAACAGAATGAACCTTTATTAAAAAGAGAAGATTTTCCAGGGCCAGGGCCTCCCGTAGGCCAATGTCAATCAACTTCAAGAACTAAAGAAGCCCAGCACAGTGTACATTTGTGGGTGGCTATTGTGGTAGACAATAGACCCGAAGGTCATCAGACCCAGAGTTTGCAAGGTCTTGCAGACTTTATTGAGGATTTTGGATTCTGCCATGAGAACATGTGGATGGGTTTTAAAGTAGTGGTGTCACGCCCTCCTATTTGCATAAACCCCTAGGCTTCTGTGAGAAAGATGGATTAAAAGGGAGCCTTAAAAGAGAAGCAGAGAGACCCGAAGAGAAAGAGAGACGGAGACAGAGACAGAGAATCTGACAGAGGCCAGCGAGGCGACTCAGCCTGTAAAGCACTGTAAGGCTGCTCTGGCAGAGAACCAAGGTTTGGTTTCCAGCACCCATGGTGGCTCCGTCTGTGACTCCAGTTCCATTGGATGCAATGCCCTCTTTTGGCCTCCTCTGGCCCTGCTTACACATGGCACACTTAGATACGTATGTAGTGGATAGGGAAAAAAGCCCACTTGAACTATAATATAAAGATAGATAAATCTTTTTTAAAATAAAAGGTGGATAAATCAAACTAGACTGTCTGTATGTGGTCCCTTTTTAATGATGCATCTAAGCATAGCTATTTGAATAAAGAAAAGCACATACAAAGAAAGAGAATTAAGGTTTGGCAAATCTAAAGGTTTGCCTTGTTTTTACTCTAGAATCAAAAACTATTGGGCAAAAATTAGATTGCTCATATTGAGAAAGTCATAAGCATTTGTTGGCTTTTTATAAACCAAGGAATACTTCTCTGTATAAATCTATCATGATTACATCATGATAAAATTTGAATTTTAAAGACTTAAAGTAGTAATAGTAATATTCTTAAAGCTTCATTTGGGAATGATGGTGTGAGTCCTGTACTGTGTGTGTACATGTGCAAGTGTGTGTATGTGTGCATGTGTGCATATGTCCACTCATGTGTGCATGTGTGTGTACTCATGTGTGTGCATGTGTATGTACTCATATGTGTGTGCATGTGTATATACCCATGTGTGTTTGTGTGTGTGCATGTGTGACCTTCCCAAGACTCTGCCAGTCTAGTTGGAAGGCAGAAGTACCCATAGTTCTCTAGGGTTAGTGATGGGCTAAGACAGCCTTGAATCATCAGCAACACTGGAAAGGCACCTGCTTTGTTATTTACCTTAGGAATTATCCCACAGAAGTAGCTTCATGCCATAACACATGCCCAGCAGAACTGGGGAATCCTTCTTCCAAAAATTTTACACTTACCCTTCACTATATTATTAAGAGTTTATTTTCTCTTCTCCTTTGTCTCTCATGTTCCCGAAGTGCAGTTTTCAGAGTAGGCTGTCAGCGAGTTTGTAGGCAGCTCATACACAGCTATGGCAAACGAGGACAAAGGTAAAGAGCAAGTTCATAATTGCTCCTCGCATTTCACCATGGGATGGAAAAGGGCCCATCACCATCAGAACCCATGTGAAGGGACTAGCATCCCACAGAAGGCATGCTTCTGTTTTCCTCTGCCACAGAAAGCTAGGCATGCTGAATTTGTCACAGAGTGCTGCAATTAACAACACATAAACAACCGTCCCAAAGGCAAGCAAGTGACCACTCCCAGAGGGTTGCCTTTAGTTGTCAGCATTGCTTATCATTCCATGATATTTCCTTCAAAAAAATATCACACACACACATGCACATACACTCACACATGCACACACATGTACACACATATGCACACACATGCTGGAGCACACACACATGTGCACACTGAAAAGAAACAGAAGGAAGAAAAACACTGGAAACAAGGGATCACCCCTTGTCTTGTCATTGAGCCCCAAAAGGATCTTCTCTTCTCTGCCTTCAGCAACTTGGGTGAAAATGGGCCACATGCTATGGTCAGGTTTCTAACAGAAACTCCTTCAGTAGCCTTTCTCTTTGTCTATGCTTTCTGGTTCCTCTACCTGTGGAGAAAATCCAGGATGAGGATGAAGGATCACACACACACACACACACACACACACACACACACACACACACACACACGCACGCACACACACACTGAGCGAGTGCCACAAGAAGCCCTCTGTGGAGAAGCATGAGGCACTCCTCAGGAGTAGCGTGCTCTGTATGACAGAGCTGAAGCCTGTTGGCTGGATGCTGATACCAGCACAGACAGCAGGAAATCAGAGAAGGCTCGGGGGAGCTCTAAGCTATTATCCTTCTGATTTCTCATTCCAAGAGGTGTGTGTTAGATTGACAGATGGAAGAGAGATTTTCCTGCTAAGAATTTTGAGAAGAAATGTTGTGTGATGGTTGTTTTTGCTGTCCTTTGTTCTGAGTTCAAGTCTATAGTTCGAAAGTGATCTAATCCAGCAAAGGATGGAAACAAATTGTAATAGAGGGAGCAAAGGAAGGAAGGTAAATTGAAACTTGTCCAATGAACTGAGATGCTGAGGAGATGACCAGCAGGGATTGACACTCGACAGCTGATTAGAATTGCTGTCAATTACGAGAGGGAGAGAGGAAGGCAGAGGCCAAGGCAGATGGGCTGAAGTGTCCACTTGGGGCCCAATCCCCTTCCTATGTGATTGGAGGACCTCCCCTCCCCCACCAGATGGCCATTCCAAGCTGTAAGAGCTAAAGTTCACACCTCAGCCAGAATCTGGAAAAATAAATAGTTAAAAGCATATGGTGATTTTCCAGATGCATGGGCATAATTTGAAAATCCCAGTACAAAGGGGAGAAACACATTTTTTAGCTGTTGAAACCCTCGACAAGTCCTGTATATTTTGTTTGTATAGTTCACCAAAGTTTCTCTCCAGTCCAGAATTCCTTTCTAAATCTCAGATCTCAAGGTCTTCTCCAACAGACCCATTGTGAGGTCAGCTTATGATTTCACAGTGATTGGTGTGTTCCTCTCTCCAGGAGTCGTCCTCCGCCAGAAGACTGTCTCTGTCCTTCTAGCTGCTCGTGTCAGACAAGCTGGTGGTATTTCTGGATCTCTCCACCCCCACCTCTCACCCGCTAGCAGCTTCTCTGCTTCTGTTGTTAGGTATCTCCGTGATTCAGCTCACGGCCTCCACTCTAGCTGCAGCCATCCCCAGCCATCCCCAGCCATCCCCAGCGATCCCCAGCGATCCCCAGCGATCCCCTGGAAGAATGCGCAGACTCCTCCCTGGGCTCACGCTACCCTACCTTGGTCTTTTCTCAGCCCCGTAGTCCGTGCGACTCCTCTAAAACGAAGTTCCAGTGTGGTTTTCATCTCCACTTCAAAAGTCTAACAGACTCCCACTTCACTCAGAGCAAAGCCAAAGATGGTTCTGACAGCCTGGAAGCTTGGAAGGGGCATGCACGATGTCACCGTGACCTTGTGACCCTTTCACACCTGCTCCATTCAGCCATGCTGACTTTCTTGTTCCAGGGCCACCTCAAGAATGCCACCACCTTTTCAAGTATGTTCTCTTCCTCCTGAGGGTATTAGCGCTGGACTTATCTACACAGCAGTACTGCAGGACTCTGTTCAAGCATGGTTTTCTCAACCACTCTCCTAACAGTCCTATGTCAAATACCCTCCAGCCTATTCTTCCTCCTGTTTGTCTCCGATGTCTGACACACTGTATTTCTTCGAGGTTCTCTAGAGAACAGAACCAATAGGATGTGTAGTCATTTGTTACATTGTAGGAGATTTGTTACATTGGCTTACATGATAGGTCTAGAGAGTTCACTGAGGACTCTAGAGAGTCCTCAAGGCTGGATGTCTCAGCAATTCCAATCTGGTGGTGAAGACTGGAAGGATTCCCGATGAGTTGCTGGTCGTTATTCTATGTTGGAATCCAGAGAAAGATGAGTCCAGATATCAGCAAAGCAGTGGCATCGATCGAGTAGCTGAAGTTGTTAGCACAAACATGCCAAAATACAACTTCCTTTCTCCACGACCTTTTATCTGAACTAACACCGGAAGTGTTTTCCACATTTAAAGTGAGTCTGCACACTTCAAAGTTCAATCTATGAAAATCCCCCACAGGTACGTCCAGTGTCTTCCCTTTTAGTTGATTCCAGATCCAGTCAAGTTGACAGCCAAGGTTAATTGTCACACATAGAATGATTCCTTGTATCCTCAGGGAACATCTTGCAGAACTTCTAGTGGACACTCGAAGTCCCATACCCCCAACCTTCATTTCAAATACAGAAATATCTCTGATAAAATATAGTTTGTAAATTAATGTAGCTGAGCTTTGCTGCATGGTGGTCTGGAAGAAAAGCATGGGACAGTCATGTGACGGTCCCACATGGCTGACCTTGGTTTCTTCTTCCCCAACACCTCCCAAGTTCACACTGGTGCCATGCTGCCCAGCCCCCTTAACCACAAATGTCACTTAGGAGATGGATTCTATGACATAGCTCAAAAGCCTAGGGACAAAGAGACACTGTTCAGGACATCCCAGTATTGTAGAGATCAATGTTAAGAGACTGTTGGAATCTAGATATGTCTTAGAAGAGGCATAGTCTCAATACCTGATTCCTCAGTTTGGACCCTCAAGCTTTTATTGCACATGTTCTCTGTGTTGCTGACAAACCCACACGCAGCCTCTGCACCAATGGCAGTGACTGTGGGGCTGACCTCGTGTAGATAAAAGATGCATCTTGATCCATCAGAAATGGAGCTCTGCTCCTTCTTTAACTATGGGAGAAAGTTGAAGTACAAGAAGATCTGTTGTGGCAGAGTATTAACAGGAGTCTCTCCAGGCAATTTGCAAACTATGCAAACTTGATTTCTTCTATCATATTTGATGGCTAAGTGAGCAAAAAAAATGTAGAAAACATATTATGTGCATTTCTGAGAGATAGAATGGATTTCTTGATATTAACTTCTAAGGAAGTTGGCTCATTAATCATCTCGCTGTTTCTGCTAGTCCTTTGAGAGTGTGGATTCTCAGCTTTCTTGTGTATGTTGGACGAGGGAGTTGACCCGAGAATTTCAGTGAATCCTTCAAGGGCTGTGGCAGCTGTGTTGTTCAAGGATTCTTGTCAAGCACAACTCGATCTCACACACATCTAAGTTTAGTCAACACAAATGTAAGCCTTTAACTTGTGATTTCTGTACTGTACTTGACATCAGTTTGTGTCTTTGACCAAACTTTTGAAGTGGAGAGGACCTTAGAAGGAGGAGTCATTTGCATCCTTGTGTGAGGATCCACATTCTCGTGTGTGTGTGTGTGTGTGTGTGTGTGTGTGTGTGTGTGTAAACCCCTTTGAAGGTGATGTGAATTTTCCACTGGTACCATGGGGTGCACAATGTTTTGGTTTGGGTGTTGGTATTGGTTTTGATTTTGGTGAAAAGATTTTTTTCTATAAGCTCCTAAAGCATTATCACTGAGAATCAAACCCAATGATGAGATTTTAAGGAAACAAACAGGTTATTTGGAAATGAATCTCTTCTAGACAGTTAAATCAGTTTTTACTCCATCAATCAATGAAGACGAACTGTCTTCTCCCTCCAAGTATCCATCCCCTGATAATAAAGAGTTAGGATCCCAGTAACATGGTTCCCAACAAAGCCTCTAGTCTACCCTACTTCTGGCCCAGCTCATTCTACATTTCAAATTTAAGAGTCCATTTTACCAAAGAGCCGAGTACTGCAGACACAAGCAAGGGCCTGTGCAGGCCAGGCAGGCGCTCACCCCTGAGCCATGCCCTGCCTCTTCCTTCCCATTGCACAGTTTTTGAATCAACTGAAAAGTAACATATTTCCTGTGATGCTGCAAGGAGACACCAGATTGTTCATTCTGATCTACCTCTGCAATGTGTTTCGCCTTTTAAAAATAATCATGATTATCACAAGCCCGGGGAATCTATGCACTGAGGAAAGCAGCAAAGTTAAAAGGAAATCGTCTCATAGAATCTCTTGGCGAAAGCAGCCGGGTAGTACAGAGGCCTTAGCTCCGAATAACCAAAGCCTGGAGGAGCCGAGTGGTGTGAACACACTCACTGTCTTCATTCATTCATTCACTCCGCCTGCCACTACTGTGTGTCTGTCTGCTCTAGACTGGGAGTGAAGTGACAGCCACCCGGGAGTTCGGGGCTTCCGGGGGTGGAAGCTGATTAGGCCTCCCTTCCTCGTGGAGCAGCTGGACGTGGGCCCCACAGCTTTCCCCTGTCCACAGAACTCATCCTGTTGGCTCCTGCTCTTTTCCTGTCTGCCTTGAGATGGAAGTGCCCGAGCGATCACTCCTAGCTGGCAGTGCCTGTCTCTCCTTCAACCCCATGGCACAGGTGCCCTCTCAAAGGAGGCAGAAATCTAAAATATTCCCAGGTGTCTAGATGAGTCTAACAGGGCCTCAGTAGGGTTCCAACCTACTGGCCAGGTTCAAGGACATGCTGCCTTTCCTGCCCTCTTCCCATTGCCAGGTGCCAATGACCTGCTTTGGCATCCAGGTGGGTAAACTGAGGCAGGCAGCTTGTTGGAGGGTCAGGGTTTAGAGTCAATGATAGGATGGATACAGATACCTACAGGGGCTGCTGCCAATGACAGACAGCGATTAGAGATGCTACTCAGCAGACTTTTCTTTGAGGGAACAAAGCTTAATTTACAGGGGCTGGCACTCCCTGTGGCCAGCGGAAAAATTATGAACTCTTTTGACACCTTGGGGCCAGCAAGAAAGAAAAGAAAAAAAGAGAAAATTCACACACACACACACACACACACACACACACACACACGTGTGCACACATACACTGAGTAGATGAAGCAAAAGTAGAGTCCAACTAACTTTATACACACAAACATATACATATATGCATAACATACATACATACATATATGCAGACCTACAGATAGACAGACATATACACATTCACACATAGGATGGTTAGAGCAAAGCTCCAGCAAGCAGGCTCCAAGCATTCACACACACACACACACACACACACACACATACACACATATATACACACATATATATACACACACATATACACACATGCACACACATATATACACACACCTACACACATACACACACATATACACACACACATATATATATACACACATACACACATATACACACATGCACACATATATGCACAGATATATACACATACACACATATACACACACACACATACATACACACACTATTGGTTGGTGGGGCAAGCTTACACCCAGGCAAACTTTACACATATACATACATACACATAGTTGATGGGTGGAAGGAACAATGTTCCAGCCCTCCATACCTTATTCTTTCTTCCACAACTTATGTATCCCAACAAAATCTTTCAAGAAGTATAAAATTACATGATTACATTTTAGTTTTTCTTCTCTTAAATGATCATGACAAAACAGTGTATTCCCCAATACCTTTACAAGAAATAGCAATATGCAGTACAGGTAAAGAAAATAAATTATTCCCCCAAACCCACGAACCTTAGTAACTAAGCAACCTGTTTGTTATAGATTAACAAAGTGCTGGAAAGTGAGGTAGTTTTCTCGGACAGTTTCTCCTACTGGCAGGTGGCAATTTGCAGTTACAGAGAAAGGAATAATTATTTTACTATTTATCTTTAAAAGTAATCCTGTAAAAACCTCTAAACTTTTACATAAAATTCAGTCATATCTACCTTAAATCCTCAGAACGTATCTACTCATCAGCATTCTTATTCAATCATATCAGGAAGCTGAGGGCAAAGATGGGCATAAGAAATCAGTCATCACCAGTGCAGCCTCAGAGAGAGTCACGTCAGCCAGGGCTGCCGATGCTCATGTTCCCTGACCTTGAAGATCCCTCGCTTAACTAATAAGAGTGTGCCTCTCTGAACTTCAAACTGTTCCCTGAGATTTTCTACATCAGAGACAGGAGTAAAACCATCTCAACCTAGCTTCAATGACAACTTTATTTTTCCATATGTTTTCTAAGGGTGGTGGTCATTTATTGACAATCTAAGTATCTAAGTTCTTTCCTAGGGTGGTGATAGAATCATTACTCTGCCCCAGCAGCAATGCCTGACAGAGATCAAACATTTCTATTGTGAACGCCAGAGATACTGCCCAGTGAGGGGCTGGACGTTCCCTTAGCGTTTCATACAATTCTTAGATTAAGTGGGGTGTGAGGGCAGCAGGCAGAACAGAACTCCATAATAACATGAAGTGCTCAGGACACACAGTCCTCGGGTCCATCCCACACTGAGGGTCACCCATGAGACTGTGATAACCCTTGGGACGCATTCCATGAGGTTCTAAGGGCATTTGTTGTTCCTCCTGCATGGCCTTTGGCTGCCATGTTCTGCTGGCCTCCCCACTGAGGAGCCTCTCAGCTGGCCTTCTATGCAAGAGCTGACATTGTTTGTTAGCCCAGAGAAGGCAACAGAATCACAGGCTACGGAGCCTCCACAGACTCAAAAGTGAGTCTCGCCCACACCAGCTACCTCGCAATCTCTCCTGTTCTTTTATGCAAATCTCACAAGAGACTCTGGTGAGAATCAACAACCAGGATCTTTGACAACCTGGGTCCTTTTAAGACCCTTGTCAGCCCATGATCTAGCAAAAGAAGGACTCAGGAGCACCTGTCTATCTCAGGACAGAGTCCCTCATCTCTCCATGTGACAATCCAACACATTGGATCTGGGATAAAGAAAAGAAAAAGGATACAAAGGAATTACAATGTGGACTTGCATTTGGAGAGTAAGATTTATAGATTCTCCAACAAGAGGCAAAGCACAGCTATGTTGGCTGCATGTACCCAACACTGTCCAGTGACATCACACCCTTGCCGCCTCCAGTCCTCCCCAAGAGACTCTACACTCACTCACACATCTCCTAGGCAGTTTCTGCCACAGTGATGTATTCTTTAGGCAAGCCTCACCGTCTTCTTCCACAGACCCGAGAGTGAGAGGCCAAATCTTTTAAGTTCAGACTCCATTTAGAGAACCTGACCTAAGTTTAAACTCAGGTAAACTAACTTACAGGCATTAGTTTCCAAGTTGCCCACAACAAAACCCGAGCCTAGCTCCAGTCTCTAGGCTAATCCCCCAAAGACCAGCGTCTCTAGGTTACACCCTCAACAAGACCTGCATCTCCAGGTTATTCCCCCAACACACCTGCACCCACAGGTTACAAGCCTCTCCCTGCCTAACCACCACCAACGCAGAGGGAAACAGAAATTAAGTTTATGATATGACTCCCAGCAGCAGCCAATTATGTTAAAGGCCACAATACCTTTCCAATTAGAAGTTTGCACACTCACCCCCTCTTACTGTTTACTATAAAGTCTTGCCCCATACACGTTCAGGGCTTCCCCACCACCCAAACTGTCCTGCCTGACAGTGGTGTTGGAGGGCCCTGAGCTAGCTTGGGGGATAGAATAAAGACCCCACTGTGGGTTGCATCAGATCGGCTCCTGTCTGCTATTTTGGGGGATCACTGACATTTCCCTGGCACTATAAGAGCACCTGGGAGTGGTAACCAACCGTCTTCATGATCCTAACATCTGCATAGTCCCAGGGCACACAGATGCAGAGCAGGTACAACCTGGGTCCTTTTAAGACCCTTGTCAGCCCATGATCTAGCAAAGGAAGGACTCTGTCCTAAGCCCTTCACAGCCCCTTGCTGGGCAGGTGCACAGTGCAGTGAGCATGGCATTTAGGAGTGTGGGGATTTCCTCAAGTGGCGGGGCCACTGCACTGATGTCTGAGGAACTCAAGTCACAGAAGACAAACGAATATGGCTGATCGATCGTGCTCTTCCTGGCAGCTCTGGCCTCCCTGTCAGCGCCAGCGCCAGCGCCATATGTATCCGTGATGGGTACATCCCTAGTATGGAGACATGCTTTGCTCAAGCTCCAGTTCACCTTTTATTTTCTGCCCTCGACTGAGATAAGGAGCCTTAGGAAATATGTCGTCTCCTTGTAAATAAATTCCTAGGATGCTACTAAAAACTCTGCGTAGCAGGCTTCATGCTAATAGCTTTCACTTATGCTGGCCCTAAGGACGCCTAGGCTCTCCCGGCTTCATTATGGGCCCTCTCTCTCTGCTGCCCCTTTTTATTACTGCGCTGCCTCTATTTTTTTAATTAGCGACGCTTCGGATTTAACATGTAACCTGATGTGTAACTTAAAAGAAACACTTGAAGAGAGTTCTTTCCCGTACAAGGTCAAGATGGCCCCCATCACTGTTGTTGTTGTTTTTTTTTTAATAGCTTTTATGTTTCTCTGAAGCTTATTTTGTTTTCTTAAAGTGCACAGAAGGGTCATATTTTGGTATTCTTGGATTCATCATGAATAAGAAATGGCATCAAGGGTCCTGGCGCACATGACAAGCAAGCTGGAGATTTTGTTCCTCCTGGGTGGGTTATAGAAGAAGGCTGAGGAGAACTTCTGAGACAGCAGGTTAGCCCTGAGATACTTAGAGAGGGGGCATCAACGCCAACGCTCCATGAGGTGTTTCCACATTAGTCTAAGCTAGCGGCTTATGTCTTTGCCTTTTGATTTGCATCTTTTTGAGATAATTTCCTGAACTTGCCCTCTATCTTTTAGCCATTAACCAGAATCTCAGGGATTCCGGGAGGCTGAGGCAGGAAGTCACTCCTGGACCTGTCTCTATGATGTCAATAAGCACTTATTCTGAAGGCTTCACCTGTCCTGTGGTCTCTGACTATTGATGTATCAGAATACGTCTCCAGGGGCAAGTCCTTTCTTCATCTTTTTCCTCTTGCTTGGCTATTAACACACACAATCGCTCAGTGCTTTGAGGCCTCTCAGAGATTTATCTCCAAGATGCAAATAGATACTATTGCTTGCTGGGGGAAAAAACAGCTACTGCTTAATCCATCCCTATAGATAATGATATCTGTACCATATTTTCTGTTTTCCAGTATAGGACATGTTCACACTGGAATCCAGGTGTGCTGTCCTGAAGTCACTCTGTCTTTGGTTCCTGAAGAGTCAGTTTATTAACCAAAGCCCAAGAATGGAGTATTGCTTCTACACTCCATGAATTAAGTCAGCAGCTCAGTGATGACTACGTTTCCCTTTCTGGTGTGCAGTTAGCGCTATTATTCCACAAACAGATGTGCCTTTTCAATCGTCCTCCTTTCTCAGGAGCATGGGGTTTTTTGCTTAATTGTGTGTTCATACGTTGCAACTGCTGTTCAAAAGGTATTTCTGAGCAAACGCTGGCGCGCCTGCACACTGAGAGCCCAGAGATGCTGGAACACAACACTATCGGGAACGGAGTCGCAGACTCCCCGCATCAAGCACCAATTAGTTCCTATTCTTTGACAGCATGAGCTCCACAGCCAGTGCAGGCATCCTCAGCGCTTTGATTCTGAGTTTCTGGAACACCTGCAATTTACTTGAATGTGGAAGTGTGGGAGCTGTGACAGATAGGCGAGAGGCGTTCCACAGACAGTCGGTAAACGTGGAGTTAGACTACAGAGACAGAGGTTATAGTCCCTCCACACTAGTATTTTGAATAACTAAGCCCATTAGCTGGGATTTGGCTCAGCACTTCCCTTTATCAATAAAAAGAAGTATTTACAAAGAATCAATATCTAAAGCACGTTGGGCAAACTGCTCAGCTTTTGTGGTTCCCCAGTGAGTGTTAACAGAGGAAAAAAAAAAAAAAAACCTTACTGTTACACTTCTGAAAGCTTCCAGCAGAAGCTGGCAACCGAATAATTTTCCCCTCTTTTAAAAAGTACAATGAGCTCATAGGTCACCTTCAAAATATGGTAGATCCTTTCCCAGGAGTGGAACAGTGTGGGATCAAATGGCTGAGAAGGTGGCGGAGGAGATAAAATGATCTCTCAGCAGGATGGGGACGGAGCCCTTGGCCTCACCAGTGTGTCCGCTCAGAGCAAGGTCATGAAAGCTCTGTTTGAGCCAAAGCTGTCCACAGCAGAGACACTATGGCCCTGGCACACGCCCGGGCCTGCCTGACAGCTGCGCGCACTTCAGCCCAAAGCTTCAGTGAATGACCTGCCCCGCTCTGGGGAGCAGAGCTCGCCCTGTAATTTCCCACTGAGTCAGGAGGTCAAGTGAGAATTCCTCTGATGTTTTTAAATAGTCTTGGCTCTGATAAAGCAAAGCGGGCAGGGATTTTGGAGTGTGCCCACGTGGGCTGGCGGAGAGCTGCTGGTCTCCCATTACTCCACGTGGGCTGGGGGAGGCTTCCTCCACCACCGCCTCCAAGAGACACAGGTGAGATCTGTTCGCAGCGTTCAAGAGAGGAGTGTGTGCGCAGTTGTGTTAATGGCACGGGATGTCTAATTATCATCTGTAGGAACTGGCTTTCTTCTTTTGTGCATGGGAAAATTGGTACTGGCGTTTGGGTAGAAAATCATTTGTCCCTGTGAGTTTGTGGACCCTGGCCCCAGTATCTCCTAAGAAAAGAAGGAAGGCAAAGGCAGCAGCACGCAGCAAGAGCCTTACCTCAGAGCTTGGCAGAGCCCCTGCCCTGATGCTTTATTGCCCTTCCTATTCAAGAGGGGGGGAGCAGGCGGGGAGGAGTGAGGGGGTGTGCTCAGGTCAGACGCCTGCAGGGCAAGGACAAGTTGCTTTATCATCTCTCCTGGGCTTTGAGCTGGCTTCACACTGCTACCAAGGCTCTGGGACTCAAGGCGAGCTACGCCAGAGTCTTGGTACTCTTGCTTCATGGGTATCTCAGCTTAACACACTTGTTGAAGGCCCATGAGAGTCCCTGTCTTTCACTCAACTTTGCTTTCCTTGGTAGAAAGCACAGGATATCATCTTGCTCTGAGCTCCAGCCTCATGTTGTGGCTCGAGAAGGGGCTATAAAAGTTTAATTCAATTGAACTAAAAGCATTAATGTGAAATTAACTCTAAAAGTCTTGCCAGCAATCTCAGACCCTAGAACTTGCTGTTTGTCGTTGCTATTTTCTATAAACCACATGCAAAGCAATGGGAAGAATCTGCTCTGGGTGGACTTGTAGGTACTTTTACATATTTATTTTTTTATGCGTACGAGTGTCTTGTCTACGGGTGTGCATGTGCACCATGTGTGTGCCTGGTGCCAGAGGACGCCAGAAGACATCTGATCTCCTGGAACTGGAGTTACAGTTTTGAGCGCTGTATGGGTGCCGTGAACAGACCCCAGGTCCTCTCCAAGAACAAGTTCTGTCTCCCTAGTTCCTCCGTTCTGACTCTCTAATCCCGAGGCCACAGGACAGCATGATCACGTGACCCAGGCTCACTGTCAAGACTTGCCCTTGCGTCCATTTGCCTAATATCTGTGCCCTTTTAAAAACAATACAAAGACCAGCTTTGGGCTTCGTTTGCTCAGATGCCCTTGTGTGAAACTCAAGTGGTGAACAGTCATCCCCCCAAACTTCAAGGGTAATCGCTGTGTGTGTGTGTGTGTGTGTGTGTGTGGCTTGTCCTTCCTGCCTCCTCATCCCCCACCTCTGGGCTGTTCTCACACACACACACACACCTGTGGCTAACCTTGTCTCTGAGAGAATAGTGAGAAGCAGGAAGGACAACTGTTGGGGGCGGGGCTGGGAAAGAAGACTGAGGCTGCACACTGAGACCATCATGTTTATTCCCTGAAAGCCACGGTGCCATCTGGTTGTCACCAGCACACACAACCACAAATAGCCCCATACAGATCCTGTAGCCGTCTTAAAGGAATAGTTCCTATGATCGTTCCCCCCCAAACCCGAAGGGACAGCTTTGCCTGTTTTGGTCCCAGACAGCACTGAGCCTGCCCCTCCTTACCCTTTCGTCCTGAAAAAAGCTTGCGTGGGGCTCACACGGGAACTGTCTTGCTGTTGCCACCCAGGTGCAGGTTATTGACTCGAATGGAAAACACAGGAAAGGAGGTGATTTCCACCCTTCCCACTGTGCTTGGCACACAGGACAGAGAAGAATATATTTGATCTTGGAATTACGTCAAGTTGGACTTATCATTCACACTACTGAGAACTAAGCCACACTGCTAGAGTAGTTTGTTCCTTTCGGTAAAACCCAAAAGCCTGCTTCAGGTCATACTTTGAGTGAGATGAACATACTTTCTTGGTCAGGGATACGAGATACTAAACACAGATAAAAGCAAATGTCTCACCTGGTCCGATGCTCCACAGCCACTTAGCAAATGGGAGCCCAGCACTCACAGACACTAACATTAAAATGCTCAAACTAGAGAAGGACCCCAGCTAACAGTCCACACCAGCTGACCCGTGTCCATGTGTCTGAAGTCCACGCCTCCACTGTGTGCCTCAGTTGTGCTTTTTGTCCTTCAGGTAGCTGTAGAGCATCTCCAGACCGCCCTCCACCAGCTCCGGCAGGGGCTTGGATAAAGGATTATGGGAAATGTGCAGCCCTTTGTCCATGGGATTCCACGCGATCCTCCCCAGTCTGCAGAGCAGGTAGAGTTCATCCGGAAGGGTCTGGATGTCGTTGTTGTTCAGGTTGAGCAGCTCCAGGCTGGTGACGAGACAGAGCGACCTGGGGAAGGAGCGGATGTTGTTGCTCTCGGCGATGAAGATCTGCAGGCTAGCCAGGCACTGGATACTCTCGGCGATGTTTTCCAGGCGATTGCAGCCCACGTGCAGGAAGTCCAGCGCCTTCAGAGAGAACACACAGAGGGGGATGTGTGCGAAGCAGTTGTTGCTGAGGTTGAGCTTCCGAAGTCTGGAGAGGTCTGCGAAGCTGGCTGGGAGCTGGGACAGGCAGTTGTGTGACATGCTCAGCACTTCCAGGTTTCTGCAGAGGCTGAGCTCGGCCGGCACCTCCACCAGGCAGTTCATGTTGAGGAACAGGACCTTGAGGCTCTGGAGGAGACTGACTTCTCTGGGGAGACTCTTGAGGCAATTCCCGCACAGGTTTAGGACCACGATCCGGGTCAGCCTGCCCACCTCGGGAGGGAGAACTCGGAGCTGGTTGTGGGACAGGTTGAGTTTCTGGACCTCCAGCAAGCCCCAGAGGAAATCTGGGATGTCCGTCATCCCTTTCGTAACTAAGCTGAAGCTGACGTGCCGCATGCCACGCTTCAGCAGGGACCGGGGGTCCTTCCCCAAGAGCAGGGTATCGTCCCACGAAGAGAACTTCTGTCTCTTCCCCACCAGAAGCCTCTTGGGGTCCTTGTCATTGGAGCTGGCCCTGGACTGTTTAGCCCCCATTGGGTCTTTCTTTCCTCCTTCAGGGTTAGATGTTGGTCCTGCCTGAGCTCCCAAACCTCGGACTGTGGTGGGCAGTGGCAGTGGCAGTGGCAGTGTGGAGGTGAAGACAGAATATGACCAGGGGATCCTAGCATGGATAGAGCTTGTCTTGCCAGGCCTTGCAGATGACCGAGTCAGAACCTGCTTGGTTGCAGGAGAGCTGTGCCTGTTTCTGGGGGTGTGGTGAGGCGGTTTCTCTCTGAGTGGACAGCAGGCTGTAATGATACCCTTGTCTCTGAGGCTTCCAAACAGAACTGCCAGCTTCCCTCTGTGCGCCACAAGACAGCTGTCACTGTCATTCTGCTGGAGTATTACTGACCTGGTATGTGCTCACAGGTTACAGGGTGGTTTCATATAACTGCTCTCTCGGCTCTTCTTTGGTATCACAGTTGAGCAGGGTGATTAACAAATGTGGCTGGAAAAAGAAACAAAGTAGCAAAATACAGCTGACTGCACCAACAGCGATCCCTGGCTGAGGGAACTGATCCCAGAGTAGAGAGGCCATTGCCACTCGCCTGGGCGCTATAGGTGGCGTCAGGTTTCCAGAGCCAGGGCTCATCGGATGTTGTCACTGTGCCCACTGCAAGTGTCAATGAACTGTGCTGGTGAAAAAATAGCAAAAGCTGCCTGGACACTTGGCCCTGCCGCAGGCAGAGGCTCTCCCTGTGCCTCCCAAGGGTGACTTAGTGAGGAGGGTCCATTTCCCTCGCTGCTGCTGTGACTATGGGAGCTCCGGTCCCTCTGTGAAATGGCAGAACACATCCTACAAGCACAGGACACTCATTATTCTGCTGGGGTAGTGCCATCCCCTGACTACCATTTCTCTCTGTCTCTCTCTCTGTCTGGCTCTCTCTGTATCTCTCTAATTGTCTCTGTCTCTCTCTGTCTCTGATTTTCTCTGTTGCTGTCTCTGCATCTCTCTTACTGTCTCTATGATTTTTGTCTCTATCTCTGTCTCTGTCTCTCTGTGTTTCTGTCTCTCTGTCTCATTGTCTATCTCTCTGACTCTGTCTCTGTATCTGTCTCTCTCGTTGTCTCTATCTTTCTGTGCATTTCTATATCTATCTATCTATCTATCTATCTATGAAGGCTAATTCTAAGTGTTTAGTGTTCATGGCTGCTCTTATAGGTTGCTAAAGTTCATATGACTGAAACCCTGACCCTTCAGAGTGTATTTAGTGGCACAGCCACATTTGAGGACCCAAGGAGAAGACAGGTTTCCATAAGCTGAGAAGAGGCCTCCCAGGAGGAACAACTGAGCTCAGTGTGCTCTGTCCTCAGATCTGTGAGGACAGCAAGCATCTGTGGTTGAGCTGCCCATCCAGTGCCTGCTCTGGGAGCACTGTGCTTGCGTAGGGGTGGACCCTGTGCATACGTGGAAAATACGAAAAAATATCTATTTCTATGAATGGAAAGAGAAGGGCCAGCCAGGTGATGATATAGTTCTGAGGAAGGGCCTGGCAGTGTTGGTGACTGGTCCGGGGTGCATGGCTCTTGCCTGCCCAGACCCAGCTAATGTGCAGATGCTGCTCTGGGACCCTGGCCTTGCCAGGCTGCCCATGGACCCAGGAGCTCCAGCAAGGTTCTACCTGGGAGCTGCCCAGCAGCCTGCGAGTCTATGCCTGTGCCTGCTGAGGGGACCTTCCTGGGGCAGGAAGGGCAGCTGTGCCATGGGATGCTGCTTCTGTCTCCGAGTGGTGTTGCAGAACCTAACCTCAGTGCCTTTTGTTAGCCCTGAGACTCCTTGAGGGACATAGAGGCTTTGGAAGTTCTTTGTATGCGAGGTTGAGTATTGGGCTATTAGAGCGAGAAAAAACAATAGTGGGGATAGATTTTTAGCCTGTGATTTTGGATCAAGCAGTGTCTTGTCTATGCAAACATCATAAAACAATACAGAGCTGCTGCTTAAAAAATGGTGTATTTCTTTTCTTACAAGATTATGTCTAGGTCACGCTGCTGAGGCACCTCAGCCTGAGGACTGACAGGGGATAGGATGGGTTTTAACAGCTTCCTTCCTCATAATGACCAGCTATCTCTCCTGCTTGAACACTTCCCCAACAGCATTTGTGAGCATGTCCTGATAGTCAGTGTCCGCTGGATGCTAACTGTGTGAGAACCGAGGCACGTGTCTCGCACTTGTGTAGAACAGGTGTTTCAATCATTGGCATTTTAAAAACGATGAAACAGAGACAGAGAAAGGTCAAGTTGCTTATGCAGAATCAACTTACTGTCCAGGAACCCAGGCAGGAAACAGGAAAAGGGCTTAGCCCTATGGAGATAGGATTAGTAGGGGAAAGAACATGGCTCCTTGTTTTCAAGCTCTACGGGGAAGGACTAGAAGAACACCATTAACATTGATGATGTAGCCACATCATAGAAATAATTAATTAGATACAAACCCTGCACACTCTTCCTGTAACATAACCAAAAAGAACAAAGTAAAAATATATGTATTTCAGAAAACTTTAGTGTGCACAGTTTAAACACCAATGACCATGGGTCTTGGTTTCCTCATGGGCGAAGCTGTCTATAGGAGTATGTGTCCAGAGCCCCTTCCTTCTCTGTAAAGCCCCACAGCAAGTGTGACTCCTGGTGGCAATGTGGAAATCCATTTATATTGGTTGAGATGGGAGATTTGTATTTTAACTCATGGTTTGGAAGAAATTGTGTACACTCCATCGTGGTAGGAAGGCTGGATGGAGTTCACGGCAGTGGGACTATTTGGTGGGAGCTCCTCAACCCACTGGGCTACAGGCAGAGCACTGGAGTCAGAAGGGAAGGCAGTCTGTGAGTTTAGGTTCTTGTCCCTGTGGCCTGACATTTGCTAACTAGGTAACATATCCCAAGTTCTCACCATCTCTCAAAAAAAAAAAAAAAAAAAAAAAAAACAAAGGTACTGCCAAGTAGCAGCCAGGTGTTCAAGCAAATGAACCTGTGGGGGGTATTCAGATTCAAGCCATCACACCACTTAACCCTTGACTGGAGAAAGCACACACACACACACACACACACACACACACACTCAAATCCAAGAAAACTTTAATCATGACTATACTAATAAAGTTTTGATCAGCTGACAGGAGCTTGGCTCATCTGAGAAGAGGGAACCTCAATTGAGAAAACACCCTCATTAGACTCATCTGTAGGCAGAGCTGGGGGCGGGGGAGCATTGTCTTGATTGATGATGGATGCGGGAGGGCCCAGCCCACTGTGGCCAATGCCAGCTCAGCAGGGCATGCCTACAAGAAAGCAGGCTGAGCAGTGTTTCTCCACATTTTCTGCCTTGAGTTCCTTCCCTAACTCCCCCTTGTGGTGCACATGGAAAGATAAAACAAACCCAATAGACTTTGCTCCACAAGATACTTTTGGTCATAGTGTCTCTATCACAGCAATGGACAGCAAGTTAGGGCAGTGGCTTTGACACTGGCTTTGTGTAATAAGCAGTAAGGGAGTAATATATCAGGGTCCTTAACAGAACCCACACATCTGGCTTTTGCCAACAGAGACTTTTTAAATGCTTTCCAAGTGGGTTTCAGGCTGGAAGAGATTTATAAGAAAACATTGCTGAACATTTTTTGAAATTCCACTCTGTACTGAGATTGTCTTTAAACCTCAAGGAGGTCAAAGACGGATGCTGGGCACACCCTAATTTTAACTGCATTTCCTTAACCTTCTGATTATCGTTCTGACGTATGAAAAAAAAGTCATCATTTAAAAGAAATCTGAAGTGAAATAAAACCAAAATGATTAGAGTGTAAAATCGCAGCTCATGTAAATAACTGGAGCAATTCCCAAATTTAAAATAACAAAACGTCTATTTAAAAACAAAACACATTATTTGGGGGAGAGGGCAAGCAGTGATCAGAGAAACCTTACCCATGATCAACGCACTTGCCCAGCAAGTCTGAGGCAGGAAGTAAGAGTCTCCCGCTTTCATGACTTCCGGCTTCCAGGACTTCCGGCTTCTGTCACTTCCGGCTTCCGTCACTTCCGGCCTAACTACCTCAGTTTACCCTTCTGGGGCTGTGCCCCCCTTTGACTTCAGGACATTTTGCTAGTTCCACATCTTAGGAGTTCCACGGTGCTTCCCATCACTTCCCTTCCCCACACAAAGTTTCCATTGTGGACTACTGAGAAATAAGCCTTGTATAAACCACACCACTGGAATCAGATTATTAATATTTTTTTTTGTAAAACAATAGATTTGGGGTGGGGCAGGTGGTTCAGTCAGTAAAGAGCTGCCACATAAGCATTAAGTCACAAGTTCACATCTCCAGCAACCAGAGACAAGGCAGGTATGGAGGTCTGCATCTGTGTCCCTCAGCCCGTAGGCAGTATAGGGAAGCAATGGTGAGCTTCACATCAGTAAAGGTATTCGCCATGCGAGCCTGACACCCTGAATTTGATTCCTTGGAATGATGGAAAAGAAACCACGTATGTCTGTGGGAAGAGGAACAGCATGGGGCATGAAGACCAGCAGCAAAGAGAAGCTGCCTCAAGGCAGAAGGCAACAAGTGACCTCCATACACACACGTCCATGCATGTCTGCAACTCACACACATACACACATGTCCATGCATGTCTGCAACTCACACACATACACACATGTCCATGCATGTCTGCAACTCACACACATACACACATGTCCATGCATGTCTGCAACTCACACACATACACACATGTCCATGCATGTCTGCAACTCACACACATACACACATGTCCATGCATGTCTGCAACTCACACACATACAGGCATAAACGTACCATAAATTTAAGATTGAGAGCTATAAAGAAAAATGTCTGACTTTGTCCTCTGCACTTACACCCATGTCTATGAACACCTGTGTAACACACACACACAGACACACACTTGTATATACCTACACAAACACATAATATACTACATGTACACACACACATACACAATGCTTGTACCTACATGAACACATGCATACACTGTATGCACACACACACCTGTGTGACACATACATCTGTGTGACACACATACCTGTACATACATACATGAACACATACACTGCACACACACATACATACACACCTGTACATATCTACATGAACACATACATACACTGTGCACACACACACACACCTGTGTGATACATACCCATACATACCTACATGAACACATACATACACCGCATACACATGCACACACACATACCTGTACATGCCTCTATGAAAACATACATATACTACACATACACATGCACCTGTGCATACCTACATGAACATATACATGCACTGCACTGCATACACACACACCTGTACATACCTACACAAACATACATATACTATACATACACACACACACACCTGTGTGGCACACACATTGTACATACCTACACGAATACATATATACACTGCACACACACACCTGTAATACCTACATGAACACATGCATGCACTGCATACACACACACACACACACACAAATACACACACATACCGACATGTGTAGGAAAACAGAAGCTACCATAAGGATGGCTCGTCCCTCTGGAACAAAGCCTCCCATAGCACCAGCCTGTCATGGAAAACCCAGAACTCACCAGGGCTGCTCCAGCACTTGGAAAACACAAGTCTTCATTTTTACCTGGCCAAGTTTTATGAAATCTTCCCCAACTCAGTTTACCTTTTAAAAAATGTTGCTTCTGGAAGGAGATCTGCTTTATGACCCAGAGACGTCCTCCCAGGAAGCCCCTCCTCTGCTGGACTGGCCTTTGTCCAGGCTACCTTCTCCTGCAGCCCTGTGTCTCCTCTGAGCAATGAGCAAGCAGGGCAGAACTTCCTTGGCCCTGATCCAACAAAGCGCAGGCTGCTTTGGCAGCACTAAGCTTGGCGTGGATGTGAGCCAGGACAGTAGAGCGCTTGCCCACCAATGCACACACCCTGGGTTTGATCCACGGCAGTGCAAAATAAGTTGGTAAAATAAATAAACAAATTTGAAAAGACATGCTGATTACAGATTGGGAGAGCAATCAGATAATCAGCATTCGGTGTGTCAAGTTTATTTTAGAAAGCAAGGTCATGAGTTTAAGAGCATCCAGACTCTAGCAAACCCTGAGGCCAAGGACAGAGCTTTGTGGAACACTGGGGCTCCTTCCAAGAGCTTAGAAACTCGTGTGATGTTTTAGGATGTAAATTGATGAATGGTAAAATCAGATACTTTTTTTTAAAGGCAAAGAGGCAGAGGTCAGTTAAAAAATACCTCTGAGACTTAGACCTTCCTAAGAGCTGAGGGCATACTCGGCTTATATTTTATTCCTACACTTGATAAATCCCAAATTGGAATCTCTTTCCAAGACTCTCCAAGGTCCTCAAGATGGTTTTCATTTCAGGGTTGTCTGTGTGCAGTGACAGAGGGAGCTCCTCTGCCTGCAGGGGTGAGGAGGGAGAGTACTCTTTAGGGGATTCCTGTGGGGCCTCGAGGGTTGAGGCTCTGCCTGCAGGGGTGAGGAGGGAGAGTACTCTTTAGGGGATTCCTGTGGGGCCTCGAAGGTTGAGGAGCCAGGTCAGCTGGTAAAGGCTGGGATGCACAAATACAGAGTCCTGAGTTAGGATCCACAACGCTCAGGAAAGAAATCACCTGTGACAGTGGGCAGCTGGAGCCCTGGCATTGGTGAGGCAGAGGCAAGAAGTCCAGTGATCCAGTCCAGCTGGTCTCATCCAGTCAGTGAGGCCCAGGAACAGTGAATGACCTCATCTCAAAAATATGGTAGAGAGTGATCCAGGAAGACATCCAGTGAGATCTCAGACCTAACACACACACACACACACACATACACATATACAGCACACTCACACATATACACACACACACACACAGCACACTGACACATATACACACACTCACATGAACACACATACACACACACACACACTCACACACATACACACACACATACACACACTCATACACATAGCACACTCACACATACATACACACACATATACACACTCATACACACACAGCACACTCACACATACACATACACACATACATACACATACACACACACTCACACATATACAGACATGCTCACACACATACACACAGTCACACTCACATACATACACACTCACATGCACACACATATGCACACTCATACACGCACAGCACACTCACACATACACATTCACACACACGTACACACATACATACACAATCACACATATACACACATAGTCACATACACATACACACATGATCACACACATATACACACACTCATACACATACCGCACACTCACACACATATGTTCGTGCTTGCATGCACATACAGGCAAAAGTACACACACACATACATACATGCATACATATACATATACACACACATGAACACATACACAGGCAAAATTACACACACGCATACCAATAAGAACATATATACACCCAAACACACGCACAAAATTATTTAATAAGTAAGTTAAAGAATTAGGTCTTAAAGTCAGAGAACTTAGGCCTGATCCCTAGCCCTCCTACCTCCAGGTTGGTGAATTTAGTCCGACCACTTAGCACTTCTGACTCTCAGCTTCATCTCCAGAGAGAAAGAAAACTAGCATGGATCTAAACACTAACAAGGCCCGGAGATGTGAACGAGAGAGAGCTTTGCAGCAGGGCGGGAGGAGGCTTGCAGAGCAGCCAGAGCTACGTGCCGATGGGAGAGAGGATAGTGCCTACGAGCTGTGCGACCTGGGCATGCGATCTGCGTAGGGTACCTCAGCTCCTTTTAGAAGTTAGAAATAGAGCACATGAGACCAGCATGGTGGCACAGTGGACAGTGTCTGCCACCAAACCTGACTGCTTGAGTGGATCCCCACAATCCACATAGTTGAAGGAGAGGCCTGAGCCCTGTAAACTGTCTCTGACCCTTCCACAGGAAGCATGGCATGCACACGCAAATACACACAAACACAGACACAGTCACACTCAGACACACATACTGACACACACAGACACACAAAGACACACAGACACACACACAGAGACATACATACACAGACACACATAGGCATGCACACAGACACATACACAGACAGACACAGACACACACAAAAACATACACAGACACACACAGACACAGAGACACACACACATAGGCATGCACACAGACACATACACAGACAGACACAGACACACACAAACATACACAGACACACACAGACACAGAGACACACACACAGGCACACACAGACACACACACACAGAGACATACACAGAGACACACAGACAGACACACAGAGACACACACACACAGGCATGCACACAGACACATACATAGACTCAGACACATACACAGACCCACAATCACATACACAGACACACAAAGAGACCCACACACAGACACAGAGACACACACAAAGGCATGCACACAGACACATACACAGACAGACACACACAGAGACACACACACACACTTTAATGATCATGGTAAAGATAGATAAATGAAAAGCAATAAAGAAAAAGGAATAAAGTGAGCACAATACAGGCCCAGCACTTGAGGCCTGTGATTGATTGACAGCTGTCAGTGCTATCACCATGGACATCGCTGTCTTGAGAGTCACTTGAGTTTTAATGATTGCGTGTTAGTTGAAAGAAGGGAATGAAGGCACTCCACACTTCAACACAACCGTGGAAAGGACTGAAATTATATAAAAACTGTATCTGCAAGAGGCAAGAACCAAAATAAAACAGGAAAAAAAAAAGATCATTTGGACGTTAGTGAGTTTTATTTTTTTAATATTACTGTGAATAATCACAATGCTTCACCTTTTAAAAATGTGTCAGAGTAGCATAATGAATCCCCATCTATCCATCATCTCCGTTCATAAATAATAATTATTTTTAATCATACAGAAAATGTGTGTTTGTGCTACAGCCCATTATAACTTTTGTCCGTGAGGCAATATGGTTGACCTGGGGTGCGCCGGTAAGACACACAGACAGAAAGTAGTAAAAGGATGAACTAGGAATGTCCAGTTTGTGCACAGTGGTCAGGAGCGAACTGAGATGAGTTCCTGACGTGTGGTCCCTTTAGTCACTTAAGTAGCAGCTGCAAGAACTGAGACAGCTCAGTGTTTAAAGGCATTTGCTGCTCTTGCAGAGGACTGGGATTCAGTTCCCAGCATCTACACAGCAGCTCGCCGCTCCAGTTCCAGGAGACCCAAGGCCGTCTTCCAGACTTCTCAGGCATCAGGCACATGCCCCGATGCAGTCAAAACCTTTGCACACGTCAAAGAAAAGTAAATGAACTCACAAACAGTATAAAAGGAACACTTGCTTGTTGCCAGGCTTGGCCACGCCCTCCTCCCCTCCCCCTCCCCGCCCTCTCCTTCCTCACCCTTCTTCCCCTCCCTCTCATTTCAGCCGTCTTACCCTGTAGTTCAGACTGGCACAGAACTTACTACATACCCCATCCCAGGCTAGTCCCAAACTCTCAGCAATCCTCCTGCCTTAGCAATTGCCCAGGGTCAAGAAAGCTGAGGCTGGACGGAGAACTAGGTCTCATCTTGTTGGCAGTTGTTCATACTTGAACGCACCTTGTCTTCAGGCTCACAGATTCTGTCTTTACCTGTAGGCTCAGGAGCTTGGGAGGCAGTGTCTGGGGGAGGGCCCAGTGGGGTACGACCAAAGCCTCATAGTGACAGTGTGGCACCTGTCCTCATGCTGGATGCCTCTCCCATCCTGTTATTGACATGTTACTTATTGTGCAGTTGGGGAAAGACCTAGGTACGTTTTTTGATTCAGTTATCTAATAAAATTTTGTATCTCATTCATTATCAGTGTACGCAAGTGCTTGTGCTCCTGGAGGCGACATCCAGGAGGGAGAGGCGATGGAAAAGGAGGTGCGAAGCCGAGAGCATCGCCTGAGCTTTGTGTGAGGAGTTGTGAGCATCACCTGAGGAGTTTTGTGTGAGGAGTTGTGCGCAGCCTTTTTGCAGGATGGCAGTTTTTAGTAACTAATTGCAAGGTTCAAGGAAATCCTAGGAGTGATATTTGGCAGGCTGAGGAGATTCTGTTCTTAACTAGCAGCAAAATTAGCCCCAGTGACACAATAAAAGTCAAGTTTAACTCAAGTTAATCAGCTATTGAACCCCGGGCACTTTCCCAGAGTGGAGCAGACATCGAACAAGAAATGGAACCAAAAATAGATGGGAACAAGGAAAAGAGAGACAAAGGAGGCAGACAGAATGGAAGAGGAAGGAGAGGAGGAATGGCGATGGGAGGAGGAAGAGGAGGAGAAAGAAATGGAGGAGGAAAAGGAGGAAGAGGAGGAGAAAGATGGAGGAGGAAGAGTAGGAAGAGGAGGAAAAAGAGATGGAGGAGGAAGAGGAGGAAGAGGAGGAGAAAGATGGAGGAGGAAGAGTAGGAAGAGGAGGAAAAAGAGATGGAGGAGGAAGAGGAGGAGAAGGAGGAGAAAGAGATGGAGGAGGAAGAGGAGGAAGAGGAAGAATTGAAATGTGAAGAGGAGAAGGAGGAGAGATGTGAGGGGTCTGGAAAAGGAAAGACAGGGCAGAAGAGTAGAGGACAGGGAAGGGGAAGGGTGTGGAGAGAAGGGGAGGGAGGAGAGGAAAGGGGAGGGGAGGCGAAAGGAGGAAAGGGGAGGGGAGATGGGGAGGGAGAAGGAGGGGAGAGAGGGGAAGGGGAGGTCAGAGTGTGGAGGGAAGAAGATGAGGGGAGGGGGAAGGAGGAAAGGAGTTGGAGAGGGGAGGAGGGGGAGGAGGAGAGGGGTAAAGGGAGGAGGAGAGGGGAGAGGACACAGGAAGGGCTGGACAGAGAACAAGCTCTCCCTGAAGGATAGCACCAAGGGCGCATGTTGAGACGTGATTCTCCTCACAAGGCCTCGCAGGCTATGACATTTACAATCAAGTCAACAGAGAATCCTCTGTTTTAGAACATGATTCAGGGATCTTATTTTCAGCCTCTTTTGAAATGGGCTAGCCACCATCAAGTTAATTACATAGAGTCCTGCCAAAGCATTTCACAACTCTCTTCTTGAAGCCAAGCAAATTATTTTTAACCAGTAGACACTGAAGTCTCTTTGAAGCAGAAGAACTCTTCTCACAGAACTGTGTCTTTCCACTACTGATTCTAATCTCATACTTCAGAACACTTGAAACATCTGAGGGTCAGCAACGGACACAGGAAACTTCATCAAAAAAAGAGAACAGCACAGGAAGCGAGAGGGCCTGAGAATCTCTGGTTCATTACATCTATGCTTATACATCATTGAGTTGAGACCCAGAACTGTTGAATGATGCCCCAGTCCTGGGGTCAGCACTTATTTTATTTTTTCCAACTGCACATTGGTTAGAAGTGGCTGACCCTGAAGGCTTGATCTCATGTAGGAAACAGAGACGGCATCCTTCAGGTAAGCTGTGCACTGGGGACTCTGCTCATGCCCAGCAGAAGCTCAATGCCTGCATGTACTTAGGCTTAAAAACAAAAGCCAAGCCTTCCTATTTTTCTTCTCCATGGAACTAAGAGGCAGAGCGTGGCCCCAAAGGCAAGACGAGATGTTTAAAAGAGACATTGTCTGAGCTAAAGAGAAGGCCAGGTAAGCCTGGGCCTTGTATACCCATGTGCACTTCTAAATTGCTCAATAAAAGATACCATCACTGTATGGGATGTGAAGACAAGAGACTGTTTCGATTCTCCCTTAGAATGTTCTATTTAATCTGCTGCATGAGTCCTCTTGGGGAGGTGTAAAGAAATTTATTCATCTCAGAAAGAGTGCCAATGACACACAAGGCCAATTGCAGCCAAGCTTACGACAAAGGAGCAGTAAGTTCAGCTGTGGTTCCTGTACTGGCTGGTTTTGTGTGTCAACTTGACACAGGCTGGAGTTATCACAGAGAAAGGAGCTTCAGTTGGGGAAGTGCCTCCATGAAATCCAGATGTGGGGCATTTTCTCAATTGGTGATCAAGTGGGGAGGACCCCTTGTGGGTGGTGCCATCTCTGGGCTGGTGTTCTTGGGTTCTATAAGAGAGCAGGCTGAGCAAGCCAGGGGAAGCAAGTCAGTAAGGAACACCTCTCCATGGCCTCTGCATCAGCTCCTGCTTCCAACCCTGCTTGAGTTCCAGTCCTGACTTCCTTTTGTGATGAACAGCAATGCAGAAATGTAAGCTGAATAAACCCTTTCCTCCCCAACTTGCTTCTTGGTCATGATGTTTGTGCAGGAACAGAAACCCTGACTAAGACAGTTCCTTACAGGAGCACAGATGATTTAATGAATCCAAGTGATCAAAGAGAAGCCTCCCTGTCCACACTGTCAACCTCTGGAGTCTACCTGAGGAGGTGTGGTCGCCAAGCATCTTGCTCTACCCTGGAGCGTCTTCTGCATCGAGAGTAGGTTGTTATTGAGCGCAGCCTTGTGGGAATCTCTTGAAGTTCTTCCCAGTCGCTGATTCCAGTGTGGCAGGAGCATCCATGTCTCTCCCGGAACACAGACTTTCTCAATACAGCCTCAGTCCTGAGTGCAGAGCAGGGCGTGGTGGGTATCACGCCGCAGAAGGGGGCATGGAGGGGCTTGTAAAGAACAGCTGAGACTAAGAATCGAGCTGAGCTTGCGTCACTTAACTGGATATGTTCTTCAATCAAAATGCATTATCTGATTCTTTTCATTTAGATGGAGAGAGTCTTGCTTTGGAAATAGGTGATTGTCACAGTATTTTAAAATGAGGCATTAGCCAGCGATTTACTGTGAGTGAATTCGACCTTAAAGATAGTTAGGGATGCAGAGGCCCCTCCAAAGCAGAGCTCCCGAATACTTTTTGCCAGAATAATGATGGTCTTGTGAGAAATGTTAACAGTTCAGCACCCATAACTTTCTAGTGCAGGTGAATAAATGTGTTTGTGTATGTGTGTGGTGTGTGTATGTTTGTGTGTGTTGTATGTATGTATGTATATATATATATGTGTGTGTGTGTGTGTGTGTGTGGTTATGAGTATGTTTTTGTGTGTTTGTGTTTGCTTGTATGTATGGGTAGTGAGTGTTTGATTATGTATATATTTGTGTGTGGGTTTGTATATATGTGTGTACATGCATGGGTATTTGTGTATGTGTTTGCCTGTATTCATATGTGTGTGTTTGTGTTTGTGTGTGTGTGTGCTTACGTGGTTGTGTGTGATCATATCTGTATGTGCAGGCACGTGTATGTGTATGTTTGTGTATTTGCTTCAAATAGAAATGATGCTGGACTTTTGAACCATTGAAAATGTACTTCACATACAGATGTGAGCATGCAGCTGTACCTCTGATGGGCCCATTAGAGAGCTGCTCTGGCCTGCAGAGTCCTTCCCGGGCCAGACCAGCAGGGCCCTGGAGCCCATTCCGTGACCCCAGTGACCTTCCCTCATGCTCCCACTGGGCTTGCTCCCTGCACTCCAGACTCTGACTTTCCACTCCCCTTCTCCTGCTCACCTCCCACTCAGCACTTCACACCACCCTGCAGGGCTGCCTTGGGACCTGGGGGCTGCCATTGTCAGGTGGATTCGTTTCCTTTATCATCTTTTCAGATCACCAAGCATCCAGGGAGAAGCCTGGCGTATCGTGCATCAGGATCTCTTTTGACTTGGAAGCAGTGATACAAATGCGTTATGATATATAATTGTTTTGTTACTTCTCTGATGCAGTTATAAAATACCCCAAGTAGGGCAGCTTCTAGGAAAAGCCTCTGATTCCAGAGGAAAACTCCACAGTGGGGGCAGGCGGTCAGAGTAGGAAGCTGAGAGACCAGAACAGGAAGCAGAGAGAATGAGCAGGACGTAGAGTTGGTCTCTCAGCTCTCAAAGCCTGTCCCCAGTGATGTGTGCCCTCCAGCAAGGCCACATTATCCCTCAAACAGCACCACCAACTGGAGACCTAGTGCTCAAAGAAAAGAGTTTTTTACTATTTCTCATTTAAACTACCACGATGATATCTAAATATATATATATATAATAATATCTAAAAATACACACAATATCTCACATATAAAAACATCTAAATAAAATATGTAACAATATATAAAAAATATTTGTTTAGTTTACTTGATTACTTTTGGTATTTTTTTTAAAGCACTACTTGGTAAGACTATTTGAACATTCTCCACTTACTTAAAATTTTAGACTGGGTTAAAGGTTTTAGGGTAGGCTGCAGAGGTCAGAAGTTGAAAACCAGTATGTTCTAAAGAGTTACGAAGCAAAAGGGAGGGAGAAAGAGTGTGAATGTGTAGCAGCAGATGACAGAAATTAGGATGAAGGAGGGAGGTAGAGATTATTCCAGGTTATAGTCCACTACTTTGGAGAAGTCAAGGCAGGAACCGGAAGACCACATCACACCCACAGTCAAGAGGGGAGAGACATGTGGACACATGGATTCTCACTCGCCCGCTTGCTTATTTGCAAGCAACTCAATTTCTCCAGCCTTAGGAGGCCTAGGGAGTGGTGCTTCCCACAGTGAAGTGGGTCTTCGTGCGTCGGTTAACTTAGTTAACACAGTGTGTAAGCCCACCTGTCCGGAACAGACAACTCCCTGGATTGCTGAGGACTGATGTTCACGTAAGCTAAGTCTGATGTATGTTTTCACTTCAGTACACAAGGTCTCTTGTCCCAACAGCACAGGATGTACAATGGGGGAATGTAGGGGAGAAGTTCACCAGGTTGTGTGCTTGCTTCCGTTAGACCAAGGTGGGAAGAGCCATAGCCTTGGCTGTGGCTTTTACGGGCACCTGACTGGCATAACTCAGTGCCATTCTCTGGGAATCCCGGGTATGGCCCTGACGGATGTCCATCTTCCTGGCCCGTATTAAATAACGCTTACTTCAATTAGACAATTATGGCTTTAGTCTTTCTCCTTGAAATTTTCAGGTTTAACAGTTCCTCCAAACACATTCTCGCCGGCTAATTCAGGGTACACAATCCAGACTCGCTTTCCAGGAGATTTTAGATTGTCCAGAGCTGACAAGTGGAGCTGACAGTTTCTTCTGCCATAAAAAAAAAAAAAACCTGGGGTTCAATTTCTGGCATCACCAAGAGAAGAGGGGTGAAGGAAATTAAAACGACAGAGAGCAATAGAATTTGCCTCACAGAGCTGCTGGAGCTGTGCGGCTTCCGCAGGAGGGCAGGCTTGCGACTGGAAAGACGGATGCTTGTGTCCTAGATGATGCTTTTGTGTAGTGGCCTCATTAGGTGACTTGGCAGATGTTCTTTGCGGCCACCATTGCAACTCGTTCCCTGCCTGCCTTTGATCTCCCGAACTCCAAGGGTTCCCAGGATAGAAATGCTCTTTGTGATTAATATGAGATTGCTTGGGGTACAGTGACAGGGACATGGAGCCATCCTATAGGCATCTCATGGAGAAATCTTTTGTGGGCTCTGAGCTCTGGTCGCCTATTTCTATGGGATGAGGGGATCAGTGTGGACTGTGAGCAACATATGCCACTGTCACACACTGATACAACAGGAAGTTCTAAAATGTCACCTGCTTGTGCCCCTCACTAAGACTCACTTTCATGGTGATTGATTGTACATTTCAAAGATGTCGCATAGCACAAAGTTCTCTTCCTTCGACCTGAGCATATTTTACCACGATACCTGTTCTTTCTTTTATTAATTGGTCATCTTCTTCTGGTCAATATTCCTTCACCATTTTACCAGTTATTTTGCCCTCAACTTTTTTTTGACACCTCTGAGACTTTCATGTTCTAGGGGTTTTGATTTTCTTCCAGTGATGATTCTCTTTAACGCATCTTGTCACGAAGACTTTGATTGCATTAGAATTAGTTCTGGTTGGAGTTGTTCCTATCACCTGTATCTGTCTGAGCAGATCTGTTTTCTTTAGTTTACTGCTCTCCCCTTTCCTGTCATCTTTGATCAACTGACTCTTTTATTCATTCTATTTCTTTTACAATTATTTTGGAGGGAGATGAATGACACCTTTTATTCATTAAAATGTTTTAAGCATTGTGATGGTTTGTATATGTTTGGGCCAAGGAATGGCACTATTAGGAGGTATGGCCATGGTAGAGCAGGTGTGTCACTGTGGGTGTGGGCTTTAATACCCTAGTCCTAGCTGCCTGGAAGCCAGTATTCTGCTAGCAGTCTTTAGGTGAAGATGTAGAACTCTCAGCAACTCCTGTACCATGCCTGCCTGGACGCCGCCATATTCCTGTCTTGATGATAATAGACTGAACCTCTGAACCTCTAAGCCAGCCCCAATTAAATGTAGTCCTTATGAGAGTTGCCTTGGTATTGGTGTCTGTTCAGAGCAATAAAACCCATCTAAGACAAGCATTAAAGTTGAGGCTGGTGGCAAAGGCTTATAATCGTCAGTGCTCTGCTTGGGAAGCTGAGGCAGGAGAATGGCACTTGCAAGACTTTCCTGAGCTGCAGAGCAATTTGAAGATGAGCCTGGTCAAGTAGTGAGACCCTGTTTCAAATCTAATCAGAGATAAATTTTGAAGCGGCTTTGTGTTGGTGCTAGAACAGTTACTTACTGTTTGTTAGGCCCTGGGTTCAACCTCCAGTGTGGAAAAATATGACTCTCAAACACTATCAGATGGGGAAGGAAGAGAGGGAGAGGGAGAGAGAAAGTTAATAACCAACTCTATTCTAGGTACTGCCACGGGTTCTCGGGAAAAGATTAAATGATATCACTATTCTTGTGACTCTCATCTTTGTGTGCCTTTTCATGCAAAATGAATCAACAACAGATATAATAAAAAGTAAATTAAATTACACACTGGAAAGTAATAAGCATTCTGAAAAATAAGAAAAGAGAAGATTAATGTGGAGTGCAGGGGTTGGGCGGAATCTGAACAGTTACATGGTGTGGGTCTCAGAGACAAGGTCCCCAGAGCAGACACAAAGGGGACGGAAGGATTTAGCTGTGCAGATTCAGAGAATAGACATCCAAGAAACCTCAGAGCAATGATAGGAATGCTGCCCTAGAGAACAGAAGACCATGCAAAGGCTCCCCACCCCCCATCCCCCAAAAAACAGTAACACTGAGCCGGGTGGGAGGAACTCATCGCAGACCCTTGAGCAAGACTGTGATAGGAGCTAGCTTAGACTTCTGAAGACAGGCACACACACACACACACACACACACAGGAATAAGCATCTGGCATAGAAAAGGTTGACACCTGCCATGCATGAACATGCAAACGGAACGGCAGGACGTGACGCTAAGTGAGCCTGGCACAGAGAACGCAGTGCTCTGTGTCCTTGCTCATCTCCAGAAGCCGAGAGCGCCGACCTCGCAGCAGACGGTAAAGCGATGGCTACTGGTGACTTAATGGGAAGGCGGGAAGGTGTACAGGGAGATGGGGGCCAGCATACATTAAATCAGAAGACCTGAGTTTACTCTTACTACAGTGCAATCAGGCAATGAAGGGCGACAACAGCTTTCCTTGTGCTTTGTTTTGGTGTTTTACTTTTACCTTTGTGACCAACAGATTTATATTCTCAAATATCTAGAAGATCAGAAGGTTCCCAACAGTAGAAATGGTAAGTGTTGAAGCCCCCTCATCTCCAGTTTTAATGATTTTGTTTTCATTCTTTAATTACGCATCGGGTGCACATGAGTACAATGGCCAGCAGAGGGCCCTGAGTTCTCCGGAGCTGGAGGACACTGCCTCAAGTGGTGCTGGGAACTGAAACTGGTCTTCGGGAGGAGCAGTGAACACTCTTAACCACATACAGTTCTCTTCATCCCTCCATCTCCGTCTTAACAGGGCTCATATTGTTTCAGCACAGGTTTATTTATAATGATTGAAAGATGCTACTTCGCGGGAATAATTGTCCAAGATCAACGGAGCAAATGTCCGATGACAGGTAATACTTATCCCAAACGCTGTAAGATTTTCACTCCCCCCCACATAGGGCCTTTTTTTTTTTTTTTTTTTTTTTTTTTTTTTTTTTTTTTGCCATGATGGATGTATTTGAGAGGGTTTCCCAGGATATAAATCCCCAAATCACCATTTCTTGAAGGAGCAAAAACTGTACATTAAGACGCTGTCCCAGAAGGCACACAACTACGATGCACTATTTTAGCCCCCACTAGAGTCTATCAGTGAAACAAACAAATCTCGATCTTTAGATCCTGACCTCTATAGCTAACCCTAGATTACTGGATTTCAACCTCTCTTTACAAATTCAAACAACTTTGTTTCCTCCTCTGGCCCCAAGTGTGTTCTTCCCATTGGTCATGGTACAGGACGCAAAGCACTCTGGGTCAATACTAAGTATCCAGCGACTGCCGATGGATGGCGTTTTTAATTTTTCTTTGGCGACATCTTGTGTGTATGAATCCAGCGAGCGCAGCCAGATCGTGAATGTCTTAGCACTAACCTGTGAGCATTCAACAAAGGCAAGGTCTGGAGGCCTGGTTTCTTTGTTGTCAAGTCCTTTGTGGTCAAAATGTAATACTTACTGGTGTCTTTATACCACTTGTGGTCCTGTAAAATTCTGGTCTTAGAATGTCTTCAGCTCAATTTACAGGCTTTAAGAACCAATTTTTCTCTTGCACTAACTTGGAAATTTGGAGACTAATTTCCCACCTCGATGATCGCATTGCAGGGAAAGACTGCGGGGAATGGCACAAAGCTGTTCTTGGCATGTTCAGACACAGAATGTTTCAAAAGGGAACGTTAGGCCATGTTCCTGTCTCAACATTTACTGTTAACCCCCAAATGTAGTCACTCAACAGTATTTACCAGCTTCGCATGAAAGCCCAAATGTAGTCACTTGACAGTATTTACCAGCTTAGCATCAAAGTCCAGTAAGAATAGCTACCATAACTGTGTCAGTACCTGACATTGTCAGGTCTGACAAAAGACCCAGTGCAGGTCTTTTAACAAATTAAGATTTGTGATTTCTCTGAGATAACTAACCTCATTTTAATTAAATCCGTGAGGAATTTTATTTTTCAAATTTAAGAGCAAGTAGCAGGTGGAATGGTATAAAGTCATATGCAGAAACAAGTGGTGTATTAAGTTCTTCGTGATTGTAATTGTCACATTTCAAGTTCTGCTTGTTAAACTCTAGGATAAGTGAGGATATGAAACCTGATTCTGCTCTGGCTTCCCGGTGACTCCCGAGTGAGCCCCACGGATCGGTTAGTACCACGTTCTACCACTAGGGGGAGCCGATGGTCCTCTGGGACTTGCAAACCAGCGGTGACCTCCTCCCAACTCCCTGAAAAGGCTTTCTCATTAGGAGCGGCTCATTATCACTTCAGGCTTGGCATAATTATGAAAGACCTCTCTAATCATTTGGAGAGGCCAGAAAGA
Organism: Apodemus sylvaticus; assembly: GCF_947179515.1. Classification (NCBI taxonomy): domain Eukaryota; kingdom Metazoa; phylum Chordata; class Mammalia; order Rodentia; family Muridae; genus Apodemus; species Apodemus sylvaticus. The sequence continues at coordinate 6,007,996 of NC_067480.1, read as the reverse complement.
AGCTAATAAAAGGAAACTGATAAACTCCATCAGATACCCTGAAAACTTCAGAGGAATGTTCCGCTGCCTTGAGGCTTACCATGAAATACTAACAGCTACTCAAACAGAAAAAGTCAAATTACAGAAAAGTTCACAGAAGAAACACATTTCATTAAAGATAAAAAGGAACAGTCGGTTAACAGTTACATGATGAATGGCCCCAAAATTGCTTATTGAAGAATAAGCAGCCATGAAAGTGTCAATCAACCCTGTCTTTTTTTCCCTTCCCCCATTTCTGGCTTTCCCTTTCAATCAGATTCAAAGAACCTGGTCATTCCAAAACCTCAGCAGCCGTGGGGCTCAGACAGTCACAGTAACACTGAGGTCTGAATATACTTGATTGGAGTATATTGTGGAGCCAAATGTGTTGATAGTTGGAGGTCTTTCACTAATTGTAGAAGATTCTCTGAGAACTCTGGCAATCTCTCTGATGGGAGCGAAGCCTCTGTCCCTTAGGATCTCTTTACCGGGGTCCAAATGGTGACAGGGCATAGAGAGCTAAGTCCCCCAGCAGGTCTAAGCCCTTCTTTCCCAGAATACAGAAAAGGACTTGGTCTTCACACATCCTATGTCCCATGAGCCTATCACGTATGTCTTTCTTGAAGTGTATCTACTCTGGGGGAGGAGGGGCAAGTACAATTCTCATCAAACGCTTTCCCTTAACTCCGCATGCCAGGCCTATCCTTGGCAGGCATTTGAATTTTGCACAAAGTCTGAGAAGATATTTAAAAACACTAAGCTGAACCAAGCTTGGTGTTACATGTTTTAGTCCCAGTACTCAGGAGACAGAGGCAGTCAGATCTCTGCCAGTTGAAGCCAGCCTGGTCCATATAGCAAGTTTCCGACCATCTGTGACTACATAGTGAGACTCTATTCCAAACAAATAAACAGAACAAATAGGGGATGTTAAACCACTGGACTCCTGGTTCCTTCTCCCATAAGCAAAGTTCCACGGCAGCCATTTTCCATTTGGGGAGCAGAGGAGGTGGATCGTGTAGGAAGGAAAGCACATGGCCAGAGCTCATGATTCTCATGAGAGAAGAGGATGGAGCATGTGGAAAATAGCAGAGAAGGACCTACTATGGGCTGGACCCCCAGAGGTCACATGTTAAAACTCTACCTGCCAGAACCTCGGAGTGTGGCCTTTCACGGAGACGGGACCTTTAAGAAGGTGACTGGGAAAAAATAAGCTCCTTGTGTGGGCTGTCACCCAGCATGATCTGTGCCCTGGGGATAACAGGAATTCAGATTCAGAGACATACTAAGAGAAGAAGCCATGAAGGAAAGGTCAGGAAGGAGGTAGCCATGGTGGTGTGAAGGGTCAGGAAGGAGGTAGCCATCACAGTGTGAAGGGCTAGGAAGGAGGTGGCCATGTATAAACTTTGGAGAGAGGTCTTGGAAGGAACCAACATTACTGGTACCTGATCTCAACTTCCAGCCTCCAGAGCGGCAAGGAAACCAATCCTCTGTCACAGCTGCTCAGGTAAACTGACTCAGGCTGCCTTGCCTCTCTGGGCTAAGAAGAAATTCCCTGTGATGATAGGTTGAAGAAGCACAAAGAACCGTAGATCTCTTTGTCTGGGTGACGCTGCAGGTCCCTCAGATCCTTTATCTGCTTCAGGAGTCCTGTTGGTGGAGTCATTAGCACAGTGGATCACAGAAGACAGTGTTTTCCCTCAACTCCTCCAAAAGCTACACTGGTAGGGGCCTCTGGAGGATTTGATGTTCACAAACATCTGGAAAGAGGGCAATGGCTTCTGTGGGGGAAACATTTGAACTCCACAGGCCAATGGAGCCCTGGTAAAGGTGAGGGTCAAATAGGAGGGTCACAATGACACTGCGGTAGCAAGAGAGAAGCAGCCAGCAGGGAGGTGCCAGGCTGGTGAACTGTGAGGTCCTGTCATGAGCAGAAGATGGCATCAGGGTGCGCGGTGGCCAGGTGCACAGTCACTATGGTGACCCACAAAGCGGCAGAGAGGTCCTGGACAGTCCTGGACTGTACGTGTATGAGAACTCACAATTTCACCTCGCCAAGGTACCATCTTGTAAGAAAAAGCGACTGTGAGTGTGAGATGCTGAAGACAAGAGAGCTTGCCTGTTAGAAGCCAAGAGAAGCTGAAAAGAACAGTATTTATAAATATAACTTTCTCTTCTACTGCGGTGGGGCTGGCGGCCAGGAACCAAGATGTCAGAACTGGATGACAAATGTAACCCTGGAGTTCTGTGTACCTTACCACTGTTCCTCTGGAGATATGTCAAAGGTATCCTCAGCACCATGCGGGAAGGGTCACTTCAGGAGCATGACATGATCACCCTATCTCTAGAGGAATGTCCCAATTGTCATTTTCTCTTTTCTTCTGCATTATCAAATGCTCACTCTTTGGAGTCATCACTGACACTGTATAGATAAGCACACAGGCTGTGTTTGCCCTCCCCATGAGGCACAGAGTCAGATATACAGGAGAAAGCCAGGGTCCTTGATAAGCTTCGGTGACCTTGTTCAGGGCGGGCCTCTCCATTGAAGGGGTATTGATTAGGGATGGACAAAGATAACAGGTCCAGAGTCAGGATGGTTGGGCATACCCAGGCAAGGATTTTGAGATAGTATTAGGGTGTAGGTCTTTGATAGTTTCAATTGAAAAGTTAGTGACTCTTTTCTGGGAGAGTCTAGAATGACGAGGTTACAAAGGCTTCACACTGTGAAACCCCATCCTGGATTTGAACTTGTAAACTAAAGTGCATCTACACATGTACCGAAACATTCAAGCTGTCCCAATAGCACATACACCACGGTGGGGGCACGGACTGTGTCCTGCAGCCAATCCTCATGACTCACAGTGCCAACCGAGGAAAAGGACTAAACTCAAAATTTTCTGAGCATGATTTCAATTAAATATATGTTGTTTGTACACCATCATAAGTCTGAAACTAAGTGTAGCCATTGTTAGTTAGAACCATCAATACTTATAACTCTCTAGACCAGTGTTTCCTAGAGAAATGGACTTTTATTAAGAAGGAAAAGTTGAATAATGGAGTCATGAGGACAGAGCGGGGGCACTGGCGTGTAGACAGTCCTGGTGCCGCATCTGTGTCGGTACCAGGGAGTTTTTCATGGCAGATGCAACACCAGAACTCCATTTCTAGCATGCATGTCTTGTAACTCGCCAACTGTAACTCCAGATCCAGGGGATCCAGTGCCCTCTTCTAGCATCCTTGTGCACCTGGGCACATGTGCTGGTGCACACAAACTCATGCAGGCACACATATGAACAAAAATAAAAATAATAAAAATAAAATAATTTTGCTTATCTTCTTAAACAAAATTAAGATTCAACTGAAACTGTGTATTTCCCAAGACATAATTCACATATCAAATCATTCCCAAGAAGAAGGAAGGAGAGGGCCCTAGTCCCGGAAAGGCTTGATGCAGCATTGTAGAGGATTACCAAGACAGAGAAGTGGGAGGAGCTTGATTGGAGGACAGGCGGAGGGAACTTAAGTGGGGGGGAGGGACCAGGAAAGGGAAAATCATTTGTAATGTAAACAAAGAATATAGAAAAAAGAAAGAAACTGTGCATTTTGAAGACCTCTTCTGGCTGACACATCCATGGGGCTTTCCTTTTCCACCCTCACCATAATTTCTCCCACGAAGCCCTTTTGCTTTATCTTCATCTTACCTTGCTGTTCTGCCTGTGCCTATATACACACCTTCTGTGTGACTTGTTTTTTCATAGTGAAATCCTGACAGCATTCTTATGCATGCCTAATTCTATCAACTGCATTAGCTATGAAGCACTTTAAACATTCCAAAGGGCCATGGAGAGAGCCTGACTTTTAAGCTGTCCTTGGGTCAAGCCCTGGTCTGTGTACTTATGAGCTCTGTGGATCCAGCCATGGGGCTCAAAGGTGAGTATTTGACCCCATACTCTGAAGTTAAGAGAACACCTTCTGTGTGGACACATGTCTTCTTATTACCTAGAACCAATGGATTGGTGCCTATGTTACTCCCAAAGTCTGCACACACAATGGGAACCCTCTCCTAGAAAACATGGGGATCACTTGACCCATTGGGCCTTGATATCGATATTCACAGTTTAGTTCTACCAAAACTTCTTCGGGCCAGTGTTATGTGGGGTAGACAAAGCACTCCATCTAACACAAGATGCAAGAGACACTCAAAACTCTTCATATTCAAAGTAGATGCACTTTTCTTGGCAGTGCTGGGAACCTAAGCTAAGACTGCACTGCAGCAGAGGCTGCCACAACTCTAGTGCTATTTAACATTTTATTTTGAGAATGTGTTACTGTATAGCCCAGGCTGGTCTTAAAATTGTGACTCTCCTGCCTCAAGTTCCACAGTGGCTGAGATTACAGGTGTGTGCTGCCATGCCCTATTCAAGTGAGACAACGCTTTATTGCGATTTCAGAAAACCATATCAGGTAGGCTTCATAGATGCAAGGTCAAATCCCAGCTTTAGTTTTAATTTTTGGTATTTTTTGGTGAATATGTTTTTTTTTACTATAATTCATCTTGATATCTACATTTTGGCAACCCCTTAAATTCTCCATGCAGCCTCTTCCCCTCACTCAGCAATGTGAACTTACACGAGTTATTTACACACCCCTTAGCTTCCCTGTGTATGGAATGCAAAAGGGGTGAGAGCATCTACTTCACTGGGAGACAGGTAAGCTGATACGCTCAAAGCATTTGTACCCATGACCATATACACAACTTTTCAATGTTTTTTGGGGGGGAGGGGCATCATGCATGTAGTATGACCCCTCCATGACCTTTTCATTACCCCCTTCATGACCCCTCCATGACTCATCTATGACCTATCCATGACCCCTCCATGACCCCCTCATGACCCCTCCATGACCCACCTATGACCCCTCTGTACCCAGTTATGCCTCCTCTTATACCTACTCTTTTCAGTCCGTTGAGTACAGAATGTGGTGAGCATTGCCTCAGACATAGTTCTATAAATTGCTATTCTAGTGTAGAGATGAATTGAGCTGATTTAAACAGAGAATAGAACTTTAATAATCCCTCTGGATTGAACCCACTCCACCAGCTTTCAGCTGCCATTCAAATCACCAATTTTGAAGCCGGATGCCCTAAGAAGCTTGCTATTAGCCTCTCCTGAGCTTTGCCGTGGATAACCATGCCTCTAGCGCAGGGGTCACGACAGTCACGATTCCTACATGTTGGTGTTCAGAAACCTGGAGGCCACATTTATGCAGCTCAAATCCATGATGTCATAGACTTGAGTCACATGAGGCAACCCCAACATTGTCAGCCATTTCTCAAGCATGTGTGCCCATGGACAGCCCCCTTGGGGACCACACACCCACCTTTCCTCGCCTCTGTTCACACATCCCTCCATCGTGACTCCCCTCGCCTCTTCATCCCAAGAATATTCTTCTTTCCCTGCTCTCCATGTCCATGCTTAGCTGCCTTGGGAATAAACTAGTCTTGGTGACGGTTGTACTGCATGATGGGTGTACTGCATGTGGGTGTATCGCGTGATGGGCGTACTGTGTGACAGGCGTACTGCATGATGGGCAGCACCCCTTGGTTATGGTTTCATCATAAAGCTAAATTTTGCAGGTGCTGCAAACCAGTCATGCCGATACTGTGAAGAGTCTAAGGCTGGAAAATTATGAGTTTTGGGTCAACCTAGGCTACAGACCAAGTCTAAAAAGGAGAGGCGGGGGTTGGGGGGGGGAGAAAAAGGAGAGGAGGAACAGAGAGAAGGGAGGGAAGCAAGTAGCTAAGGAGCCTCAGGTGTAGACAAAGGGGGACATATGTATGTGTGCGGAGCATAGGCTGGGGCAGAGAGAAGGGCCAACCCAGGACTCAACAGTCGGAGGCTGGTATACTTTGGGGTTGCTTGGTGCTTGTGAAACTGATATCTGATGTTGGCATCTGGCAGGGCAGGGTGGCTCTTTGTTGCTTCAGAGCTCCTCAGCCCCAGGTCCCTGCAGCACACTAACTGTGGAGGCAGCAGCAGGACATGACATTCAGGAATGGGCCTCTTCCCTTGGCCACTTGTGTCCCTATCTCAGTGCGTTCACCCCACTGCAGCTCTTGGCTGCCTATCTCTAATAGATTCGGTAAGTCATGTGCTTCAAAGTCCCTAGTTTTGCCCAGGAGCCTCTCTATCCATTGGTTCCCGTAATAGCTGGTCTGTGGGTAAACCTGGAGGTTCTCATTCCCTAAGCGCTTTCCCATATAAGAAAGCTTTCCACTTTTATTTTTTTCTCTAGTATGCAGGCGACTTGAGACTTTCCTGGTTTGGGGTGTGCCCTGTCTGGGAAGCCTCTGACTAAAGGCCAGAAAAATAGCCAATAATAACAATAAACAAATGAAACAAAAGCATGAGAATGTTTGAAAGAGGAAACAGACTTCTACCCAGAAGCCATTCTGTTCCGCAGGTGTGGGCCATGCAAGCTTTGTCTCTGGACATGAATGGGAAGCCGAGCCCTGTTCACAGGAGAGAACCGCCGATGCCAACCCAGACGTCTCCTTTAGATCTAATCCTCAGTGGCCACAAATGTCACAGTGGGAAAACAATGTCACTTACCCCATGGGGCAACTCCAGACACACTCAGGATGTATATCCTGTAAGGCCCCAGGCAAGACTCAAAATTCTAGATTCAAAGTCCTTAGGGACATTTCCAGAAGTTGCTTATGACCTCAGATTGGATCCTGGCTGGAGTTAACTGGCTGTAGCAAAGAAAAGTTAAGAATTCTCTGGAGAATTCTAAGCTGATGGTTGTAGGTAAGGTGAAAGTTCACTTAGGGAGGTGGGGCTAGCTATTGAGAAAGGCAGGTTACAGAATATTGTGTGACACTATTTCTGGAGAGGTGCAAACATCTACTCACCTCAGCTAGGAAACTGATGGGAGACCACAGTGAGGCTAGCACACAGTTCATCTTGAACTAGTGATCTTCATTGGGGTCACTTAGAGGAATATGGGTGAGAGGTCACTTACAGGAGCAAAAATGATGCAAAGACAGCTGCTTCACCAAGCCCACCCCAGCATGGGCGACAGCTCATACAAGCTAGGCACCTGGAGCTCACCGCACAGCCTAGCTGCAGCAGCTCAACAGATGGGAGTGTCCATCCCAATTGTCCAGTTGGTCTTAGCCTCTTGCAGGTGGCTGAATCTGAGTCACTGCTAAGCAGACAGGCTTGTCTAACAGGGACTCTCCCTATGCCTTACTGCTCATATGTTCTTAGGAAGAGAGGGTTAGTGAATCTGTTCCGTTTCAGGGACTTCCCAAAGCTGTTTTGAGTTCACTTCCTGTCTTGATCACCTCCTTAGAGAAGACATCCTGTCTTAAAATGCCAGATTGTTTCTCCTCTTTCACATCCTGTGTTTTCAGAAGTTTCCCTCCAAGATGAAAGGCTTTGACCTTGGAAGGAAGTACTACACATGACATAATGACACATAAATGTTTATGTCTAGAAAGGGTACACAGGAAAATAAAAATTCTCTCCTCTTTCCCCTGTCTCTCTCTGTCTCTCTTTGTCTCTCTCTGTCTCTGTCTCTGTCTCTCATTCTCTCTTTCACTGTCCCTCTCTAAAGGGATAGACAGGGGATAAAAACTCAGGACCTAGCACTTACTAGCCAACTGGTCTACCACCGATACACACTCAACTCTATTTTCTTATCTCTGCCTATCTATAACTTGTAGTATTGTTTCAGCAATATTTAAAGTTCACCTTACTTAAACAATAAATACAAGCTAATTGAATATTTTACCTTAAGAAAAAGAAGTAGGTGCTAGTGGCTGTCCCTGCCTGCAGGAAGGTGCCTGGACATCCACAGATGTCTTCTCACCTCTTCCCCTCACAACCTCCGATTACTCAAACTAGAGCACCCCGGAGCCCTTCCATAGCATGCTGTACATGTAAGCTGATCCCTACATATTTCAAAGCTGCTTCCTGATGCCTATTACAGAGCTGCCTTCCTCTAGGTCCAGGCTTACACATAATGGGAACCCTGAGGGGTCTTTACAATAGACAGCTCGCCACATTTGAGTTTCATTTTTGGCCTCTCATGTTAAAAATGTAGCCATTATATGTGTAAACACATGCTTATGCATATGACACACATGATTATTCATACTGCACATACATACATACAAACATACATACACATACAGATCACTACTGTTTGTAATAAAAGAAATACTGTCAACAAGGGCAACACACACATACACACACTAACCACCTTGCTGTTCACCATCAGTGATGGAAACATATGTCTCACATTATATAAAATGGCTTCTAAGAAGTCTCCCAGCCTGAAGTAGAGATTCAATGAAGCAAGCACCTGATACCTGCTTTTCTACATCAGCACAGGATATTCCTGTAGTAAACTGGCCTCCCACATTAGATCCTTTAAAACAATGAGTCTTCCAAACTGCAGCCAGCTTCGGTGTATCTTCTGCCCCTCCCACACCTCCCTAGCACTCTCTACAAGAGGAATCATTGAGGAATGGATGTCAGTTCCCTCTAAACCAAGTGTCTGCTCTATACACCCACAGCTTGATCATAGGGCACAACATTTTCTCTTCAGCACAACTAGAGTCTTGAACAGAAACTGTCAAGCCAGGGTCACCCACCTCTAAGTGATGTTTGCTACAGCTTTAATGGAGGAAAAGGCTTCCTCTCAGGAAGTGGTGCGGCTCTGAGAGGAAAGGTATCTTGGCAATCCAGAGCCAAGGAACATCAGAGGCATACCACATGTCAAACCTTAGTCAAGAGATTTACTGTGAGAGACACGAGAGAGTGGCTGCTTCTGCTTTGGCAAAAAGCATCAGGGAAAGGAGCAGGTGGCAGGTTTTATGTAGGGACTTTGAGGGGTGGAGTTTTCCAGGGAGGGGATTGGTGGGGTTTTGAGCTCGAGGATTAATAAGTTTGCAGTCTCAGGGATAGGTGTGTTTGAGTGAGCTTTCCAATGTGGAAGTGGGATCAGACCTTTTACCCTGCATTTGGGTCAAGGTTCCTGGGTGTGATTTGATTTTTTTCCCACCCACACAAGAAGGACATTCTCATGACAGGAGCAATTCAGTGAGTTAGTGCATTCAGGTATTTAGAATTATGCACATGTTTCCTTGACACCCAATAGGGACTTCCTCCATAAAAGTCACTTGTGGTTTGGGTGAGAAATGTTCCCTACGTTTCTGTGTCTAAACATCTGGCCTCCAGTGGAGGACATTGTTCTGGAGAGTTTGTGGTAAGATACTTAATACTACCTAAGGTTTTAATTACTATGCTTAATATATATCAAATAGTATATGGTGCAGGAAGAGAGGCCAGGAAACTCAACGTCCTCCCTGATTAGGAGACCCAAATGATCATACAACACATGGCTAGCAACTATAGGACCCCATAAGGGACAGCATTCCTAGGAGATAGCACCCATTAAAGACCACCCTGAGACGAAGTTCCCCCATTAGCACCCCATAATTACTGCTTCTACTAAATTACATTAAGCCAACATTGTCTCACCCTGTTTCCCAAAAATCATATGACTTTCCCTGTGCTATCAGACACAAAGAAGAATCTAAAGTAACAAGTTAAAAGGGGGAAGGTGAGATACTCTTGTTTTCTTGCAATTAAGTTATGTTAGTTTTGTTCATTTTATGCACTATAAATCTACGACCCTGTGAACGTATTTGCTGGATCATTTCTAGGTCTGAGGAGAAACTGAGTGGGTGGGGAGTGTGAAGACATTATTTTCCAGAGAAGTCCTCCTCCATTGGAAGGGACAGAAGCCTCAAAGGAAGCCTGGACAGGATATGTTTCTTTCTGGTTGCATCTCCACTCTCTTCTTCTTATTGAACCCAGATGCAATCTCTGTTTAGGCAGATTAAGGACTGTCTTTGGAAGATAAAGTGGATAGTAAAAAGCCACATATTAATGAATTAGAGCCTGCTTATAAAAACCTCATCATCAAAAATTAGATCTGAGGCAGATTAAAAAAAGAGCAATTTATCCTCAAACATCCCCTTGGAAACGGTGTGTGCAGAATGTGAACATTAATCTCCCAGACTTGTGACTCTATATTCTGGATGTGTGAGATGCCTGCTTCCTCGGACTTTCTAGACTCTGATATCCCCGCTGTTTACTGCTGCAGGGTTGTTGATTTTTTTCTTCAATCTTTATTATGTTTGGTTTTTTTTTTTTTTTTTAAACTACTCTGGGCAGCAGAGAGAGAGTGCAGAGGTCCTAATGCTTCCAGAGCATGAGCTTTGGCAAAGTAAAGTCACTGCAGGTTAATTAAGAAACTTAAAAAAAAAATCTTTCATAGACAACTCTTTGCCCTGAGAGGAAAGGTTATAATTAAGATAGATTCTATGTCATTCAGACCGTTTAAAATGCCAGCTCTTCAAAAAATAGAGATAATAAAGTCAGCAGGGAGAGCACACACTGTTCAACGGGTTTGCATCAACTGACCTTGCTAGCAGCAAGACTCAAGGAACTTTCTCTTTCTCCAGGGCTGCTTGCATGCTTGAACCATCGGATCTTAATCCCCGAGGCTCAGGAGATGCCCACAAGTTTTCCCTATGCCCAGAACAGTCTCCTCTGCAGACCTGAAAAGATCTCTCTATAACAAGAAAGTGTTTCCCAGCTCAGGCCTGGTAGGGTGTGGCAATATACCAGCCATATATGTCTGGCTTTGCCAGGGCAGGGCAGAGTGTGGCATGGGACCTAGAGGAGAAGCAGGCTTCTTGCATGAAGTTGGGTACATGGTATCAATGTCTTTCTCTGTGTGTTAGGGTCCCATGACAAGGATGTTGAGAGATGCTTCTCTGTGGTCTCCAGGGACACATAGAGCGGGAGACACCTAACAATCCCCACCCCTGGGGTTGTGTGGTGGGCAGTACACCCTCTTGGTGATGTCAAAACACTGATCTTTCCATCCTTTCCTAGAACACAGACTCCTCTCTTTGGTCCCTTCTCTCTGCAGGATGCTCTTAGGCAAAGGTGCTTTCCCCAGTCTGGCCCAGGTGTCCCTATCTCCGTCAGTGCAATACCCACCCACTGTGCCCCCTCTCAGTTCCTGAGATGCCACCCACTCTCTCACTCTCTCTTGCTTTTTGACTTTGCTAAGGGAGACCCATACATACTCAGATGAGGTAGACACTTGGCACCTCCCAGAAAGGCCTTCCTCTTTCTCGGTTTCTTTTTGTGACCAGAGCCTAGAGACTCTTTAGACAGCTCTTTGGCAAGAGATCCATGCAGAGGGCGGAGCCCCGAGCTTTGCCCACGCTGAGTTCATGTCAGCCTCTTGCTTACTACACTACCTCCCCAAACGTTGTCTTCTGGAGACAAGGTCTTACTGTGTAGCTCACAGGCAGCCTGTACACTAACTATCCTCCTGCCTCAGCCTCTGGAATTGCTGGGATCACAGGTACATATCACCATGCCTTGTGTTGTGGCTATCCCTGGTTGTCAACTTGACTACATCTGGAATGAACTACAATCCAGAATTGGAAGGCTCACTTGTGACCCAGATTTTGAGGCTAGAAGACACAAGTTTCTAACCTTGTATTCTGATCTTGACATGGAGATATCGAGGCACAGTGGCCATGAAAAGCTTAGGCCCAGGCAAGGTACTATACTCCTTTCATCCCAGGATACTGAGGCATGGAGATCTCTGAGTTCAAGGTCAGTCTGGGACAAAGCAAGTCCCAGGTCTAGGCATGGTGGTATACAGCTTTAAGCTGGGCCACACCTTCTGCTAGAGACCTACATAAGGACATTGGAAGAAGGGAGATTCGCTCTTCTTCGCCTGCTTGTGCTTCCTTGCCAGCACATCTCTTGGAACCTACTTCTACAGAAGACCAGCTGAAACAACTAGCCCTGTGGGACCGAGCAATTTATAGATTCTTGGACTTCCCATCCACGGCTGCCCATTGTTGGGTTAGTAAATCATCACAATAAATTTCCTTAATATACAGAAACATTCCATAAGTTCTGTGACTCTATAGAACCCTGACCAATACCCCAGGTCTGACCTGGCTTTCAGACTTGTCTGTCACATGCATCTTGTTATACTAAACACTGATGAGTGTGAGTTTGGTGAAGCAGTACAGAATTACCTCTGGGCTGGACTCCAGAGACCTCCTCTCCAATAGCTGACAACCACTATCTGGTAAGTGGGAGGGAGACATGGTCACTCACTGTTCACGGTGTTAGGGACTCATCTGAAACTCTCAGACAACAACATTCATGATGTATAAACATCTGTGCCTATTGCATGGATCTAGGGAGTACTATTCAAGGTGGGAATAGGGTGTGATGTCTTTCTACTCCAACCAAGGTCACCGTCTACAACAAAAAAGAAGAAAGTAAAACTACCCTGCCCTAGTCTCCTTGAAAAACTCTTCACCAGCATCTGATCCCCCATGGATGTTCAGATCTTACACCTGAAACAACAAAACTTTACTCACTTGTGAGAAAATACATCCAGAGACAGTGTGCAGCTTGCACATGTCTGCCTATCTTCTGAGTGACTGGGATTAAAGACCAAAGCATGACCGATGTTATTTAATTTTATGCTCACTGATTTAGTGAATGACTATAAAAAGTGTTGTGCTAGACCTCAAAGCTGTTGTCACCTCCAAAGCTAACTTCTCTGAAGTCTCTATGGATTGGTTAGATTTCTGTCGCTGTACCAAAAATACCTGGGGCTGGACTATTTTTTAAAGTATTTTTAACAGAGGCTCAATGTTCAAAATCAAACAGTTTTGGCTATTTAGCTTCTGGCAAAAGTCCCTGTGATTATGTCACCATGTTGTAGAGAAGCAGGAAGGGAAACTGACCGTGTAAGGAACAGGTCAACACATGGTGGCCTTCTTTATGACAATATTCTTCCTTAAGAACTAATACATTCTAAAAATTCAACATTAATTCCTTCCAAGGGTGCCTCCCCAGGGACCTAATTAGTTCCCAGGGGTTCCAGGTGTTGGGGGAATTATTAAAAAAGTAAAGCTGGCACATTGCCAAGTCTGTGCCTCTGCCCTGTGGCCTGGCCCACCATGAACCTGTTTTTATCTTGTGGAAACTCTCTGGCGCGGAGCTCCTGAAACATCTCCACCCAACTCGCTAAGTTCCCTCTGGCGAGTCACTGCCATGCCAGTCCAGTGCTTCAAATCCCCCACAACCTTTGTGGTACACCTCAGGACAAACCAGTCTTTGCCACCGTACCTTTCTCTCAGAACCCAGACGAGCCACCACGTGAAGGAAAACACAACACAGACTTAGTTCAGAAACAATGGTAACTCAATCTCTGGGCACAGCAACTAAAACCTAATCTTGTAAGCCTTATTAAAATCTGATTCCTCTGGTGGCAAATCCTTGCAGATCCTCCATGATACAGGAAAACTCTAGCAGCTACATTTTACCCTTGTGCTGTCTCCATTCTAAAAGGATCTCTCTCCTGTTTCCTCTCTTCCTCTGCCAGCCCAGAAGTTCTGCTTATTTGCCCAGTGATTGGCTACTTTATTCATTAGGGGATTGGTTCTCAAGAACAGCACCAGGCCCATTCACAACATCCAGGTCTTAATAATTCTACCACATCCATATTATCTCATCGGGAACCAAGTTTTCCAGCATGAGAAACTCCTAGGGACAAAAAACAAACCATATTCACACTATATGTGCTTTGAAATCTACTGACATGGAAAGTACATTGACTGTGGTCTGATTTACATGCCTTCATAGCTCCTCAACTTGGTGCGGCATGGAGGCCTCTAGGATATCACTGGAAATCAGAATAATATCTTTGAGTCTCACATCCGTGCTCAGAAAAGACAAGGGTATTGTGGCATCTAAATCTACAAAAGGGCCTGTCATGGGTGGGATGTTGTCAGGTCTCAAAGGTGATGGGCTTTGACGGAATCATGAGAACACAGAGGGTCCCAGAGAGCACAGAGGAACAGGTTGTGTGTGTAGGGGTGGGAGGGTGTTCCAGGGCAGCTGGAGATGGTTAGGAGGGACTCAGGCTAGGGTGTGGGAGGACCTGGTAGAGTCACCCTGCAGCTGCTTTAACAGAGTACCACATGGTGGTCATTGTCTACATAACAGAAATGAATTATCTTGGGTCTCTAGAAGCCCCAAGTCTGAGATATAAAAACATTAAGGGCTGTGCTGTGCCACAGGAGCCTTTCTGGCAGCTTCTGCTGGATGCTGTGAGTCTTGTCTCTCAACTGTGACACTCCCAGTCTGTCTCTGCTATGTCTTGGTTCCCTTTTCTCCTTATCTGTGGAAACACCAGTCATCCAGTAACAGCCTTCCCTACTCCCCTGTGACTCCTTCACACTTTAATTACAGACACAACAGCCGATTTGTAAATGAGCACAGGGTCTGAGGCCCCTTGTTAAGGCTTTATATGAGTGGCCGAAAGGGCAGCCCCGAGCCCGGGGAGGTCTGGAGGGACTGTGCCTCCTTCTAGTTCAGTATTCCAAGACCCTCACAGTGTGTCTCTGTTCTTGTTCTGTTCCGGTCTCAGCAGGCTAATTCTGAGCGCTCTTTCCAGCCTGGTGGGGCTGCTCTACATGGCCTTGGTGAGCTAAGCTTTCCCTTCCTCAGCCTGTTTACCCCTCTGCTGCGGGAACCTTTTCTAATCTCAAATTCAAGGCCTTCTCCAGTCCTGTGCACTCCTTCAGGCTTCCTCCCCCACTGAGAGCAGTCTGCAAGGCTGTTAACTAGTTTGGATCCTGCCATGTAGATTCTGGACTCCTTGGTGACAGTGACGAAGTCATCAGGACACATACCCATGTTCGAACACGTGCTGCAGCGGTTGCTAGCTGAGCTCAGAGGAGACTGCCCCACTGCAGGGCAGAGGGAGGCAGACGGCTTCATGCAGTAGAGGGTAGATGCTTCCAGAGACTAAACCCGTCAAGCAGGCACCATCAGGGAAGCTGGGTGAGAAGGTTTGGGGATCAGGGACTCTGACTGGGGAAGGGTATCAGTCAGGTTGTATGGAAGACAAGATGGGAGGGTATGAAAAGAAAGGAGATAGGAAAAGAAGCCTGCTACAGAGAGACAGGGGTGCTTCGTTCGACTTTTCCTGTAGAATCCTCAGAAGGACCCAAGGAAGGAATAGGGCTTGGATGAGCATCTTCTAAATGGTAAGGTGTAAGCTCTGTGTGTGTGTGTGTGTGTGTGTGTGTGTGTGTGTGTGTGTGTGCGCACACGCGCGCGCCAGAGAACAAGACCAAAACAGAGACTGAAACAAAGAGAGATTTCTGCCAAAGACCAAGGAGAGGATGGAACGACTCTCTGATGCCAACACAGGAAAGCACATTATCACAGTAAAACACAACCCGATTAGGACACTTGTTCTGAGAGCGCAGTTTCTCCAGCTGTGTGGATAAACAGCGCCATCTAGTGGGGCATCAAGCTAAAGGTCACAATCAAGCACAATGAAGTCCCATATCCTTCACACCAAAAACTAAGATGACTTCACTAAGAATTCAGTGCAATTTATTTCAGGTTAGATTAAAGCCCTAACTAGAAAACTCTCCATTTTACCTCTAACATTACTGAGAGGGGTTCTGGGGCTCTGTAAGGTCCAGGCACACCCAGGGAGGGCACTGGCAGGTGGTATCCACAATCATTTATGCCCATAGCTCATGTTGCTGTAAGAATCTGCTTCTCACAATTTGTGTTCTATGAGATTATTGGGAGAGAATCTTGAGCTTGCTTGGAAATGTTTAGGCTTATGGGTTTTTGTTTTCATTTTAAAGAAATGATTAGGCATGGCCCTGCCCCCATCAAGGGATGGGGCCACCCACCCATCTCCAAAATTCTAACCCAGAACTGCTCCTGTCTAAAGGAAATACAGGGACAAAGAATGGGACAAAGACTGAAGGAAAGGCCATGCAGAGACTGCCCCACCTGGGGATCCATCCCTTATGCAGACACCAAACACAGACATTATTGCAGATGCCAAGAAGTGCTTGCTGACAGGAGCCTGATATAGCTGTCTCCTGGGAGGCCTTGCCAGAGCCTGACAGATACAGATGCAGATGCTCACAGCCAACCATTGGACTGAGCATTGGGGACCCCAATGGAGGAGTTAGGGGAAGAACTGGAGGAGCTGAAGGGACCTTATGGGGCATCAATGAGAGGGAAGGCCCTTGGCCCTATGACAGCTTGATGCCCCAGTGTAGAGGAATGCTAGGGCAGTGAGGTGGGATTGGGTAGGTGGGTGGGGGAGCACCCTCATAGAAGCAGGGTAAGGGAGGATGGGATAGAGGGTTTGCAGAGGGGAAACAGGGAAAGGGGATAACATTTGCAATGTAAACAAATGAAAGAAAGAAAAGAAAGAAAGCAATTGTGCTCACTCTCTCTGTGGCCCCGACGGCAGGATCACGCTTGCTCTGCCTGCCTATCTTTGACTGTGGGTACTTTCTGGGCTGTCTTCCTCAACAATTGGGCTGCCAGCTTTGGAATGCAGCTGCTGCATACACATTGGCATTCCTGAGCCTACACCAGCTCCTCCAGGAGCCCACCTTATTTCCTAACAAGCAGGGTCATCTCCACCCAGGTGGCCGGCAGCCTAAAGTTATGAGCATCCAATCTTGAGCTCCTCTCATTCTTTAGTTTAACCCAAACATCCACCTAATCTCTGCACCGGCATTCCTGGGATTGCTTGTCTCCGTCTAGTGTCCTCTCTCGGGGGCCACAGCTGCTGCCTCGTGGAGGCACAGGACAGGAACTCTGGAGACCCCAAAGGAGCATATTGATCACTCAGGATTCCAACCAACATTACCTCAGAGGAGATGTCAATAGGCATGTAAATGATTGTCAAGAACATGTCAGCTTAAGCAACTGTTATATTTAGGGTTCACCCATATTTGATTGCATTAAGATTGTGTGATTGCTATATATTATTATTGCTACTATTATTTCTTCTTGAGACAACAACCTTTCTATATGTACAACCCAGGCTGCCCTCAAGCTTGTGACCCTCTTGTCCATGTCTCTCCAGGGCTGGGACCATGAATGAATGCCACCACATCCCATCTGTCTCCTTTCTTTGTCAGAGCACTTGAGAGTGCAGGTGGTCACGATTCACCAGAACCTGAGAACCATAAATTAAGTGATTGAATAGTTGTCAAATCATTTCAAAAATAAAATAAAAGAACATGTTCTCTGAGTTTTGTAACCCAAATTTTATCGTATACTTCATGTGGGAAGCCACATGGAGATGATTTAACGAGATGGCCAGCTTTAGCAGACTGGCAGGAGATGCCCAATGTTCTGTGTTGGGGTGTCAAAGGCTCGATGCTGATTTTGGGTACTGGTGTGTCCGCATTGAGATCAGGAGAGTGGACATATTCAATAATGTGCTAACGGTGCCTCATATCCCCGTTTTGCAACCCATTTGTTAAACATGATCTTTATTAAAGATTAAATAAAAACTGAGCATGATGGTCACACCATTAATCCCAGCATGCTAGAAGCTGAGGCAGGAGAATCATGAATTCAAGGCCTGGATAGGCTACAATAGTGAGCTCAAGGCCAGCATGACCTAGTGGGTGAGACAAAAACAAAGCTAAAACCAAGCAGAGCACACACAAAGAACAGCATCGTATAAAGGAATTATGAGATACATTGTGCGATATTTTCAAGATGACTACTCAAGTCTGTCAAGCTCTCATTATCTCACTACCTCGGCGAGGTGCTTGGCGTTCCTTTTGTCTGCGTATGTAAGTACGGGATGAGTTTCTGCGCATGCTTCCTGAATGCCTTCTGTGGCATCATGCTGGTGGCAGTCACAGTGAGATATTTCAACCACAATAATTGGAGACATTACAAATCAAGGCTTTCCCCCTAGAGAGCAGATAGCTAAAAATGTTGAAGGACACCGCACACACATCATCCTTGTCCAAAGGAAGATGGCCCTAATCCGTGACCAATGCTTGCAGGTCTGTCTTATGAGGCTGCTGTTATGGTTATGCTTTGGCCATTATTTATATCTAAATGCCTTGGTGTTTGTACCTCAAACTCTCACGTCAACCCTGAGACAAGCACTATTGTGATTCCCACTTCATAGGTGAAGAAACCAAGATACAGGTGTGCTAGGAGACTTAATTAAAGGGCTGGAGAGATAGCTCTGTGATATGGAGCACTGGGTGCTCTTCCAGAGGGCCTGGGTTCGATTCCCAACACCGACATGGCAGCTCACAACTGTCTGTATCTCCAGTTCCAGGGAAATAGACACCCTCATGCAAAAACATACATCCAATACATATGAATTTTTTTAAAAAGGAAAGAAACTTAATTAAAAGCTCATTGAGTGATTAGAATATATATATACATATATATATATCCCAATATATATCCTAAGATATATAATATAATTATATATTATATTAGGATATTGTGATAGTTTGTATATGCTAGGCAAAGGGAGTGCAACAATTAGAAGGTATGGCCCTGTTGGATTATTCAGGATAATCTTAATTCATATTATCTTGGATAATAATGGACTGAACCTCTGAACCTGTAAGCCAGCCCCAATTAAATGTTGTCCATTATAAGACTTGTCTTGGTCATGGTGTCTGTTCACAGCAGTAAAACCCTAACTAAGACAGATATACAGGATAAGTATAGCCCCAGCCTCCACCCATCCTAACCCCAGCGTTAACTTTGTGGAGTGCATTTCCTTAGACACTTGTCAGAGAGTGTGACTTCAGAGAGTGCTTGTGACAGCTGGAGCAAAGGATCCTGGGTCTTAAGGGTATTGCACAATGAAGGTCGCTTTCCCTCATCTTGCTTTTCAGTGCAGCCTGGCTGGAGCTCAGCTCGCTATCATCTCGTGGAGTCCCGGGCTGGGGGAGGCTCCTTAACCTATGTCCTTAACCACTACAGCAAGGATAAAGCAACATGTCAGCTCACACATGAGCTCTGCACATTTCCTCCTGGCAGTAGCACACACTGGTCTCGGGTCTGCCCAGAGAGGGTGACACACTCATGTCTAACATGAAGGGAGGTGAGGAGCTGTAACACTGTCCCAGTCCCTGAAGGAGAAGTGGAACATTTACAGATGGTTCTTTTTTTTTTTATTCGATATAATTTATTTACATTTCAAATGATTTCCCCTTTTCTAGCCCCCCCACTCCCCGAAAGTCCCTCAAGCCCCCTTTTCTCCCCCTGTCCTCCCACCCACCCCTTCCCACTTCCCTGTTCTGGTTTTGCCGAATACTGCTTCACTGAGCCTTTCCAGAACCAGGGGCCACTCCTCAGTTCTTCTTGTACCTCATTTGATGTGTGGATTATGTTTTGGGTATTCCAGTTTTCTAGGTTAATATCCACTTATTAGTGAGTGCATACCATGATTCACCTTTTGAGTCTGGGTTACCTCACTTAGTATGATGTTTTCTAGCTCCATCCATTTGCCTAAGAATTTCATGAATTCATTGTTTCTAATGGCTGAATAGTACTCCATTGTGTAGATATACCACATTTTTTTGCATCCACTCTTCTGTTGAGGGATGCCTGGGTTCTTTCCAGCATCTGGCAATTATAAATAGGGCTGCTATGAACATAGTAGAGCATGTATCCTTATTACATGTTGGGGAATCCTCTGGGTATATGCCCAGGAGTGGTATAGCAGGATCTTCTGGAAGTGAGGTGCCCAGTTTTCTGAGGAACTGCCAGACTGATTTCCAGAGTGGTTGTACCAATTTGCAACCCCACCAGCAGTGGAGGAGTGTTCCTCTTTCTCCACACCCTCTCCAACACCTGCTGTCTCTTGAATTTTTAATCTTAGCCATTCTGACTGGTGTAAGATGAAATCTCAGGGTTGATTTCATCTTACAGATGGTTCTTAAGAGCTTCCAGAGAGAGTAGGAATCTATTCCTGAAGACAGAGGTTCATGCAGCTGATGCCTGACTAGAACCTGAGACGAAAGCAGCCTTGTTAGCAGCATGGAGGGGTTGGGATGGACAAGAAGGTGTTCCCACGGCAGCAGAGAAGAAACAGGAGGTTGAGCATCAAGATAACAAGGCCTCACAGCTCTGACTATGTGCCCATCAGTGCCCAGAGTGATGTGCATTTTGCAATCTCTGGATCCCCAATGGATCAGGCCTAAGAAACAGAGCACAACAGGTATTTTGAGCAGGCTTCTGGGTGATAAGTTGTGTCACGCGTTGTCAGAAGATTGTACAGTAGTCTGATACTCTGCCCACTATCCAAACAAAACTGATAGCCTGAGGAGCCACATTCTGTTTTTCAGCTGAATATTTTGTTTGGTGGAACCCTACTTCAATTGGGTAATTGATTCTAGGGAGCCCTGTAGGCCAGCACACTGTTTTTAGACAAGTATTCCCTCCTCCCTAGACTTCATTATAGCCAAAGAACAATAAATATCTATTGTTCTTTAAAGAACAATAAATGAACACCTTGTTCAATAAAGAACAAGATGATCTATTGGTGAGATTCAACCTTAAGTCAACTTCTCTGATGAA
This sequence comes from Apodemus sylvaticus, assembly GCF_947179515.1. Taxonomy (NCBI): domain Eukaryota; kingdom Metazoa; phylum Chordata; class Mammalia; order Rodentia; family Muridae; genus Apodemus; species Apodemus sylvaticus. The sequence continues at coordinate 5,987,450 of NC_067480.1, read as the reverse complement.
TTTGCGTGACCTTTGGCAGAAGCCCAACTGTGGAAGGAGGCTCTGGGAGGAAGTTATAGTCAGCAAGTAGGCAGGGTGATAGATGTAGAGGAAAGGTGGTCACTACATGACAGCTTGGATCTGGGACATTCCACAGAGTCCTATGTGGTGAAGGCTTGTTGCCTACAGTGGTGTTATTAGGAGGTGGAGAAACCTTTAAGAGGTGGAGCTGAGTGTGAGGTCTTCAGGGTTCCTGGGAACACACCCTTAGTGGGCGTTATAGGAGCTGGTGTTTTTCTCTCCTATTCCTGCTGTGAGGTGAGCAGTTTCCTCTGCCTCATGTCACCACCAGACAGACACTTCTCTACCCGAGACCCAAAGCAACACAGCTAGGTGATCATGGATTAGTACCTTCATTCTCTCCATAAACTGATTGTATTTGTGGTATTAATGGAAAGCTGACTGGCATAGGGTGTACCATACAGTGACACACAGGCTCAGTCACCCTGTGGGTGTCTGTCTACTCTGATGACTTGCTAGGGTGTCTATGTGGAAATCAAACATGTAAACTTCGAGGAAACAGACTTGGCTCAGTGGCGGCAGCTTCTAACACTTCGTCAGCCTGGCCTCCTGATATAGAAGAAGGTGAAGAAGCTACGTCAATGCTGCCATCAAGTAATGGAGCTGCATCACCATTGCCAGGATGGCTAACTCCTGCATAGCTTTACCAATGTCATATAAAGTACTCTACTTGTACAGTTGAAGACCCCCTAGCACAGAATGGGAAATGACTAGTGGGAAACGCATTCACATTGCAGATGAAGTACAACCCGACCACTGTGTGTGTGTGTGTGTGTGTGTGTGTGTGTGTGTGTGTGTGTAAGAGAGAGAGAAAGAAAGAACATGAGTGTGGATGTGTATGAGAGAGTGTATGATTGTGAATATGTGAGTGTGAAAGTGTATATGTATGTGTAAGAGAGAGACAGGGACAGACGGACAGACAGAAGAGAGAACATGAGTGTGTGGATGTGTGTGGAAGTGCATTTGGTTGTAAATATGTGAGTATGAGTGTGTGTATGTATGTGTGAGAGAAAGACAGGGACAGACAGACAGACAGGAGAGAGCATGAGTGTGTGGATGTGTGTGAAAGTGCATTTGATTGTAAATACATGAATATGAGTATGTATATGTATGTGTGAGAGAAAGACAGACAGAAAGAGAGAGAGAGAGAGAGAGAGAGAGAGAGAGAGAGAGGAAGAGAGAGGGAACATATGTGTGTAGATCTAAATTCCTTTGGTACCAGCAGAGATTATGTATGCTTTCTTTCCTGAAGTCATTTGCCAAATTTCTTACATGCTGAGAACCAGCACAGACCGAGGTATTTGCTGAGAGAAAGAGAATACATCTTCACAGCCATATGAATTGACCTGCTGTGCTTAGATCCAGAGGAGAAGCCCATGAATGGCAAACACCACATCATCAAGGCTGCTGTGTGAGGAGACTAGACTGACCTAGAGGGACGGCATTGTGAGAGCTCTGGTTGGCACATTTCTCCACGAGTATGTAAGAGCCCTCTCTGGACCTCTGTCTAAAACATGTAAGAATACTGGAGCTGTAGAAAAACACCAGAAGGTTGAGGTGATATGCATCCTATAAAATGTCTAAACAATGACCTTTAATACTATAAAGGTTATCAAAACAAGAGAAAGCTCAGACACAGTCTCAGTCAGTGGAGCCCAAGCACATACAGTAGTATCTTGAATGTGAACATGAATAGATATTAATCAGAAAACCCACAGCGACCTCTCTGTATTGACTGGCAGATCTGTAACAAATGCTTCTGCCTAGCATTGGATGTAAGTATTACTAGAAACAGGCAAGACAAACAAGGGAACCCTCATCTTTTCAGTGTTTCTGTAGACATAAAGCAATGCTCCAAAAAGGAAATTATTCAAATGAAATGATAGCAACATTTATGAGACTTGCAATCTGTGCCGAAGGGGGCTTCACAGCATGGATGCTGCACACGGCCATCGGCTGTTGGATTATATTATTGTTAAGGGAGTGGAAAGGGGAAAGAAAAACCAACCAACGATCAATAGTTCTTAGAACATACAAGTCAAGGGGGCGAACTAACATTTGAGAATCAACTTAGCAAACTAATGGGCTAAACTCAAATAATAAAGTAAAATGACTCACTAACACTCAGAAGTATTTCACAATGGAAGTTCATGGCAAATATAAAGAAATGCAAAGATGGAGGGGTCTTCAAAATGTCTTGTTAAAGTGCCAATCAGCCACGATTTTCAAAATGAGGCAAGTATGTCTCTTGCTAGTTCCTATGTGACATTTTAGTAACAGCCAATGTAATAAGACGAGAAAAATAAACTAGAAAATTTAAGGTTAGAGAAAAAGTAGGTCCCTTTTTGTTTGCAGTGATTGACTAAGTACAAATAAAACTCTAGCAACCACTAACTGGAAAACAAGTCAGCAAGCAATCCCACTTACTACTACTACTACTACTAATAGTAATAATAATAATAATATCAATAATAATAATATATCAGAGTGAGTCTAATCACAGGCCAGACCTTTTTGCTGAAAACTATAAATAATCTAACCTTAAGTTGCACTACAATCATGAGTAAGGATCCAATATTGATAAAATATCTATTCTTCCAACTCAATTATAAGAAAGCCAGCTGAGCAAGCCCCAGTGAGTGAGCCGTAGGCGGCGCCCTCCCTCCGTGGCCTCTGCATCAGCTCCTGCCTTGAGGTTCCTGCCATGTTTTACATTCCAGTCCTGACTTCATTTGGTGATGAGTGATGTGGAAGTGTATAAGCCAAATAAACCCTTTCCATGCCGACTTGCTTTTGGCCATGGTGTTTTATCACAGCAATAGCACCTTGAACTAAGACATAATCCTAACATAATTATGCAGACACTGGAAAGCATTTACAAAATTTATACCAAAAAAAAAAAACAAAAATAAAAACAAAACAAAACCAAAAAAAGACCTAGCAACCTCAGGAATAGAAAAAGGAAGAGGACATTATAAATCTCTATGGATTTCGTTATTACAGAGTGTTAAGAAGTGTCACCACAAAAAGGGTGACCAAATTGACCAATAGAGCAATGTTGGTTGAGTAGATTCCAACATAGAGTGTTGGTTTACATTATAACAGCTTTGTAACGCAGCAGGTAAAGACAGTATTTTCTGAAATACCATGAGAATGGGCCATCTATACAAACACTGTGCCTGCATTCTCAGCTACAGAGTTTGTCCGTGAGTGGCAGCCTTCACTTAGTTTACAAATATGTAACAGGACCCAGAGCTACCCTACAGTCAAAGTGAATCACTAAAGCCTTTGGAATGAAGACCGGGATCTTCGTTAGAACCTGGAAGTAAGCTAAGATTTCATTGTCTATTAAAAGCTAAGGCCTTTAAAATATTAACCAGACTGATGATTATCATTTATGGCATTTAAGAGGAAGAGAGTGGCACTCTGGATAAATACTGTCTGAAAAGTAAATAGAACACAAAATAACGAAAAGTGAGATTGTCAGAGATCCGGAGTGTGCATGGTGGCACGCCAGCAGTCAGTGCGTGGTGGCGTGCCAGTCCTGACCTCAGAAGGAAAGGAAACTAAAACCACAGTGTGTTATGTCAAAAATCTAATCTTTTCTTCAAGATACTCTTTCTGAAGGCCATGTGAAAGCAGGAGTGGCCATTGTTCCAAGGACAGCAAATGGGAGATACCACATCTGGGTGTTAGTCCTGTCTTAACTTTGCAGAAAAGTGCTCTATGGGAATCTGTGTATTTTGGCCAAAATCTTAAAAAGTAATAAAAAACAAAATTCAGGATTTATTTAGAAAAAAAACCATAACTTGGTTTCTATCTTGATTTGGAGCCTTGTGGAGGTTTGGAAGGAATCTGTTGCTATGGTTTAATCGGACTGTCCCTAAAGCCCAGTGTACAGGGAGCATTCCCAGCCTCTCTTGCCCTACTGGGACCGTCCGGTCATGGTGGCATGCCCTCTGAGCAGCTTACAGGTTCCCAGGCTCTTTCTCTTGTGCCACTTCTTACCTGGCTGCAAGAGATGAGCGACTTTGGTCCATAGTGTGGAGCTGTTATTAAAGAGCAGCACGTGTTTATCCCGTCATCCAGCCTCCTACCTCACCGTGTGCCGTGTCCTTCTCAATAGCTTTCCACTGTGAGTCATAGGACACACAGGGTGACCTTCATCAGAACCAAAGAGGTGTTCGTGTAATTCTCTTAGCTCTTAAAACTGTGTGCTCAAGAAATCTCTTTTCTTTACTTGGGTATTTTGTTACAGCAATGGAAAATGGACTAAGAGACGTGTACAGGGAGGAAAAGTCTAGAAGGGGAAATATGACTGAAACAAACCAGAATCCATGTGTGGATGGAAGCTGTCAATCGTACTGAAGTGCACTGGGAAACAGAGCCAGACAGGACTCTTTAAATTTGCCTGATAGACAAGAAGTGGGTGGCATTACGGTGCACCTGTTAGTCATTTACGTGAGAGATTGGAAGAGACACTAGACATAAGACAGCAAAGAGGAGATACTCAGCCTTGGAAATAGTAGACAGAGATGGTGTGTGGAGGAAGGCATGACGGAAGCGGCAAGAGAATCTTGAACTAACCCTGTATTTAGAGATGAGATGATAAATATTCATGGTAGAGACCCCTATTTCCCTGTGCTGTAATGATTCATCATGGAATTGCTGATTAGTTAAGGAACTTTGATTTTACCTCAAAGACTACATTTCCCAACCTCTCTTGCTCCAGGAATGGCCTTCTTTTGGACTATCACAAATGAGTGAGATTATAGATAGGACTTGGAGAACAGTGATGTTTATGGGAGCTGGATCTAGGAGTGTGGCTAGATGCTTTGCCTGTTATTTTAGCTGGGGGTGCAGAGATGATTGTTGAATCTCCTGCGGGTTTCACAGAGTCTTGTCCTAATTCCATTTCTCTTGGTACAATGAAGCATACAGGGGATGGTAACTGAGGGGGGAGGGGTCTATTTAGTATACAATCCTACATCACAGCCTATCATCCAGGGAAAACAGGAGCTGAAAACACTGCATCCAAGTCATGAGCAGAGAGACAAAAGCACACATGCCACCAGTCTGCTTCCTGCTTTCTTCACTGTTACGTAATTCAGGACCCTCCACCTAGGGAATGGTTCTGCCCACAGTGTCCTGTGTCTTCCTATATCAACAGTCAAGACCATCTCCCATAGGCTTGCCCACAGGCCAACCAATCTAGGTAACTTCTCATAAAGCCTCTCTTCCCAGATGATGTAAGGTTGTGTCAATCAAGTTGACAGTTAAAAGTAACTATTGCAAGCTAAGGGGTAAACTCTAATGAAGCTTTAAGTACTGAGAGATGGCTCAGTGACCAATATAATTGTCACACAAGCATGAGCACCCAAGTTTGATCCCCATAACCCGTGTAAATAGCCAAATGCGCTTACGAGCCTAGCATCGGAGAAGGAGAGATCTGTGGAAATCCCTAAGGTTTGCTTGCTAGCTGACCTTGTCAAATAGGTGGCAAATAGGCTAAGAAGAGGCTCCCACCTCAAAAAGTAAGATGGACTGCACCTTACAGAAGCTCAGCTGGTCTTAACCTTTGGCTTCCACATGCATACGCACAGATATAAATACACACAGACATGTGTATGCATACACACAACCACACTCAACACATGTGTGTACATACACACGTGTATACACACATGCACACACATGTAAATACACACATAAATACATACATATACACACATGTGTCTATAGATACACACAAAAATAAAAGGGAAGTTTCAGGATGGAAATTATACAGTAGAAAGTTAGAACCATCAAAAGCTGTTAGAGATCTCCTGGCACTTCACATCTGTTCTGGACCAGCTGCCTCGAGAAGTTTGTACATTAAAGCACTTTCTCTCTCTCTCTCTCTCTCTCTCTCTCTCTCTCTCTCTCTCTCTCTCCTCTGTGTGTGTGTCTGTGTGTGTTTGTGTCTGTGTCATGATTATCTAGGGTTTTCTATTAGGCACAGTGGAGTTTTATATCACTGGATATAATGCTGAACAAAGTAAGGACAGAACCCTAACGCTGGAAGTTGAGGCATCTACACAAAGAGTACGAGGCATTCAGATAGGGTAGGTGTTGACTCTAGCAATAAAGAGGGAAATGCTTTTGATGTATTTCATTGATTTTCTGTCACATTGATCTATTCTAGTTCTCTTTCCTTTAAAATCATTTGCTCCTTAAAGAGCAAATTAAATTAACTAATCCTTGTCTATCTATTAATCACGCACAGGATGCCCAAACCCTGTCATCAGTTAAGGCCATGTGTGCACCTCCTGCTCAGAAAACTTCACTCCGGATTCCTCAGTGACTCTAGGATCAGATGACTCCAGAATGCCACCCTCCTCTGTCACCATTCTTGTCACCTAAGATACCATGTCTTTCTCTGTACCATTCCCTGGAATAAGTCTGGCCTGAGGAAAAATGCAACTTCAGAAGAACTGTATCTGAAAGTTTAAAACACTGCTGTTGAAACCATTCTCCATTTTTAATTACAAAGAGACACCCATCCAATACCGCATCAACTTAACACTTAGCCTGCTGCCATTCCCCCCTCTCAGGGCCCTTTCTCCTTTCCTTGCTCTTCTGCCTGGTCCTAGCTTTCCAAAACTTTATCTTTCCAGGCTTTGAACAGAGCAAGATTTAGACCATTGCTACTTTAAAAAAATCCTATTCTCAGGAGCAGGGAAATTTGATTTTCTCTTCTGTAACCTCACCCATCGAGATTACTCCAGGGAGGAGACATTATGGTCAAAGAGTTCACATGGTGTTTCAAAAAACAAAAGGGACATGATTCCCAGACCTCTCTCCTAGGAACATAAAGGACTGGCCAGGGCTTTGAAATCAAGGTTCTCTTTGAACGTGAGCCAGGGCAAAGTATTCTCCCTCTCAGTAGATGGAGTCAATCGAGCATTGTTTGCATATGGTCAGAGCAGGAGTCCAGGGCTTGTGATTCCTACTGAGTCATTATCCACATTTACATAACACCACCATCAGTTTCCATATCTAGAATGTTTTATCATCTCAAACTGAACCTCTAGATCTATTAAACAATCTTCTGGCTTCCCTACACCTTGCTTTGGTAGTCACGATCCTGTCTTTACAAATTGGACAACTCAAGAACCTCATATAAGTAGAATTCTGCTTACCATACTAGCTTCAAATTGTACCCATATTATAACATACATCATAACTTCCTTCCTTTTTAGGATTAATCAAACTCCATTGTATGCTACCGTGCTTTGATAACTATCAGTTGGACACAACCTAGAATTATCTAGGAAGAGGATCTCAATTCTCGAGTTGGCTACATCAGTTGGCCTGTGGGTATGTTTGTTGGGGTTTCCTTGTTTCTAACTGCTGTATAAAGATCCTGCCCACTGTGAGTGGCTCCATTCCCTAAACAGGTGGTTCTGAATGTGTAAGAAAGCTAGGTGAGGATAAATCTGCTCAACAGCCAACAAACAGCTTCCGCCAGGTCCGTGCTACACTTCTTTGCCTATGAAGTGAGTTCCAGATGAAACTATAGTCAGTCTGTCTGTTTGCTGTCTGTCTGTATCCATCAGTAAACATTTGAGTTGATTCCCACTTTGCCTGTTGTGAATAGTTCTGTCACAAGCACTGCTGTAGGCTTCTGCTCTCAGCTCTTCAGGCTACACATCTTGAGTTGGGATTAGTAGATCACTTGCTCTATTTCATTTATTTGAGTTGCTGCCACTCTATAATAACTGCTCCATAAATAAAGGTATGTGTCTTGTAACCACAATCCCAGCCTAGAAAGTTGCTGTCAGGAAACAAAGGCACAACTTCAAAGCTTCTGCTTCTGTCTTGTTACCGTTTAATGCTTGGTTCTAGATGGCATTAGTACTTTTCTGTTGATAGTGTGTGTTACATTCTCATGAAAACACACATACAAAATCTCTATCATGTAAAGCAAGTGATGGGCAGTAAGTCTACAGTGGCCTTGCCAGAGCACTTGTGTCCTTTGAGGACATTTTCAGAGTGGAGAGAGTGTCAGCACAGCCTTACACACCTCTGAGATCAACTCTAACAGAATCGTGAGTAAATGGATCACAGAGCAGCCATCTTCTTGATCCATGTTCAGATCATAGCATGGTGTTCTAAGCAGCTCACCCCATACCATATGTGTCAAAGAGAGTTTGGCTGGCGCTTATCCACAGTTATGCAGATATGACCTCCAGATTGCCATCTTTCCAAAGTGACCAGACTTCTCTCTCTCTCTCTCTCTCTCTCTCTCTCTCTCTCTCTCTCTCTGTGTGTGTGTGTGTGTGTGTGTGTATGTGTGTACACATGTGCACATGGTCAGAGTTCATGCCACTGTGAGATTCAGCATTCAGAGTTTTTACTGATATTTCACACTGAACTATCATGTATGTGTAGGATCCGGAAGAGGCCAGAAAAACAAAACAAAACAAACTGTTCTCCTCTAGAACAAAAAGCAGAGAGGGGACCGGTGAGATGGCTTAGTGGTTAAGAGCACTGACTGCTCTTCCAGAGGTCCTGAGTTCAATTCCTAGCAACCACATGGTGGCTCACAATCATCTGTAATGGGATCCAATGCTCTCTTCTGGGGTGTCTGTAGAAAAAGACAGTGTCCTCACACACATAAAATAAATGTTAAAAATAATCAAGAGGAGATAGAAGCTAGTTACGCTGATTTAGTCGGTACATTTTGTATTCAGGTGTTAGGAGGCCATAGTCCATCCTATAAAGATGTAGACTGTTACATGCTGATTGCAGACAGAAAGTTCAAACTGAAAACTTGTATCACAGGAACCCTCCATCCTGTGTGTGCGAAGCGAATACGGTGAATTATCTGCCCTGTGACTAAGAGAGGCTCCTTCATCATGTGAACGCGTTGAACACAGGAGGCTTCCTTGGGAGGGCAGCGGAGTAGGAAATCAGAAGAAATAAAGCAAAGAGAGCACACTGTCCCTGGTTGAGGATGGAGTGGACTCTCTTCATCCCTAGAGACGCACACTGTCCCTGGTTGAGGATGGAGTGGACTCTCTCCATCCCCAGGGGAAGCACAGAGTGGCCCCTCCTAGAAGCTGAGCACAATCCTCAGGCAGCATCCAGACTGGAACCTGGCCCTTCCCCTGCATCATGCAGATCTGAATTCTGCCAGTGAGCTGTGGGTATTGTGTGATAGTTCAACACCTATATACATGACATGCTAAGCTAAGGGAATTAACATCCATATCTCCATGTTTTTATGTTTGAAGGCTTTAAGCTTGTTTCTACTAACTCTTAAATAAACATCTGTGGTGGTTTGAATATGGTTGGCTCAAGGAGTGGCACGGTGAGGAAGTATGGCCTTGTTGGTGGAAGTGTGTCATTTTGGGGGTGGCCTTTGAGAGACCTTCCTGCTAGTTGCCTGGAAAGCAGCTTTTCCAGTTTGCCTGGATGCTGCCATGCTTCCCACCATGATGATGATGGACTGAACCTCAGAACCAGGAAGTGAGCCCTAATCAAATGTTGTCCCTTATAAGAGTAGCCTTGGTCATGGTGTCTGTTCTCAGCAATGGAAACCCTAACTAACCCAACATCTAACAGGTTACTGTAAATTATAGCCATATTGCCATGCTTATAAGAACACTAGAAAGTATTACCTCATTATCCATCTCTCCTCTACCTTCCCATCACAGCCTTCAGTATCTTCTAATCCAGTCTCTCCTACTTTGAGGTCAGCTCTTGCAGCTTGGACATCTGAGAAAGAATGTATATTATACAGTCAGGTAGAGAGTAGTACTTCCTGAGTTTCTTGTAAGAGTCCAGCATGGCTGGCACATTTTCAGTCTTTGCAAACTTCAAGCAGTGAATTCAAGTGGACACATGTAGACCTGATATTTACAGATTGATAATTTCAGGTGTTTGCCATGTGGCCATCTGAGGCCAATGACTAAGGCAATACCCTTCGTACCTGAGGAGTGCAGACTGCTGGGATCCCATGGTCTTGGCTGCCTGGTCTGTAAAAAGAAGATACTAGTCCAGATGGGCTCATGGTGTGCCTTACCTGAGGCAGGGCATGCGAGAACGCTGTAGGCTGTAAAGTGTGCATCGTGATGTATTTCTGTGCTATGACTGAGCATGCTCTAGAACTCAGCCCAGCTGGCCCTTGACATCACACGGTCCAGTTAAGATGGAGTGGTGTAAGGTGGTTGAGGTAAGGGGCATGCAGTGGATACTCCCCAAGTCATCTGCATCCCCAAACCATACAGGCAAGATCAACACTCCTGCGTTCAAGCTTCCTTCCTGTTCCGAAGGCTAACAGTTCCCTGACGGCTGGCACTTGAGGACGCAGCTCATGAGAAACCACCCCTGAGAAACACACATTCGCAAATGCTTTTTCTTCTCTCTCCCAAAATGCAACAAGGAGATGTTCCTGCCCTTGCATTTACATTATCTTTGTCAAGCTGGGCAGCCATAACCAGGGAATTTGGGAGGCAGGGTCAAGAGGATTAGAAGTTCAAAGCCATCCTCAGTTACAAACCAAGTTCAAAGTTAGCCTGAACTACATGAGACCCTAATTCAAAACGACAAAGCCAAAAACAGCTGTTTTTGTTAGAGGTGGTTTTTGGTTAGAGGTGGTTTTTGGTTAGAGGTGGTTTGTTTTTACAGCCATTTACTCCCTGTGTTCTGTCAGCATCTTTTCAGAAATCCCCTCTTGCTTGAATGTCTGAGCTTCCTGTGTGTCTCCCTCAACCCCAACCTTCTCCAGCCTTCCGGAGTGTCACGGCCTTATTAATGACTCTCCTCCTGTGCCCGGTGCTTGCAGGGAAAACATTCCACTGAACCCATGACTTTGAGACTTCTGTCACACTTTCCACAGGATTTAAGGCCATCCGTAGACATGTTCTGACCAGTTCCATGCCTAATAAGAAGAAACGACTATTGTTAGAGCTGGATTCTTGGGACAAGAAAATACAGACTCAGGGTTTCCTCTAGATCCTCTTTTTCCAAACCAGGATCAAGATTTTTTTGTTCAGTAAATTAAATTTATTCCTGTCCATAACCTGATTTAGAAAAAAATAGTTTAGCAGTAATGAATTTTGAAATTAAAAAAACTTTATATTTGCGTCTAAGAGATGAGGATCTCTTTATAGCTTTTTTCAGTAAATAAATAAATAAATAAATAAAATCCTAAGAACAGAAAAAATTACAGATGCCCTAATTATATCCATGATATTCACACACATATACCTGAGTGACTAGATCAGTACCTATCCTTACCTATATAGAAGCTGGACCTTATTATGTCAGTACTGAACATAGGAAAGTGAAATATTGGGAAAGATGCCTGGGTTTTTTTTATTGTTTTTGCTTTCTCTTTTAATTTATATGCATACTTTAAAACATAATTTGCTACAGAAGACAGTAGGAGGCATGAGGGGTATCACATTATCCGAGGTCACCTAATGTCTTAACCCATGCAGATCTTCCTGAAGACTCAAATGGACTCACTCAACTCATTTAGTGGCTTGTTTATTTGTTTAGTGGTATTTACTCCAGTGCTTCATACTACACAAGTGTTCTAATACTAAGCCATAGTCTCAGATTTCTTTTTAGCATTTCTGAGATAAGTCCTCACTAATTTCCCCAAGTTAGCCTTGAATTTGAGAATCTCTTGCTTCAACCTCCCAAGAAGCTAGGGTTCACCAGTCTGCCTCAACTGCACTGGGTTATTTATTTATTTTACAGGTCCTTAAGATATAGCCCTGATCCTTAACCGCTGTGGAACTGCCATTTAGGAGTTGAGAAGGAAAGGAGACAGAAGGATAATCTAAAATGCAAACAAGTAAAATACATCTAGTTGTAAGTCACAGACGAAGTGAGAAAATACGATCTAAAAAGAAAAGTAAAGTTGATTGACAGGGAAAAGTATCCAGTAGTGACAAAGTATGAAGGATTGCAATATATCTGTATGCTCAAAAACTAGAGAAGGAGAACATATTTGATTTAACAAAAGAAAGAGAGGAAGGGGAAAAAGGAAGAAAAGAAGAAAGAAAGAAAGGAAGGAAGAAAGAAAGAAAGAAAGAAAGAAAGAAAGAAAGAAAGAAAGAAAGAAAGGAAGGAAGGAAGGAAGGAAGACAGAGGGAGGAAGAGGGAGAGAGAGGGAGGGAGAGAGAGAAAGGAAGGAAAGAAGGAAGGAAGAGGAAGGGAGGGAGGGAGAGAAAGAGAGAGGAAGGAAGGAAGAGATTGAAGAAGAGGAAAAGCTCAAGAGAGTTTCTAGAGATTGAAAAATAATTCATCAAAGTCAGGACTACACTGACGAATATTAGCATTAGATAATGAGAAGAAAAGCTCATCATATATGTAGGCAAAGTGATCAAAGCTACCAGAACCCCGAGAGAGAGAGGGAGAGAGAGAGAGAGAGAGAGAGAGAGAGAGAGAGAGAGAGAGAGAGAGAGAGAGAGAGAGAACAAAAGATCCTATGTCATGGGCCCTTTAACAGTAACCTGCAGGATAACTTCAAGCTGTGTACTGCATTAGCAGTTGAGATCCAGAAGAATACATACAAGGAAAGCCTACAAATGTTTAAAGAAACAATGGTCCAGACTTTCCTAATTCCGTCTACGCCCATGCCAACAAACCTAAGCATCACAGCGAACACCACCCAGTACATGTTATATAAGAGAAAAGTGCACTAGGTCGCAGCACCATCAAAGCACTGAGAACCACCAAGATTAGATTGTGAGAGCAGACAGGAGAACAAGATCTACAGCCCACATGGAAGCAATGATAAGACCTGGGGAAGACTGCATCTGAAAGCCCTCAAGCTGGAAGACAATAGAGTTGAGTCCCCCAAGGCCTGAAAGAAAACAGCTGACATCCTGGAATTCTACTCCCAAGAAAACCATCTTTCAGCACATAACAAGGTAGACAGCTAGCTGAATTGATGAGCTCTGAGCTCGAGGAGAAAGAACTGCTTCAGTAAATAAGTGGAAACCCACCAAAACGGACAAGGCATGCCTGGCCTCATAGGAAAAACTTACGTTGACATGACTTCCCTGATGAACTGCACTAGGCATTTAAATGAGAAACAATACAATCTTTTCTATACACAACCTTACAAATACAAGAAGAAACTCTTACAACTTCTTTTTGAAGCCAGTAATATACTGATACCACAACTATGATTGTATGACAAGTCAAAGAATACTATCAACTCATAGTCCTCAGAAGCAAAGATGCGAAATTCCTTATCTAAATGCCTGGAAATTAAACCCACATGGAATCAGTAACTCATTATCACCTCATGGTGCTTCCCCAAGAAATGCAAGGTCTGTTTCATATATTGGAAGGCTTTACAAAAAGGATCCATATGATTATTTTAACAGATATGGTTACATCACAAGTGTCTTTTTAGCTATATACCCAGATATCAAACTACAGACATGGAAGTGACCTATGTATACGCTAGCCTAATGTCTGCCTAGACACATCCTCCACAAACTCTGGCCATCTCTAGAATATTTACAACAGTCAATGCCATGCTTGTACATGTTCAGCATAGACACAGAATACTTTTTAATATCTTCAGAGTGGGTTGAACCTCTTTAGATGTCAAAAGCAGGGCAGTGTTTTCGACAGATATGGGATGAATAGAAAGAAGGAAGGCAAGAAGTCAGGCAGGCAGGAAGGGAGGGAGGAAGAGAGGGAGGAAGGAAGGAAGGAAGGAAGGAAGGAAGGAAGGAAGGAAGGAAAGAAGGAAGGAAGGAAGAAAGGAAGGAAGGAAAGAAGGAAGGAAGGAAGGAAGGAAGACATTTTGTGAGCGAGGAAGATGTCACATCAGGAAAGAGGTCAGGATTGCATGCATCAATTTCCTCATACAATCACCATTTCTGGCTTTTCTTTTTTTAAAGATTTATTTATTTTTATTTATGTGAGTACACTGTATCTTCAGACACACACTAGAAGAGTGCATCGGATCCCATTATAGAGAGCTGTGAGCCACCATATGGTGGCTAGGTACTGAACTCAGGACCTCTAGAAGAGCAGTCATGTTCCTAACCACTGAACCATCTCTCCAGCCCTATTTCTGGCTTTTCTAATACCATTAGATAGACACTAGTCATCTCTGTTAGGGAAAGAATCAGGTCAGGAGCCAGTTTCTTAAGCTGGCCAGTGGAAGAGCTACTTGGCCGATTTCCATCTACCCTGCATGACTCCAAGGGATGACAAAGAGCCTAAACCTCCCTCCAGAGCTGCCCACCTTGGATGTGAGTAAAATGGGGGTTCGTAGGCAAGAAGGAAGGTGAGCTCTCATCAGCATTATTCTCTTTCCTGGGTCAGCCCCATGCATATACACAGGGCTCCAAAGAATATAAACTCCCTTATTAAAATTAATCATATAATCATCCTATGGTTATCCAATCTTCATGAATAATAATAAACCATTGGGTCATTCTCGATAACCAATCCAGAATGAGACACTAATGGAAAAATAGCTTGCTGGTAGTCGAATGGTGCATACCAAGCCATTCCTGCAGCATTAGAGAGGCACCCTAAGGGGATGGGATGATGCCGTGACATTGTTTGGAACATGTGGTGTGTGACCTTCCTTAAACCTCCCTTCCCCTTCCTCCATACGGGTTGTTTTAGTTTCCGCCCTTGGCTGTGCAGTCCGACCCTCTGCTTTGAAGAGATGACACTTCTGGGCTAGCTTTAAGAGAGGGAAGGCATATGGAGCTCTTCCCCTGGAATGTTTATTTTGCTCAACATGAAGTTAGTTGCACCTTCTCTAATATCCTACTGAAAGTCCACGGAGCACTGATGGTTTTCATTAAAGGGGACCCACACATACCCACGCTCCGTTTGTATCAGACACTCTGGACCATTACTTTGTATGAGTGAGTAACAGGCCTACACATTAACTTCTCTTCTGCTATCTCTTGTTCATTATTGGCTCTTGGGAAAGAATTGGGGCATGAGTGCATGAGATATGGTATAAGCTCCTTCTAAACATCTGCCACCTGAGAAAGATAAGCTAAGTGAACAAAGGCCCCCATGCACTCCCCCCTCCCCCGCCCTAAACACCTCAGGAATGCAAGTAATCAGAAAACAAACAAGTCCGGCCTCATTATCTCTGTCTCTTCCCTGGGTTAATAAACACAGAAAGTTTCACTCAAAGAAGGTGACTCTGAGGACTTGATTGAACAATTCTGGACTTTGGAAACCAGAAACTAAAATATTGTCCAGAGAGTGAATGATTCAGAGTGTGAATTAATAACACTCTTGGGTTTATTCACCCTTAATGTTTGTCTCCTGGGATACACACACTTTTTAAACTGAAAATGAAAATGCATGGCCTTCGACATTTTAAATCTTGTCTGTGGCTGTCAAGAAACACAAAAACTAAGCCTACTGCAGAGTCCTAAATATTATATTAGGACCTTACACGCCCCCTCAGATATAAGAATGTTATGTATTCATTTTTATGAATATTTACTTTATGTATTTTGCCTGCGTGTATGTCTACATATCATGCTGGGTGTCCTCAGAGGCCAGAAGAAGGTGGCAGGTCTCCTAGAACTGGAGTTCCAACCCAGAACAGAGACTGGGCCTTGGGGTTAGAGAATCAGGACTCAGGAAAGCCCTACGCTGTTTGTAGTTGCTGGTAGTGTGATCCAGGTGTGTGACCCTGACACGCCCCCTCAGAGCTTCGATCCTAGGCCTGAGTTCTTATTCTCAGGTGCTTCCACCCAGGCCACAGTCTTGAGAATCTCTCTGTGGTCTGCACTGTCCCCATTTCCCCAGGATGAGTGAGCTCAGGACCACAGTCTGCTCTCATGTTATGTTAAGACCAGGTGTGACTAATTTAACATACATGTCAACTTTAGTGGAGGGGATGCGACTGACTTAGTTTTCTGACTTAGTTATTTAAAAAATGTGCTTTAAAAATAAACCTGCAAAGCTAGGTTTTGTGGCCAACGTGTTGTGATTTTAAAACACTTGGGAAGCTGGGGCTGAGGGATGGAAAAATCAAAAATAGCCTGTAGTAGATAGAGATTCACTGTGGAAAGAAAAGGGGGGAGGGGGAGGAGAGAAGGGAGGGGAAGAGGGAGGGGGAGGAACAGAGGGAGGGGGAAGAGAGGAGGGAGAGGAACGGAGGAAAGGGGAAGAGAGGAGGGGGAGAGAATGGAAGGGAAGGGGAGGGGAAGGGAGGGGGAGGGGAGGGGGAGAGAGGGAAGGGGGGGAGGGGAGCAGGAGTAGGCATCTCCATCCTTCAGCTTGGACCCCTGCATGCTGGCAGTGAACAGAACTCAGTGCCAGCCGGCAGTGATCCAAACAACTTTTTATTGTTTTAAGCCTCTGTAGTCGGGCACCATTTTTGCAACATGACCTAGCACATCCTAATGCCGGACCCTCTCCAATGCTGGTCTTTAATTTTTCTGCTTCTCAGTATCAGATACTCTATGTCTTGTCCCATGTTTCGGTAAATCTTTGGGGGACTCAGTTCACATTTTTTTTGGGTGTGTCCTAGTTTATTATGTATCATTATTCCTTATAGACCCAACATCTAGAATTATGACCCTGGGGTATCTGACTAAGATTGTAGCCCTTTGTAGCCCTTCCTTCCCCACCTTTAGAACATTGTTTTGTTTTGCATTGTTTTGTTTTTCAAATGAATAAAGTCAATGAACCAAGCCTTTGTTTCAAGGTGTACACCTCTGGGTCTCCTTGATGGAGCTACTTAGGGAGTTCACGCCTGATTTCTTGTTGGGAAGAAACAGTGCTAATAGGTACACAGTCTGGCCGTGTCTCCCTGGGTATCAACCAGCTGGGGCGGGAGAGCCCATGGGCTGCCTGACAGCTCTGTTCATTACTGTCTAGATGACCTACAGATAGCAGCTGCTTTCTACCAAATGCAATAGATCAGTGCCCATTCCTGCTCCTTGACATATTTTGTTCTAATTCTAATATTGACTGGCAACATTTGGCTACAGCAGACTCTGGCACTGAAGCCCTATGCCCTCAGTTCCTCCAAGCACCTATTCAGTGCACAGGCATGGGAAAGCCCAGGGAAGGTGCACGAAAGGCCTCCAACCGGCTCACACATGTGATCATCAGAGGGGAGAAATAATGACGGTTGCTTTAAAGCCATGAAGTTCGGGCGTGACTTTGCAACATTGCGAAGGAACTCACTTCTAGGGTTTAAACATAGCTTGTTCCTTCTGAAACGCCTGGAGAGATGCATAGCCTATGTACGGCCTGAGGGGTGTGCGTGCTTAAGTCCGTCCAAAGAATTAATGCCTTTGATCCTCTTTAGATTCTTTTTCAAAACAAGCTATAAAGTAAGGGCGTCCCCGTATTTCGTTTGCTTTGCAGATGGCTACTCACTTCTGCTTCATGCCCTGAATAGAAGCCACAAACGCTTCTGGCCCACGCCCTGTTCACCAGCTTCCCCTCTATCAGATTTGGGAGCCGGAACAAACCCCTCCCCTTTATGAATTACCTCATCTCGGCTTTCCCTCTAGCCACTAAGATATAGTAGAGACCTGTAATTGGTTGATTGAATTTTTGTTTGTTGATTGGTTTTTTTGGAGAGAAGCTTTGTTCTCTTGTTCATTTTGACCTTGGTCTTTAGATCTTTCCGACCCATCTCCTGAGTGCTGGGACTGGAGACATATGTCACTGCTGGGTACTTTAACTGCACAACCTCTAGCAAGCTGACTTCTCCAGGCTTCTGCCTTTCCCCCGTAGCCCTGAAGACCAAGTAGTCTAACCTAGCACACTCTCAGTCAAACACGTGCTCACCTACCATCCCTCCGCCTGCCCAGCGTGCCAGACACGAATGCCATTCTTTTCATTGTTTTTTAAGATTTATTTAGTTTTATATCTAAGTACACTGTGGCTGTCTTCAGATGCACCAGAGGAGGGTGTCAGGTCTCTTTACGAGTGGTTGAGAGCTGCCATGTGGTTGCTAGGAATTGACCTCAGGACCGCCAGAAGAGCAGTCAGTGCTCTTCACCGCTGAGCCATCTCTCCAGCCCCATGAACGCCATTTTTGATGAGCTTTGTTCTTTCTCTTTCTTCAAATTCCATATTTCCTGCGGCTCTCACCAACAGGGCTCGGGCCTCCTCCCACCCTCCCCCTCTTGAAGGAAGGTTTCCACTGTCTTTCAAAATTCTCAAGCCTACCCCTTTCCCAGTGCAGCTTCTTACTACCTGCTGTTCTGGGAGCAAGCAAACAAATGAAGGCCCAGCTGCCATCTGTCCTGAACCCCAGCTGCTGTTGTAACGCGGCCATCTGACTATCTGGGAACATCTAAACCACAACAATCAAGCTGTGCTCAGAACTTCCTGTGCCACTGGCTCACCTTCCTACCTAATAGTTTGCAGTCTCGGGGAGAAAAGAATGCAACACCCAGTTTCCTTTGTCATCTGTATCCAATTAGTGAGTGCCCTATGATTTCCTTCTGAAATCTCCCTTCTCTCTCCCCTCTGTTCCAGATGCTACTCACCACAGTCCTCCTTCCTGCCACCAATATCATGGCGGTGACAACTCCCATTCGTTGTCTCTTAATTCTCTTTCTGTTTACTACTGACAGATAGCTGTTCCTACCCACCCCTTCCAATTCCATGCTTAAAAGAAAATAAGGATTTCCCACTGCCTCTGCCCAGGGCCTCAATTCCCAGTCCCTCTCCCCTGTGCCTTCTTTCGAAGCTGGTTGGAATGTTGTGGCACCACCTGCTTCTTCCTCTTCGTTCTCCGCTCCGCTCGGGAGGGTCTTTCTCTCCGCTCCGCTCGGGAGGGTCTTTCTCTCCGCTCCGCTCGGGAGGTTCTTTCTCTCCGCTCCGCTCAGGAGGATCTTTCTCTCAGCTCCATCTCAGCACGAGGAGAACCGCAGCCAGGATGAAAATGCTGAGGTTAATTGGAGAGTTATAAATCCTTGGAAACAAAAAGAAGATGAAGATAGAAGAAAAGAGAGGCCGGGGGAAGCTGATACCCTGATCCCCATCATGAGACAGAACAGACATGCTGTCCTTTTCAAAGTGGGTCCCGCAGGCACGCGTGTGGTGGTGAAGCTTCAGAGTGGCTTGTCAGTCTCACTCGCAGTCTCCTCCTCCTTTGTACAGTGCACCGCACTGCCCTTCACGTCCACAGTCCATATCTGCCCCACCAGCTCCAGTCGGTTGCTAGTTCGGGGCTAGGAAGAAGTCTGATGCCATAACATGAATGTATAGCGTCTCATTCAAGCCCGGGGCTGCAGGTGGAGAGGAAAATCTCCAGCTGTCAGGAACAGCCTCACGGAAGGGCAAGCCTGTGTCCCAGACAGTCTTGACCATAGATTGACACAATCTAAACTGATTGGTCTCTTGACCTCACTAGAGCTATTCCATACCTTAGCTGTTTTGTTCTGAGTTCAAGTCCTTCCTCAGGATCCATGGGTGTACTGCTTTCAGGATTCTTGTGGTCACTGTGGATACCAGGATCCAAGATTTTTGAAGTCACTCTGATCAAACACTGCAGTGTTTATGTATGAATTACACACCTCTTCTTATATGCTTTAAGTCATCTCTACACGGTTGACAAGACCTAATGCATCGCAAGTGCCACAGAGGATAGCTGCTATCCTGAACTCACAGAATGTCAAGAAGAATGAATCTCCTCAGCTCCAGTGCAGGCACAGGCATGGTCAGCTTAAGTACGTGGGGCACATCAGGAACAATGCATGGTTGCCATTTTCTTCCCTGAGAGCCGTGTCCAGAGAAGACTGGTGGTATGCCCATCCCTAGGAACCGTTAGGCTCTCGGTGCCTTCTTAGTGGGTGAAAGGGCAGAAAGCAGGCTAGCTGGAATGCCGAGGTCTGGGTGCAGTGAAGAGAAATAGGAGATATCCAGTGTCAGCCTCTGACCTCCAAATGTGCACTCACGGTCAAGCATATCTGCACACAACTGTGAGTGACACACACATGTCCACACACGTATACACAGATGCACAGACAGGTGTTCAGATTTTGTCCTGCGGTTAGGGATCTGCTCTCCATTTGTCACTTCCTGCTCCGACTAGAAAAACAAAAGGGTTTTGATGCATTTCCTGTCACTGCCTTGGGCTCAGAGTGTGAGGCCAGCCCACCTGTGCCTGGTTCTTCAGGTGGTGAACCTTGAGTTACTGAAACAAAGATGCGACAAATACAAGATGGGCAGACAGCTCCCACTGCGGCTGACTGCTTTAGCCAGCCGGCTTTGATGGATGACCTTGGCTGAGAATTCTTCAGCCACACGCTTGTCACTGCCTTGGTTCCTGTTTGCTCTCTAAGCCCTAAGCCCCAGGTTCTTGTGGACTTGATGAGCCCCTCCTCCCTGCTCCTCTACTGTTTCTCAGAAAGACTTGGCCTGTTTTATGAAGTTAAAAACAATTGTAATTCAGAATGCTATAACTTCACAGGTTACATTGATGTCTGTCGCTTTAGGAATATTTTTGTATTTGTTTGTTTGTATGTATGTATGCATCTATCTATCTATCATTTGTAGTTAAGATCCCAATATGTAGCCAAGGCTATCCAGGAACTCACTATGGAGTCCAGGCTGGCCTCAAACTTTTATTTCCTTTTCCTCAACCTCAGGAGGGCTGGGATTCTAGGCATACCCATGCCACTACATCCAGCTTAATCTTGGGGCTTTGACAGCACTTGGAGATAGTTTATGTAATATGTTTAGCATAGCCCAGGATAGCAAAGACACATCTGCAACAATGAACGTTATTTTTATTTCAGCAAATATCAGCTTTCAGGCTGATAGGAAGGCAGCAAAGGAGGAAAAAGATGAAGTAGAAGAAGCTGAGTTTCTTGGGTAACAAGAAAACTACAGCAATAAAAGCAGCAGGACACTTGCAGCAGAGCTCGCATTTCAAAGTGTGTTGCTGACCCCAGAGGAGCAAGTAGCTGGCATTCCAGAAGAACCAGAAGGCTGTCTAGAGGAGAAGATGTTTGGTTTGGGCTTCAAGGATGAGTAGGACTCATAGGCCAGGAAAGGAAGAGTAGAGCTCATGGATATGAAAGGCAGTTAAGCAGAGAAAGGGTGTGGTCGTCCAGGGGGGATGTGGATAGTTTAGAACAGGTAGCGTGGTACGGTCTAAAGGGCCGCAGACAGGACCACGGGTGGGAAGGGAAGCAGTCTAAGTGGTTCTCTATCCGCATCGGCAACTTGGTGCTGTCTGTCCAGGTGGGTTAGATAGATATTTAAGAGGAGTTTGTCTTCATTGCCTTCCTTGACCTAAAGTTCTTTTTGTAGATATCTTTCATTTCTGTGAATTATCAGAACAACAACAACAACAACAACAAAAGAATAGATTGCAGAATATTGTTTTATGATTCAGGAGCTGGTAGCTGTGTCATTTTCCCTGTGGTTAGAAACAGCGCGTGGCCGTTGTTCTCGGGAAGAGATAACAGTTAAGTTTAACGTTTTACTCATGTTGTGGAGTGCTCATGCGGAGGCCAGAGGGCTGCTCTGGGGAGAGCTCTCCTTTTGCCCTGTGGGGCTCAGGGTTAGAACTCAGGCTGCCAGGCTTCATGGCAGGTTTGTTCCCTGCTGAGTTCTACAAGTGTAAAAGTGAACAACGTGTCATACACCTTTAGTCCTAGCACTCTGGAGGCAGAGGCAGGTGGATCTCTGTGAGTTCAAAGTCAGCATGGTCTACACAGTGAAACTGGACCACTACGGGGTTGTAAGTCCCTGGACTCTCAGCTGGATTTTTGATGGCTTCTGGATAAAAGGCTCTCAGAGGACCAAACCTTCTAGAATGTTTGTCTTTATCAGGTAGGAGCAGGATGTCTTCCAACCAAGCAGCAGATAGTAATGACACAATGGTATGCCAGGATGAGCCTAGGCAAACACCCTGACACTCCAGATACTTGGTACCCAGGCATCCCATTTCCAGTCTGCTGCTGCGATCGCAAGCTTTGATATTCCCGTTGAAGGGTTTTATTGTTCCAGACACTCAGCAGGCAGAGATCTCCTGCGGAGTCCAGGGGACAAATGCTGTTTACATGTCCCTATGAACAGCTGTCTTGAACCCCATCAATTTGGCTTCCTTTTCCTCTATAAAAGAAAAAACACAAACCGTGTTTCCTAATGACCAATTCCCTGCCAATTTTTTTTGTAAACTTTCTGCTTTTTTTTTCCTGATACAGCTGGTTGCTATCTTGTGGTCACACCCTTCCATACTTAGCTTCCAGAGAGGGATCTTCCTCCTTTCTCCTGTCTCTCCTCTGGGTCTCAAGGCTTCACTCAAACAAATAAGGAAGAAAATAGGGACTGTCTTGCTTTCTTGAGACAGAGTCTTTGCTGTGTAGATGTTGGCCTTGTGTTTGATCTCCTTGCCTCATCCTTCTGACTTCTGGGGGACCACATCATATCACCACACTGATAGTGCTTTGTCTCTACATGTTTCCTGCTTTCTTTAAGAGCAGCGGGATGCAAGCCTGCCCGTTACATTACATTACACCTGGCATCCCTGGCCTTCTGTCTTCCACATTGCTTTCTAATCCAAGTGATTCTGATTCTGAGATCCAACTAGAGAGGCTTGCTGTATGCCAGGCACTGTGCTAGAATTTTACACTCTACAAGGTCTCCTCTTCTTCCTCTCCCCTCTCTCTGTATGGGGCCTCTCTGCCTCACTCCATTGATCTTACTTTTGTCCACATATACCAAGCGAGGCCACAACTTACATACTTTTTTGTAATATCTGTCAAGCAAATATACAGGCTGTTGTTTGTCACAAGCAGTGTGTGATTGTGTGTGTGTATGTCACTTTCTACTATGTTTTTTCTCATTTAAAATTCATGTTTATTTCTGCTTAAATATATTTTGTATACTATACTCTAGGAACTAAGATATTTGATAAAAAATCTTTTCAAATCCCTTTACAAACCATAAGAAAGCAGATGACCCATGCCATCCCCTATGGAGGTAAATGGAAGAAAGATAAATTTTTTTCTAAAGTGTATTAGGGCTCTGTTTCAAGAGATGCCAAAAACAGCTAGTTGAGGAAACAGAAGAGACCAAGACAACCCTAAGTGTAATCATCTTAAAGGAAAGTCTGGGTGATCTACAGGTCAAGCCACAAAGGGGGCCAGGATGGGAGGAGGATGGGTAGGGCTAGGTTGTGCAAATTGAGTATTCTTCTGGTAGCCTCAGCTCCAAGAAAGGAGAGGCAATTATCAAAAAGTATGTGGGTGTGGTTAGGCCACTCTATAGAAATCCAGGACAATGGAGAATATGGGTGTGTGGTAGATTGTCCCACTAATGCCCAGGACAATAGAGAGGCTCTGCTATATCTCAGAACGCATTCTCTAAGAGTTATTGTCAAGACAAGGTCTAAATGGATTTCGGGGAAGCATCCTCAGATAAGGCAGTCCTGGGCTAGGCAGGGTGGGAGAACCTTCTGACCTCCTGTTTGTGCTTACTTTGATTGAATTTTAAAGTGTAAAAGTTGTTTTGGGAGTGAAGCAAAATTAAGATAGAATTCAGTGGGCAGAGCTGGGGTACAGTGATGTAACCCCACCAAGTAGGGTGCAGTGATATAACCCCAGCATGCGGAGTGCTGTGATATATCTCCAGCACATGGATGCTGGAGCAAAATGAGTTTTGTGAGTTCACTTTGGGGCAAGCCTGGGTTACGTGGTGGTGAGGGCTCCCTAGCAAAACCCTAGTCTCAGAAATAGAGAAAAAAAAAAGAAAAAGAAAAGAAGGAAAAGAGAAAGTAAGAAAGCAAAGAACAACAAAACAAACAAATCAAACCCTCAAAACAAAACAAAATAAAACCCCAAAACTCCAACTTCTGAGGCAAAGAAAAGTTGTGGGTATTATCTGAATATCTAGATACAAAGAAGCTTTTTAAATAGCGGCAAGGAATAAATCTGTAAATGGAAATGTAATTAAAGGGAAGCAGTTCTGAGCGAGGCAGGAAGACGTGCGCCTGAGTCGTCGGGGCTGAGACCCAGGTAAAGGCTCAGCTTGTTTTTCTTCCCACCTTTGGAAAATGATTTTCACAGAAGCTACCTCATCATTCAGTTAAGCCCAGTCATCTGTGCTTTTAACTGTATGACGGATCATCTGGTAGACAACAGCATTACTCTTGCTAACTGCATAGGGAGAGCCTGGCCACTCTAGTTATGACGCGGTGTAGAGGTGAGAGGCCTTGCAAACAGCCTCTGACAGTGCACTACTGGAGTGACTTTACAGTCCAGGCACAAGATGGCTCCTCTCACATCTCTGTCCTACAGGAGTGTTCTGTCACTGTGCAGGGTGGAAAAGGGGACAGGGCTAATGTCTGGTCCAAGCAGGTGGAGTTTGTAGGCGCTCAGAAAAGTCAGACATTTTATTAAACTCATTTTTCACCCAGGACTGGAGGCAATTTAGGTATTTTCCAAGTGTAGTGAGGAGTGGAAAACTCTGTGCTGTGGACATTCATAAAACAATTGGGGTGAAGATATTTTGACCCATTCCATTTTATCTGTGCGCTGTTGTGAAATTGTCTTTTGCTGAAACACTCTTGCTTAATTTTGAGCCGTGATTGTAAATCGAGACCTGTGACTCCTGAGGCTTCGGATCTGATCCCTGGAGGTGATGACTGTTCTTTCCCTTGATGTCACAAACCTGGGCCCTGTCTGTAGCTCCAGCACCAGGTGTGACTGACTGACCTGCAGGCTGTATTTGGGGAGCTTTCTGGACTTCAGGTCCTCTTACATTTAGGAGTGTCGTGACATACAGGAAACTGGGTGAGAAATCAGATCTGAGCTCTAGTCCCAGACTAAAACACAAGCAGGTAGGACAGGCCGGGACTTACTTCTTGGTCTCTCACAGGAGCGCCTCTAACTGCCCCTCTTAAAGAAAAATCACAGACATGAATGGTTTTTAGGATGTTCCATGTGTGTATCTAACACATAAGCAGGCAGTTATTTCAATGCAAAGACAGTTGTGATGTGCTAAACGTTTAATGCTTGAGTATTTTTAATGCTTATTTTACCCCATAACTTACTTGCCAGTGAAGTATTCAATTTAATATTTAAGTAGTAAGAACATCTGGGTTTAACCTTAAGTGTTGTGTTGAACAGCATTGCTGAGCTACGGTACAGCCTGCTCCCCTCCCATGATAATTTAGCCTGCGCTAATTACCCAGCGCATGCCTGCTCAGTGCCTGCAGAGGTCAGGAGAGGGCGTTGTGTCCCTGGAACTGCAGTTACAGAAGCTTGTGAGCCCAAATTGAGCCCTGATCCCTGCAAGAGCATCAAGTGCCCTCAGCCAGGGACCCTCTCCGCAGCCCCCAGTGTACCTTTTCAATGGCCAAATGCTACAGGTTTGCTTTGTACTTCTTGTTAACAAATAATAACTATTCTCATTAAAATGTACTCATCACATGATTAAGGACCTGTGCTTAGAGAAACCAGAGTTGGTAGAGTTTTTAAACTGATTTAGACAAACTGGATAAAAATTACCTCTTCCTATGAAAGAGAAAATAGCACGGGGCATTATGGGGGACAATATCATGTTTGTGTATAGTGTGTAAATGCATTATGAATTCTCTTGCGAGGAAACTGAACTAAAACTTTCTTAGGTTTAAAACTAGCGCTCCAAAATTCAACACTGAGACTTGGAGACTTCCCTTATACTTTAGTCCCAGCAACCGTCTGTGCGTTTCCTAGGCAAACAAGTTAGAAATTTGTTACTCATTTTCTGAAGGTGGCTGGCAAACAAACAAACAAAATTAAAACACAACTAATTTTGAGAGTGTTCAGATCAGGCACAGGCAGGGTATAGGGTCCCGCAAGAATGGACTGTGCCCTGCCAATATTTCTGTGACCGAGGGGACTGGCCAAGACTGCACAGCTCCAACTGGCAGAAAAGGGTCAACAGGGCAAATGCTTTCTTGGAATCCACCCTCCAGGGCCAGGCTTAACAGAAATTCACTTTTTCCTGGCCCCTGTCTCTCCACCTTCCTCCCTATCGGACACTGAATGTGCAGCTGCTCATCCCGACTGGAGTGCTGGGTCAGAGTACCACCCGAGAGGCACCCCATCACCTCCACCAGGCAGGAGAGGCCCCCTTGAGGAGGGACCCCTAGAAAGAACTCGGGCAGGGCGGGGCTCCCCCTGGAGGACAGACCTGGGCGCAGCGGGCGCCTCTGGGGGAGGTCCCGGGTAGGACAGGGGCGGGGCAGGCCGGCGGGGGTGTGTCCGAAGGGCCTGCGCACCAGGCCAGGGTCGAGCTGGGAAGAGCACACTCGCGCAGTGCCTGTGAGCGAGCGCGGTGGAGACCTTCCCTTGGAGCGCAGGGAGCGGCGGCGAAGGCGACATGCGCGGCAGCGGCACGGGAGCTGTGCTCCTGGTGCTCCTGGCTTCGGTGCTCTGGGTCACCGTGCGGAGCCAGCAGAGAGGTGAGCCCTGCGGCGGGAGCACCAATGACCCGCCCGCTGGCGAGCGGGAGCGTGCTGGTACCGCGGACAAAGCGCGGTGCTCGGGGCTGTGGGTGGGCACACGCACCCTGGCGCAGCGCAGACCTGCCGCGGGCCGCACCGCTCTGTAGGGACGCCAGCGGAAGCCGCCCCCTGAGGACGCTGGCTGCTCCCTGGAGCTCTCCGCTCTGGTTTCCTCTGACTCCAGGGGTCACCTGCTTTCTAGCTTAGTGGGACCTTGAGATCCAGGAGTACAGTGGGTTGCGAGAGTGGAGCGTCCGGCCGGTGAGAAGGGACACAGACTCCCTACTCAACACCTGAGTGGCTGCGACTGGTCTGAGACCGCCGGGCTGGTTGACTAGGCACTGCTCCCGGAATGAATGGGAACGGAGTTCTCCCGCATTCGCCTCATTGTCCTGTGCTGCAAAGAGAGACTATGGAAGGAGAAAGGCGGGCTCCCCTGGGCCACTAGCATCCGGGGTGGTCTAGCGGGAAAGACTGATGGAGAAGGGGTCCCAAGGTCAGCTTCCTGGGCAACTGGGGCCCGCATAAGGCGTCCAGGACACAAATGTGTTCTCTAAAGCGTGCTCTTTGTGTAGTTCGTAAAGTGAGCAAATAGACTTCCCACGCGTGTTTAAATCGTGTGCACTCAGGGTGGCGTAAGGGGCTAGGAAGGACGGACAGTGTGTCGTCTCTCTACAAAATCAGTAGCTTTCTTTACAAGGTTTGAGAACAGAAGCCAACCCAGGGTGATTTTACAGTGGGCATTGGAGATGGGAGGTGCAGGGACAGCGACTATGCCCTCCCACCCAGAGTTGTCTACAAGCCCCCCCCCCCCTGCTTAGTTAGGTGGTCACAAAAGTTTGTCCGAAAACATCTCAATGTATGCAACAAGTGACATTGAGTGTGTTCCCACACAGATTGCGCTCTAACAGCACAGGTTAAAAGTAGGAGGCCGAACTCGAAATGCCCTCGTGGGAAAAATGTGTGTTTGGGCATTGTGCAGAACCGAGAGCTGTGCAGGCTATGGGCATCCCATTCATTCATGCATTCATGATGAAAGCGCTCGACCGAGCTGGAAACGCAGCTTTGAATAGCCCGGCGGCTGCTCGGCTGCTCGGCAGCTCAGCTCCCAGAGCGGGGGCTGGGAGAGGGGGAATTTACATAGTTATCAGCGAAAGAATAGAGCCAGCCTTTGGGAAGGAAGCCTTTGACGCGGAGAGCCCGACTCCTGCCCGTGGGGTTGTTGAAAGTGATCGAAGCATGGTTCTCACAGGGTGGAGAAAGCAGCTTGCCTCAGTTTATTGTTTCAAGACGTTGAAAGTCTTAGACTGAGAGATGCTCTGGATGCTTCCCGTTCCCCCGAGGGCTGGACGCTTGGCCTGGGTGGCTATGAATGGTGTTTGGAGAAAGTGGACTGTGTGGGGCTTTCCTGTTTTGAAACTGCAGAAAAGCTAAGTCAGGCAGGGTCTTTGAAATGCTCCTATCTAGTCTATATTTGCCAATCCACAGCTTCCCTAATGAGCATCCTTGCAAGTTTTGTTCCCTGTATGCGGCTTGGACATCTGGTTCCATCCAATGAATGACGTTGCTTAAGGGTAATAAAATAATCCTGGCCTATAAATCATCTCTCTCTCTCTCTCTCTCTCTCTCTCTCTCTCTCTCTCTCTCTCTCTCTCTCTGTGTGTGTGTGTGTGTGTGTGTGTATGCACTAAAGCTACCTTGAATCTCATGATGTTGCCCTGGTTGGTCTTGAATTTATGGGTTCAAGTCATTCCTCTGCCTCAGCCTTCTCAGTGGCTTGGACCACAAGCACCCGACCACACCTAGTGGATGCTTATAGCTTTGAAACTGATCACGGATCTAAAAGCATTAGATCATTAGATCATTAGATGTTCCTGTTATTCCACAAGGGTCCTTTTACAACTAACACCGTCCGACTCGGGCTGAAATGTAAACTTCAAAGTTAGATGTCCTCTAACGATTGGATAAGAAGTGTTGTGTTTCCAGGACTTCAGGTATAGCATAGTGGAAGAGCATTTGATTAGCATGTAGAAGGCTCGAACTCTACCTAGCACAGCCCGAAGGAAAATCCAAGCTGCCATGTTTCTTAAAAATGACATGCTAATTTCACAGCTTGCTTCAATGGTAGGAAAACATCTATAAATAGAGTGCTCATTTTGGTAAGTAGTGTGTTAAGTTTTAGCAGGTAATTACTTAATCCTGTGGTCTCAAACAGTTTTCTGTTTCTGTAGCCCAGTTTTCTAAATACAGGGAATAAGGTGTTACTGTGACATTAGAAAGTAGGGTGTCCATCTTGACACCTCTGCCCTCTCCCCACAAAGCCTGTGCTCCCACCTCGATCTCTCCTGTATCTTAGACAGGATTATGAGGTCTGTGTTTGTAGTTATTCTGCGTGTGGAGTGAGCACAGTAGGGCCAGAGGGTGTGAAATAGAGTGTTGTGTAGCTCTTAGGACTGTGCATGATCAAGTGTGTGCGTGACCACTTCCCTCCCTGTGATGATGCTGAAGCTCCAGTCTGCTCCCATGATGCTCTCTGTCACTTACAGCAAACGTGACGGGAAGTACTGCGCGCAGTACCTTCCATCTCCAGGTACCTAGTTCTGTACTGGCCACTATCCACGGTGAATTACTTAAGTTCTCTGTGACTGAGTTTCAAGATAGTAAAATATAAGTAGTAATCATGTCTTCCAGGAAGGAATGTTCATGGTTAAGTGAGTTAATGTAGAAAAAGGTCTCCAAAGTGCATTAAATACAGCTAGGCTGTGATAAACATTATGTGTGTGATGATGATGATGATGATGATGGTGATGATGATGAGGAGGAGGAGGAGGCCCTTTCCCACTGTCTGCTCTTCCGAAGGTCCTGAGTTCAAATCCCAGCAACCACATGGTGGCTTACAACCATCCGAAAAGAGATCTGATGCCCTCTTCTGGTTTGTCTCAAGACAGCTACAGTGTACTTAGATATAATAATAAATAAATCTTTAAAAAAAAAAGAAATCAAAGTCTATATTTGGAATTAAATAGCATTGAGTTCAGCTGCTCAAATGCGTTACTTTGATTAGCCTTGACTTTGTTTCTTAACCTTAGTGGGAAGCCAATCTTTCATCCTCAGCAGAAAGACTAGCTTAAAAACAGTTGCTTTCTCTGCTTGGGTTTCTCCCATTTCCTTGTAGTCTTACTGGATGCTCCTGGGTTGACTCTCTGGGTACACAAACAAGTAGGCTTCCTCTATGCTATGACCCCACCTCTTCTTATTCCCTGTCTAGGACCACCTTACAGACTCAAATTGTACCCCCATTCCCTCACTTTCAGGATGCCCACAAATGCCACCATGGAGCTGTATCACACTGGGGTCCACCAGGGAAGCGGGAATGTACCCTGGCCTACTGTCTCACAGCAGAGGGTCTTGGGCAAACCTGTACCCGCTCACTGCTAACCAGTGTCTATGCACGCAGATGGAAAGCATGATCCATCAGTCTGCTGTTTGGGTCCTAGAGACCTGGAAGCCTTCCACACCCTCTGCCCAAAACTCCAGTGTTACAAAAGGTATTTGGGAATACATAGTTACAAAATACACTGGGTGATGGGGTCCGCCATTGTCTTTCAAGACAGCCACTGCCTGCTATTTCTTGGCTGTCCTGCCAACACCGAGTCTCTCCTTGGAATGTTTGAGCGCAAGCCATTTGTGAAAATTATGCCTGTGATAACTGTAATGATGGTTTGTTGTTAAAGCGTGGATAACGGAGACACACGAACCTCAGCCTCACCCTGCCCTCTACACCCGAGCTACCTCCACGGAGCTCCAGCGGTTTGTAATATTCCGCTTACCAACGTGCGCTTTTTCACACCGGTGACCTTTCCTCTTGCTCCATCCTGGACAGACAGGTGTTCTCAGAGCAGTGCTCTCTATACCTTTCAATTTCTAAAACCGCTTTATACCACTTCTAACGGTACTGATCACAGTAAGTAGTGTTAAAGGGCTGCTTCTTTTTCCTTTTTTTTTCCTCTTCTTTTGCACATAGGGAATGGGTTGACATATTTAAGGATGCTTTTGGAACAAAGAAAGGAACTTTTGGCATGATTCAGTTTGATGTTAAGGGCAGTGTAGTAGTGAGTTCTCAGACACTATGATATCACTGCTGTTCTATGGCAGACACAGAGTCACTTTACTCTTTAAGAAGTTATTGCTGATGAAAAATATTATGAGTCCTAAAAGCAATGGAAGACAAACAGCCAACACTGTGTAACCTAGGCCTGAGTTGAAGCATTAGTTAGCTCTGCCCTTCAGGAATGTGTGGATGAGCTAGACACACGGTGGGCTCCCAAGGAAGAGCTACAAAGCTTATTTACACGCTTGTAAGGGATTCTTCAACCCGCTTCTTTTCCACTGTAATAATCTACACCTCCAGACAACCAAGTAATCAATGCATCGTAAAATTAATGAGCAGGAAAAAGTTTCTTCCTAGACGTAGTTTAGTTAAGGTCATGAACTTTGGTTGTGTTGGAGCTTGCCTGTCAGGTAGCTATTGCAGCATAAAGCACCGCACACCAGCTGGCTTCACTGCATTCCCCTCCCCCCATGTGAGGGGAGACAGTCCCTGCTCACAGAAAGCTTTAATAATAAATAGCAGAGTCCTTCCACTTGGTCTTTGTTTTGTCAAGGCCGGGTCAGGAGCGCTTTCTCGGGTTAACTAGTTCCCACTCTTGTGGTGGGGGAGGGCACAGACAATGGGAGCAGTGTGGGGCTTAGTGGTTGATAACATTCTTGTCTAGGTAAGCATTTATCTCCAAGTGTTAACTCAGAAACGGTGGTGGCGGAGGCGTGCCACCGAGCTATCAGCAGCGTGCTATCAGCAGCGTGATTTCGGTTTGTGTGCACTTAAAAAAAAAGTCATTCATTTGAAGTTTCAATCTCTTCATTCCAGAAGTTAATCTGCGCGGTCTGATCTGCTGACTCCGCGGGCCTTAAATTCTTGTACTTCTTCAATCTCTGGTGGTAATATTGCTGTTCGATCAGCAGCGATTTATAGACAGGGCCAGCTTTTATTATTCCTGAAGGTCTTTCCTGAAAAATTTTCCATGGTTCCCTAATTTCCTGCTAGATCCTTAGGAAATTCTCTGCAATCATGCAGATGCTGGGGGACATTTACACTTACCGGATCATTTTTAGTTTAAAAGGAAAAATAAAAAAGG
Source organism: Apodemus sylvaticus (assembly GCF_947179515.1). NCBI lineage: Eukaryota > Metazoa > Chordata > Mammalia > Rodentia > Muridae > Apodemus > Apodemus sylvaticus. The sequence goes on along the minus strand of NC_067480.1, from coordinate 5,955,716 downwards.
ACATTCCAGGCCACAGAGGTTTCTCAGTGGATAAAGTGTGTGCTGCCCTGCCTGATGACCAGAGTTTGATCCTTGAAACTCACATGGCGGAAGGAGAGAACCAACTCCAGTAAGTCCCCCTCTGACTGCTACACATGTGCTGTGACAGAAGGCATGCATGCATGCATACACAAACATGCACACGTATACGGTACACACGTATCTCCACGTTGCTGGTTGCAAAGGATCACCCTTGAGATAAAGAGAGAACTTCACTTATAAAAGCTGGTGACTGCCTCAGGTCCAGAAGCAGGGCTTCTTCCCTCTCAGCATGGCTCCCTCCCTGATTTCTCGCCATTCACCTTATCTCTTTTTCCTTATTACTCTGGTTCAACTGTGCTTTCTAGTTCCTTTGTTTTTCTTTTATGCCATTTATCCAACTTGTTTTTCTAAAGTTTTATTTCTTTCTTCATTAACTCCCCCTACCTTTTCTGTTTTCATTGGAAATAGCCATTAGCTGCCTGAATTATCAGCTAGGTGATCTAGTGCCATACCAGTTAGACTAATCCTGCTAAAGTGACCACCCACTGTCACCCTCTGCCCTCTCCCCTCCTCCACTGTCACCCTCTGCCCTCTCCCCTCCCCCACTGTCACCCTCTGCCCTCTCCCCTCCCCCCACTGTCACCCTCTGCCCTCTCCCCTGCCCCCACTGTCACCCTCTGCCCTCTCCCCTGCCCCCACTGTCACCCTCTGCCCTCTCCCTTCCCCCCACTGTCACCCTCTGCCCTCTCCCCTGCCCCCACTGTCACCCTCTGCCCTCTCCCCTGCCCCCACTGTCACCCTCTGCCCTCTCCCCTCCCCCCACTGTCACCCTCTGCCCTCTCCCCTGCCCCCACTGTCACCCTCTGCCCTCTCCCCTGCCCCCACTGTCACCCTCTGCCCTCTCCCCTGCCCCACTGTCACCCTCTGCCCTCTCCCCTGCCCCCACTGTCACCCTCTGCCCTCTCCCCTGCCCCCAATGTCACCCTCTGCCCTCTCCCCTGCCCCCCTGTCACCCTCTGCCCTCTCCCCTGCCTCCACTGTCACCCTCTGCCCTCTCTCCTCCCCCCACTGTCACCCTCTGCTCTCTCCCCTGCCCCTACTGTTACCCTCTGCCCTCTTCCCTCCCCCCACTGTCACCCTCTGTCCTCTCCCCTCCCCCCACTGTCACCCTCTGCCCTCTCCCCTGCCCCCACTGTCACCCTCTGCCCTCTCCCCTGCCTCTTGAGCTTCATGTCTTGCCTTCCTGCAGTGGCTTCCCATACTCTGTCTAAACCAGCCTTATCCTAGCAGGACACCCGCCTCTAAGTCAGGCTGGTTTCTGTCTGCAGCACAGCTGATGAGGATCCCCTCTCCTGAGCTGCAGCCCAGTGCTCCACCTCAGCCGGAGCCTGTGTTACAGCCTGCAGCTCACTGCTGCCTCCTTACAGCTAGGGTCCACTGCCTCACTTCTAAATCTGCACTGGATTCTGTGCTAAACCCGGATTGCCATGAGCGGGGGAGGGGGAGAAAGGACATTTTTCTTACACTTCTCAGTATTTCTTAATACACGCGGAACATCACAGATGGCTCTGGGTCTGTGGAAGTAAATGATGTAACACCCACTGTAGCCCAGCGTGCGGGTAAAGAGTTAGATGTTCAGAGGCACTTTGTCAATCGTATCGTGCGTTATGTTAGACTTCTCTCTGGTTCTTAGTACTTAAAGGTTGGGGGGGGGGCGGTGTTAGTGAGAACTAACTTCACATAGATGACAGTTGTTAGGCGGGGTAAATTAGTCACAAGGAGAGTTGTACTCTTAAGATGAAACCTCTGTGGAACTTAGCTCTAATTAAAGTCCAAAGACTACTTTATCTGATATATTCTCAGAAGAAGCTGGCAGTGACCACTATAGCAAGGATGGCCATGACACTTGAGGCCCCCGGTGCTGAACAGTAACACTGTAGTTGTGGATGAGCCTTCAAAGTTTCAAAGCCAACAGGGAGAACGGGGTCCTCTCAAAATGTTGATTGAACTCTGAGCTTACGTGATTTTTGAAATCTGGGGCATGGGTGTGGTACACATTTCAGGGGAGGGGTGCTCACTGCAGAGCCGCAAGTGTAGGATCTGAAAAGATGTCTGCTCTTAAACAAAGCCTAAGGCCTAAGCTTCAAGTCCAAACCATCTAGCAAGCCACTCAAGGGCTCAGCACCTTTAGAGATACATACATCTCCAGAGATGGCACGGGAAACTCATCCCCAGCTCAGTCCTGTCCCTGACTCCTATATCTTTCTAGATTTCCTTTGACCCAATAAATAGGAGTCAGAATTTAAGGCACTGGAAACTTTCCCATCCATCTTCAGTTCTACCCTCTGGGGTTTCTAGTTCAAATATTTGTTTCCAGAATAATCTCTGTCACTTGTCTGATCATCTGTACTTTCTCTCTTCTCCCGATTCAGAAAATCCCTAAAGTATTCTGTTTTTTTCTAGCATTCCTTTGTTTTTGAAGGCGATGCTTCTCTGACTCCCTGCTGCTCTGCCCCAGGCTTGCAGGAGGTGCTGTGTGTTCAGTCTGGACATTCAGAATGGGGGAAACTAGACGTATTTCTTTTGAACGTTCTGCTTTTGGGAGTTGCTTCCATGTTTCTGTAAGGGATTAACAAGTTCCTGCTGGGGTTTGTGTTTTGAAACTGGGTCTTACATTTTTGTCTATGCTGGTCTTGAATTTCTGAGCTGCAGTGATCCTCCTGCCTCAACTTCCCAAGTAGGCAGGGCTGCAGGTGCAAAACTGAATACCTTCCTTAGGAGCAGAACAATGCCCTGTATGGGGCTGCTGTCATTTCAGTTCCGCTTGCTTGTTTTTGTGTGTGTGTGTGTCTTACTCCTTCATACCCGTGTCCTTGTACCGAGGCCGTGTTGGAGCTGTATGACATGGCACATCTTGGAAATTTTGTGTCCTAGCTAGTTTTATGTCAGCTTGACAGAAGCTAGAGTCATCTGAAACGAGGGCATCTCCTCTTCAATTGAAAAATATTGCCTCTATCAGATCTAGCTGTAAGGTATCTTCTTAATGAATGATTGATGGGAGTGGGCAGCCCGTAGCGGCGGTTATGCCGTCCTTGGTCTGGTGGTCCTGGGTGCTTATCTGCAAGCAGGCTGAGCAAGCCATGAGGAGCAAGCCAGTAAGCAGCACCCCTCCATGGCCTCAGCATCAGCTCCTGCCTCGAGGTTCCTGCCCTGCTTGAGTTCCTGTCCTGGCTTCCTTCAGTGCTGAACAGTGATATGGAAGTGTAAGTCAAATACATCCTTTCCTCCCCAAGTTTCTTTGGCCATGGGGTTTCATCACAGCAATAGCAACTCTGACTGAAACACAGATCCCGGCTGCCTTCCTTATACCGAATCAACAGCTGCTCGAACATTTCTCATTTCTCACGTTCTGTGTGGATTTGCTTTTGAGTCTGCGAAGCTCAAAAGTGTGTGCTTGAGAAAGAACTGTCTCTGTAACATAATTCTCAAGAAAGGGATTTCAGGACTGGAGTCCCAGGTGGACTTGCCCGCCATTCAGGTTTTATAGCCGCCTGGTGCCTGCAGACTGTGCCCCTCGTCTCCATTTTCTTGGAGAACTCAGAGCTTGCCTGCCTGGCTCTTTGGGTGGCAGGAGAGCATTTTTGAACGGTTTCATACAAGTTCCCTCTTCAGGTCCCACGTAAGACTTTAATAACACAGATCCCCAGGTCCTAACCCAGGGATTATAAGGTATTTGGTCTGTGATGGGACCTAGTCATTTTCATTTCCAAAGATTCTCTTAGATGATTTGGCTGTGCCACCGAGATTACAAACCACCCAGTGAACTTGCTGTGTGGCAGACGCAGTAGCACGGGTGCTCAGGACCCGTAGAGGCCCCCCCCCCGCGTGTCTGTGGGGTGAATGCGTCTTTGTGTGCCTTTGTTCCTGGTGGGCTGCTTTTTTGTTGCTCCCGTACTTAAGCAAGCACGGTCCCAGTTTGGCTTCGGTGGCTCGCAGGTCCTTATTTCAAAGATGCTCTTGATCAAGTCTTGGGTCCCTCATGTTCTGGGATAAGATCTGGGCTGGGGTGAGGGGTCCTGTAAGGGACTGATTGATAGACCCCAGCAGAATTTATTAAATGCATTCTATAGTCCAGCTCTTTTCTGCCCTTTCCTGTCTTCTTTAAATGCACCGCACAATCCACAGGTCCTTCTCTCTGGGATCGGGAGTCACTTCTTCTCTCCTAGGACCAGCCTGCCCATTGCCCCTGCACCTTATCCAGTTGGGTAACTCTGGGGTCTAGCTGTCCCCCATCACTCTCGTGGGTGTTGTCACCTGTGGGGGATTTGTCTCACTTCCTTTCCTGGCTTCCATTGGAAGCTCTCATTCCTTACCATCTGGTTGATTACTTTCCTGCTAACTCTACCTATCTAACAATACGATGTTATACCTTTGTTGTTACCACACCCGCAATGTGCTCCAACCCAACCCACCTATGGGTTGACCTAGAGGGCAGCCAGCCCCCTTCCTGGCTTCTCTGTTTCAGGCGTATGATAAGGTAAGGCAGCGGCTGCTCCAGACAGGACAGAGGCGGAACCTGTAGCAGGGGCCCTGCTGTGGGTGCTGGGTGCTGGGTGCTGGGTGCTGGGCTGAGTCTAATACAGCCTCAGTCTAAGACAATTTTGAGAAAACCCAGAAAGCTCTTGGCACACCATTCCTTAAGTGTGAAAGGACTGTGAAGTTGGTCCTGCCCTTAAAAAGGAAGTTCTAACCCTTTTAAGTGGCTTGCTTCTGTCTGCTGAGTGCAGCTTACAGGGCTTTCTGCTGTGACCTGCCTCACTTTCCGTGGCTACCTATTACCTACCCCGTAAACCTATGGTCCCCACTTCTGTGAAACTTGACTGCTTTTCGTAACTCGGTGGAAGCCCCTCCTCTCACCTGGGGCACTCTGACTTAGTCCTTCTCTGGCAGATTTCATAACCTTCTCTGTGTTTGCTTGTCTTTCTGTTTATAATTCTAATACCTCATCCGGCACCCAGCAGTGACAGGACTGAGTGGATGCGTCCTGGATGGCTGAGTGAATGTCCCAGTACAAGCAACAGGGGCTGGGGAGGAGTGTAGGGCACATCACTTAGACATTCAGTCAGACAACATGCTTGGGAGCATGAGGTCCAACCGCAGTGACAATCTCCGGGTTTGGTCAGGCTAGCCCGGGGTGGCTGGAACCTGAGTCACCCAGACAGGCCTCAGAAAGAGAACAGGGAAGAATCTGGATAGCAGTACTGGGGCAGAGGTGACCAAGCAGTTTTGGGACCCAGGACTGAGTTCACCATCTCGAATAGCACACAAAAGTAGAGGTCACCTGGTAGGAGATACACTCTAAGAAAAGTTTTGGCTTCAAGTAGAGTCACAAGAACTCTTAGGCCAGTCAGGGTAGCCAACTGCAAGAGCTCCACGCAAATTCAGTAAGTCCCTGTCTTAGAAATAAGGTGTGGAGGGGTTGAGGAAGATACCCAATGTAGACCTAATTCACCTGATATACACGCATGCACACGCATGCACACGCATGCACACACAGGCACACACAGAGTGTACAATGCATCATTCTTGCCTTCTGCGGGTGTTAATAAACATTGCTGTTATTTATCTGTCTTACTTTACCTCCCACCCCATTCCTTCTTGTGTGAGAGAGTCCTCGTCCTGGGTGAGTGGCCCAACCTTTGCCCCCATGCAGTCTTTTGAAGACCCCCTTTGCCTTCTTCTGTCTCCTAGATCCAAACCTTCTGGTGAAACAGAAATTCAAGTTCTAAGGCACCCCGGGGACAGCTTAGCAATTTCTACAAACCAGCCAGTCAGGAAATTATGGCAGCAGTTTGATCCAATCGATAGAACATTTTGGAAATTACTGCTTAGTGCTGTTGAGTCCATCTCTCTACAAATCACATATTTCTCTTTGTTCATCACAATCTTTAATTTCTCTCAGAAAGTTTCTGTCCTTTTGGTGTATTGGTCTTGAACATATTCCATAAAACGTTTTTTGTGTCTGTCTGTGTGTACGTATGGGTGTGTTTGAATATATGAGTATGTGTGTGTGTATGTATGTGAATGTGTGTTTGAATGTATGAGTTTATATGTGTATGTGTCTGTTTGAATGTATGAGTGTATGTGTACGTATGTGTGTATGTGAGTGTGAATGTGTATGTATGGGTGAATGTGTGTGTGAGTGTGTTTGAAGGCATGAGTATTCTGTGTGTGAATGTGTGTGTGAGTGTGTTTGAATGTATGAGTGTATGTGTACGTATGTGTGTATGTGAGTGTGAATGTGTATGTATGGGTGAATGTGTGTGTGAATGTGTTTGAAGGCATGAGTATTCTGTGTGTGAATGTGTGTGTGAGTGTGTTTGAATGTATGAGTATATGTGTGTATGTGTGTGTGAATGTGTATATATAGGTGTATGGTTTTTTGAGTGTGTGTGTATGTGTGTGTGTGAATGTGTGTGTATGTATATGTTTGAATGTGTGAGTATGTGTATGTGTGTATGTGTGTGAATGTGTATGTATGTGTGAATGTGTGTGTGTATGTTTGAATGCATGAGTATCTGTGTGTGTATGTGTGTGAATGTGTGTGTTTGAATGTGTGAGTATGTGTGTGTGAATGTATATATGTGCGTATGTTTTTTGAGTGTGTGTGTGTGCATGTGTGAAAGAGAGCGAGCGGGCGAGTGTGCTTTGCTACAATAAGTGACAGACTGCCTGGGTGCAGCTGTGAGTGTTTTGTGGGGAGAAGGCTGAGGCTCCCCAACAGATTGTCAGTGGTCTCTGTTTATAGAATTGTCTTCATTTTGGAGCTGTTAACATTTTGTTCTCCTAATAATAAGGTATAGATCTTCGCTTTTATGAAATCTCTAGAGTTCTTCCAAAGGTAGTCACACTCAGAAGCTCTCCTGTAGCAGCACGAAGTAGCTGTCTGGATTTCTGGTTAAACAGTTCCCGAACTGCTGAAGGAGGCAGGATCTTGCAGATCATTCTGGTGAGGTTTGTGCCAGGCTTGGCAAGACTGGTTCAACTCAGTGTCAGAGCTGGAGGGAAGCCCACGTGGGTGATCTCAAAGTGTCATTCCCCTGGGAGCTGGGGAGGCAGAGAGCCTGCGGCCCCAGCCCGAGCCACTGATTCAGCACACCTGCAGGTGATCTGCAGACACTGAAGCCGAGGCTTCTCTGAAGCTCCCTGTCCTCTGTGCTGTGTGCACACCTCACAGTGACTTGTCTTGTTCGTGGCTGGGGAGGGTCAGCCTTCATGGTGCTCATTTTGTAAGGAGAAATCTGATCCACACGGAGTGTCTTGCAAGTCTCTTTAAGGCTGCCTGAGACTAAAGAGCACCAAAGCATGTATACACGTTTCCCTCCGCCTGTGCTACATAGTAAGTTTAGGGTGTGAAGCGGGCTTGGTGAGAGGCCAATAGCACCCAGTGATACAATGGGATGTAGCAACATCATGCAGAATTTGACTTGTGTAGAGAGAGAATGTGAGAGAAAGAGTTGGAGACAAGGGATCGGTTCCTGTAACACGTGTGGTCATGTGTGAATGCTTATGTAGCCTGTGTGGTCAGGTGACAGCTTTGGCAGCCCAATGTCAGGGGACAATGCTCCTTGAGCTGAGTAAACACAGTGTTAGTGAGGCTGGAGAGAATAACACGAGATCACACAAAACCCTGTGAACCTTCGTCAAGAGCATCCGCCTCGCTTCCTAAGTCTGTGTGCTACCATTCCACAGGGTGGCAGCCATCTCTAAGGGCTTTCGATCCATAAAGTGTGTGCTGGATCAAAAGCAGGGCCAGGCTGAAGGGTCCAGGTACCTTGTGCAGCACGCCTTAACTGCTGAGTGATCTCATTGGTCACTGTGGCAGAGGGACACTGGGAAGGATGACCCCGCACTGCACTGGAGTTGTTGCCAGGCGCGCACATAATCATATAATTCGAGGAGGCAGTGTAAAATGAATTAAGGGGAGGCTTGTTTAAATTATTCAAAATGCCAAGGCCATTCAGGCCTAGCTCTGCACAGAGGGCAAGTGTGCCTGTGACTGCTCAGAAAGTTACCCTGCACGTGCCTGGGGTCACAGCAGGCATATTAACAATTTAAATCATCAACAAGAGTGCAGAGGTGGAAAAGAATGAGAAGGCAGAGCTGAGACCGGAAGGGCCATAGAAAGGTTTGCAGAGAAGTTTTGGTGGAGGGGGGGAGGCGTATTTGGGCTGGCTAGAAAATGGTGAATTATCTAGTCATGGTGACTGAGGCCTGTAGTCCAGCACTTGGGAAGCTGAGGCAGGAACAGCTGGACTTTGAAGACAACTCCAGGCAACAAATCATGACCCTACCTTAAAAAGAAAGTTGAGATGTGTGTGTGTGTGTCTCGAGGGAGGGGTGCACTTTCTGTGAAGTAATGATTTGGATTGGGCAGAATGTTGAAATCACTGCCCTTGGCACTTCGTGATTTGTGTGTGTGTGTGTGTGTGTGTGTACACACGTATGTTTTTTCTCTGTAACTAAACTTAACTGCTGAGCCCAAACCCTCAATATGGGTAAATACAGGCATTGAACAAATACCACACTTGGGTGCTAAAGAGATGACTTGGTGGGTAAATCACTTGTTGTGCAAACATAGAGACATGAGTTAGGTTCCTGGCTGGCCCTCACATGATGCAGGTTCTGAGGCACAAGCCTGTAATCCTAGTGTTCTTACGGCAAGGTGGGACTAGAGCTGTCAGAAGCTCCCAAGGCAGCTGGCCTGCTGTGAACATACAGACAGATGAGAACGTGTTAGTCAAGATGGAGATGAGAACTGATACCGAAGGGTGTCCTCTGACCTCCACACCTGCACCACACACACACACACACACACACACACACACACACCTGTACACACAGAGATAAGTATGCACATGCACATCACACACATGTCCACATGCTAGCACACATACACATGCACACATGTGAGCACACACAGGCACACACACATGAGCACATGTGAGCACACAACATATTCATGAACTCACATATACACATAAGATACCAGTTTATAAGAGAAGCCCCATTAGGGGCCTGACCCACACTACTGGACACTCTCCGACAGACAACATTTGTGCCTAACTTGTTTCTATCGTTTGTTTATCAACAGTAGGAATCTGGCTTTGTCAAGGACACCTTGAGAGCGTTGCTATGGAAATGGGCTTTTAGCAGAGCCCTCCTCCTGCCTTTTGCTCACCACCCACTCTTGTTTTGAGATCAAACTTCTTTTCATCATCCCACAGGAGAGAAAGCAAGCCTGGCGTGCTCCCTGCCTTGCGTGCCTGCGCAGACTCCCAGGACGCTGGCCTTGGCATTCTCCTTGCAGTGCGGATCACTGCTCTCCTTTCCTACATCCTCCTCCTCCTCCTCCTCCTCCTCCTCCTTCTCCTCCTCCTTCTCCTCCTCCCTCCTTCCTTCTCTATCTCCCTTTTCTTTCTTTTCTCCTTTCTTCCTCTCCTTTTGTCTGTAGCTTTCCCCCACCTTCCTCTGCCTCCCTCCCTTCCCATCCTCCTGTCTGCTTTTTCGCTACCCTACATGGGTCCTAGTACCTCAAACCTTTTCTTTGACTAGTCACCAGTGATTAAATTGCTTTTCTTCCCCAAACCAATCATTTGCTTTTGAATCAGGAGCCTGTCAGTAGAGGATCTTTCTCTGTCTAGGTGGCTCTCTTCCTAGAACTGATGCAGGCCACCTTTTATTTAAAAAAAAAAAAAAGCACTCCTAAGTGTGGGCTGTTTCTTTACCTGAGTAATAAAATAACTAACTAGTAACTTTCAGATCCTTGTCCTTGAAAGTAAATGGCCTGATTTCCATTAGACTAGCAATACTGTCTTGTTTATTTAAACCCAGACTTTGATGTTCAGCGTTTAAACATGTGAAAATACTGGTCTTTGATATACAAAGCAAGTTCATGTGGTAGCAATTTAAATAATTTTTACTTTATAACAAACACAGCTATGACCACTTAACCACAGGCCTGCACTCCGGGAAGGGCTCCGCAGGCAGCTTCATCCTGGGGCACGGCTTGCTAACGCTCACACAGGCTTTCATGGGACACATCAGCCACCGCGCAGGCCTGTTGACACAGTCAGGAGACACTACACAAGAGGAAGTGTGAGGCAGTGGCTGAGGTAATGCGGTGCGCTGCCCCACAGTGTGGCTTCAGGTTAAGGAGTAGATGTTATGCACTCTAAAATAAGTGGCAGGAACAAATGTCGATGGTGGTATTATGAAGATACAGACTGGCAAGACTCATTGTAACTATCCAATAACTGCTTGTACTGAACTGTCGGCTCAGTAAGTTTGCTTCTGTCAGCATCATAAACCCAGCCATGATGTGCTATGCTGTGAGATGGCTCAGTGACTGGAAGCCTTGAGGCCCCATACATTTGTCGTTGTTACTTTTCAAGACAACGTTTCAACGTTTCTCTGTGCAGCCCTGGCTGTCTGTACTTGCTCTGTAGACCAGGCTTGCCTGGAACTCAGGGACCTACCTGTCTCTAACTCCCTAGTGCTGGGATTGAGGGCACAGACCACCATGCCCAGCCTGTTGAACATTTTTACCGTGGTTCTAGGGGTGGGATGCAGAGTCTTGGGCATTCCCAGCTCTTCCTTGTGAATGTGACATGGTCAATCTCCCTGTGCATCCCAGGAAGTTTCTGCCTTGGCCTCCAGAGCGGTGGGATCACAGGAGTGTGCCACCACACCCAGTTTTCCAATGCAGTCTACACTATCACCGGCGCACACGCAGCTCCATGTCGCTGCAAATATTATTCTGAAGTCCATACCTGTTCATAAAACAGTTCTTCCAACAATACGCTCACATTGAGACAACCGTGGTCGTGTCTCCTAGGAAAGGAGCAGAGGCATTAAAAGCGTGACTTACAAGGAGCTCGTGCATGGCGTCGATCATTCAGATAAATTGTGACACCTGCACAGAACACAGAGCGTCAGGACACCGTGGTAGCAAAGCAGGGTTTCCTTGACAGTCATTTTGTTTCCTCATAGCAAACGTCAATCTCAGACTCATTCCTTAGCCACTAATCAGACAGTTCCATTCTTGGACACTTTGATATTAAAAAGTCACCCCATGTCAACAGTTCTATGAGATACACTCTGCACTGGCGCTAGGGAGATAACTCAGGTAGTAAAGTGCTTCTGGTGTAAGCACGAGGGCGCAGGTTCAGTTGCCTAGCAGTGCACAACAGGCAAGGTGGGGCTTGGTGTGTGTGTGCCTCCCATGCAGGACAGCTGGGCCAGGGTGGAGACAGACAGGGCAGCCTGTCTCCCTGATCCCGTGAGCTCTAGGCTCACTGGTCTTAAAATTGAGGAAAGCATGCAATGTCGACCTTTGCTTGCATATAGATCCCCTCCACGTGCACACAAACACACAAGCACATTCACACATGTACACACACACAGATACACAAACATGTACAGACACACATACACACACACATGCAAGCACACACACATGCAAGCACACACACACTGAAAGAACCTTATTCTGCTTCATCACTATTTCTAATTAGGTGTGTGTATGTGCATGTGTGTGTGTGAATGTGCTTGCATGTTGTATGTGTGTATGTATTTGTGTATGTGTGTTTGTGTGTGTATATATATGTGTATGTGTATATTTGTGTATGTGTGTGTATGTGTATATATGTGTATGTGTGTATGTGTGTATAAGTGTATGTGTGTGTATGTGTGTATGTGTATATGTGTGTATTTGTGTGTATATGTGTGTATGTAGGTATGTGTATATATGTGTGTATGTAGGTGTGTGTATATGTGTGAGTATTTGTATGTATGTGTGTATATATATGCACATGTGTGTATTTGCGCATATGTGTATATGTGTGTGTGTGTATGTGTGTGTGTAAATTGAGGAGTAAGAACATTATTTCACTCTTTCTAATACCCTATAGACTTTCAGTTGAAGACAAAAAGGGAGATTTCACAGATGTGGTGTAAATGTGGTGTATAGAGCAAGAGGCTTTGCGTTGGTGTCTGTTATGCCCCAGTGAGCTCATCTTCACCTCACTGTGGGCGTGTGGTCTGTGGTCCTGCCAAGCTGGCTTTAGTCTTTTATTTTGATGCTGAAGCTGGTTGGTACACATCTTCAGAACAGAGGCTTAACTTCTATCATACACAGGCACATCTCTACAGTTTTCTTGAGGAACAATAATTGAATTAGCATGAATTGTGACCAGCTTGTGATTATCCTGGAGAACCTGTGGGGGACGTGTTTCCATAAATAACTTCCGTGTAAACCTCACCCCCATCATCTCTCCTTGAGACCCGCCTTGCCTCGACACCGAGCTTGTGTTAGACATCATTAAAATATGCCCAAATGTCTGTTATTGTTAATGACGATCCTCTTACTTCATATAATGTCCACTCTTTCATTTTCTTGTAAATTGTTCATTATTTTGTACATTTAGCAAAGGTGATAGGGATGGGCCAATCAGGCATCCTGTCAGCAATTGAAGTCGTACTTGCTGCTGAGCTGTCCTAAGCAAAATACCTCTGGTTCCAACAGGCTGAGTGACAAAACCACCAGGTGTGTCTTAGACAGCTATGCAAAGGGTCGCAGCTGAGTGTGCGGCTCTTGAAGGCACAGGTCCAGGGCTGTCATAAACAAATGTTCACAAACCTGGATGAACCACTGCACCCGGCCAGAGGGAAGCACACCCCCTAGTGGAGAAGACACCAGCCTTTATGTCCTCGATGGATCCAAAACAAATGGCTGTGTGTTATGAAACACACAAAAGAGTGAGTGGCCAGGATATGAAGAAGATAAAGATAGATAGACAGTTAGATAGATGATAGATAGATAGATAGATAGATAGATAGATAGATAGATAGATAGATAGATAGATAGGTAGGAAATGCTCAGGTCAACATAAGACTACTTGTCAAAGTCTTCAGGGCAGTGTCTTGGACCCCAGTGTGAGTGGTGCACAAGCTGGGAGCCCTCTTTCTTATCTCTGGGTTCAGCAGTGAATTTGTAGATGCATCCTGGGTAAACGAGAGATGAAGAAAGAAAGCCCTTCATAAATGAAGACTAAAAGTGGTTTTGGATACTTTAAAAAATCATGAACTTTAATTTGGGAACTTGAATTCTTTTCTCAGATTTTTCTGAGATTTGAATCAGTGACTTTGACTTTTGTGAAAGTCGCCTTTGTTTTCCAAAAGGAAGGACGCTGTTCCAGGCTAAGCCGTTGAATTATCTGACTGTGTAAAACGTTCCCAATCTTTTGTTTAGTTCTAGGAAAAGGTTATCTGAGCACATTGCCAGGTTCCTTTAAATAGGAATTTCATATCCTCCTCTTTGTGGACCATCACGTTGACTTCTGTTATACATTAGATACATTCAGCATTGTATGGATGTATCCTTTTCTCCCCAAGATGGAAATGCATACTTGTGCACACTTAATACACACTGGCATGCATGTGTATACTTACACACAATTGCATGCTTGCACACACTCTTATTTCTAGGACCTGAAGGACTGACTCTGAATTGTTTGAGAAGTTTCAGATACTTCTAATAATAAATTATTTAACTACTAGAAATGTCTGGGACAAAGAGATGGTAATTGTGTAATATTATTTTTTTATCTATAGGTTGGTGGCAATTATTTGTAACCTAATCTTAGTCAGGGAACTTTCCACTGCAGCAGCTCAGCCCTGAAGGGCCTTCTAGAAGGCCAGGAGTGCTCAGGCTGGGAAGAAAGGGGGCAAAACGGGAACAGCCAGCAAATGGGGACGCATGTATTTCATGGTCTGTGGCGTCTAGTGTAACTAAGTTTACAGCTTCTAGGTGCTGATGAAATGCATAGGCATGTGAATTATTCTGCAGTGTGTCCTAAATGGGAGGAAGAAGAGATTACTCTTGTAGTAGCCATAACTAAAGGAAATGACTTCCCAACAGAAGCATAGAGTCTAACTTATCAGGTGTATGATGTGCAAGTCACATCTGCCTTGGATGCTTCTTTGAAAGCCAACCTTGCCTTCTCGTAGGTCTGAGTGGATTTCCTGTCACTTCCTCTACCACCTGACACTCACACAGTCAGTTGCCCTGGGTTGAAGAATTTCTTGAATACTTGAATACCAGACTTGACAATGATTCAGTGGCTGGAAAGAAACATACACACATACAAACAAATGTTCCTATTCAAATTGTTATCTCCAGTCTCTAATTCTGGCTTCCTTTAGCCTTCCAAGATGTGGCCAGATGCAACAGGGAATGAGATATTTACTCTATAAGATGGAAATAAAACATGCTTTTGTGGGGCATAGTTTTTAGCCACCCACAGGCCTCAGCTCCGTTGACTTGAGTGTTCCTATGAGAGTTGAACTGCTGGGTAATCCTAATTTATGTGCAAAGACTCTCTGAAAGACTTATGTTTTTGAAATACCTTGTTGTTAATTCTTTGAAAATGTCATGGAATGTAGTCACTGATAAGTGGATATTAGCCCAGAAGCTCTGAGTACCCAAGACACAATTCACATAGCAAATGAATCCCCAAAAGGAAGCAGAGGTCCCTGGTCCTGGAAAGGCTTGATCCAGCATTGTAGGGGAACACCAGGACAGAGAAGTAGGAGGGGGTTGATCAGAGAACAGGTGGAGGGAAGAGGGCTTATGGGACTTGGGGGTTGGGGGGACCGGGAAAGGGAAAATCATTTGGAATGTAAACAAAGAATATGGAAAATAAAAAATTTAAAAAAAGAAAATGTTAGCAACGTATTTTGAACATTCTCATCACCCTCCCAACCCTCCCACCCCCCACCCACCTTCGAAAGTGCCTCTTTCCCTACCAAGTACTTTGTGTTGTCCAGTTTGTTTTAGGATTAAAGGCTGCTCAGGGCTGTGGTCAGCCTACCCGGGGTCACATCATTTAAAAAAAAAAAAAACCACCAGCAGCAAACATCTGGCTGTCCTCTTCCAGCAGCTTGTTGTTAAGAGAACCATTTTTGTTTTATGATTTTCAATCCTAAGCCTTTATAATTAAACACCACTGAAAATACTAGGTAGTACTCAAAGATCAAAGAGATTCCTTCTATGGAATTAATTCAATGGTATGTTATTAAACTGGACATAAACATTTTAGAAATAATACTGACCGTGTGTGTGTGTGTGTGTGTGTGTGTGTGTGTGTGTGTGTGTGTGCAGGGCTGCAGATGTGCTAGGCAAATGCTCTACCACTGAGCCACATCCCCAGACCTAAGTTATTTCCAAGGAGCATATCACGGTCTCTGATCCGTGAAGATGGAAATCTGTGGAGTCAGAAGCTCCGAGGCCGGCTCTGCTCCTCTCAGAACTGTTTACAAAGTTCCTTCCTGCATATGTCCTCCTCCACCTCGTTCACACTGTAATTTCTGTATCTTTATAGCATCTTTGCTGCTGTTACCCACCTTTATCAAGATAAAGTTAAGTCTCAGGACAACCCTAATGGGGACCTTGGTCTCAGGGTTGTATAGAAACTGCTTCTGAATACTCTGAACCTGCCCTGAGCCCAGCTACTTAGAGATAAAATCATCAAGACAAAGAGACTGGACAAAGGCAGAGATTATCTGTGTCAGGGAGAATTGTAAAATTCTGATCTCTGTGTTCTGAAGGTTTAGTCACACAAGAAAGCAGGCCATCTTTAGGGAGAAAAGAAAAATCACATGAAATTACGGGGAAGACCCTGCAAGTCCTGCCAGCGACAGCAAGCAGCTGTCTCCATCTTTGAGGCAGGTGGGCAAATTTCTTTGTACAGGGTGTGAATTTATAACTTGCCTTTAGATACATTGTTTCAACATTTTAATAGGAAAATTGCCATCAGAAACTAGAAGGATACACTGAGAGTCTGGGTTCTCTGGTTATGGTTAAGGCCTATCTCTTCATCTACGAGGTTAAGCTCTGATGCATTTCAAGATGAAATGAAGGCATCAGGAAATCCCACCTCTAGCCATTGAGGTTACCCACTGATAATTGCTCTTGCTATTTCAGATAAAATATCACCTGTGGTAAAATGCTCAAATCACATGTGCTTAAGAAGCCCAGACTTTGAGAAAGATACGGAACATATTTATCCAGAAAATTCCTTCTTGTGTTCCGGTCTTTCTCCCAGATGTGTCCTGTCTCAGAGTTTCACGTCAGTGAGACTTCAGCCTTTCGAGTACCCAGTGTTGGTGGAAGGCTCCTTCATTCAGCACGTGGATTTCCAGTCCTCTTTGGATCTGCCTATGAAGCGGGCCATACAGCTCAGCCGGGCTGATTTGACTTTTGGACTTTGACTTTCAGGCTTGTTCCCTGCCATTCTCAACCTGGCCACCAATGCCCACATCAGCGCCAATGCTACCTGTGGAGAGAAGGGTCCCGAGATGTTCTGCAAGCTCGTGGAGCACGTGCCGGGCCGGCCTGCGCGGCACGCCCAGTGCCGGGTCTGTGATGGTAACAGCACAAATCCGAGAGGCAAGTACACTCCCTATTCATAGCAACGCACCCCACCCGTGATACACATTCTACAACTTAGTTCTGTGTGTGCTCTGCTTTGCACATGCTTAGCGTGTTCTGTCTGTGAGCTCCACCCCAGGTCCACCCATGGGAATTCGTGTTTTCTGAAGCAACTGAAGTCGTTGGCTGGAAACCCCCAGACACTGCTCACTGTGCCTGATCTTCCACTGCACTGGGTTTAGCAGTGTAAGAATGAAAATCCAAACTTGAGAGCTGTGGGTTGTTTTGTTTTCTTTTAACAGAACGCCACCCGATAGCACACGCCATAGACGGCACCAATAACTGGTGGCAGAGCCCCAGTATTCAGAATGGGAGAGAGTATCACTGGGTCACCGTCACCCTGGACTTACGGCAGGTAGGTTGGGCCAGGCCCGCTGGAGATGCTCCACAGACCCCGGATATACGTATGCGTTGGAGTGTTTGTTTTCTAACATGTTTGTCCAGGTGTGGGGTTGATACACAGTACTCTGTGGCACCACTTCTTCACCCATATGGTCCTGGTCCAAGGCCAGAATGTGAGGGTAGATCTGGCTGGGTCTGTGGTGTGTGTTGGGGTGGGGGCTATGGGTGGGTGAGGGGCAGGAAAGGCAGGTCATGGTAGAAACCTAGGGTTGTTTGTTGGGCAGGTAGGTGCAGCCTGACTAGTCGGGAGCCCTGATGTAGGATCTGGACTGGATCTGACCAGTTGGGGAGGGTCAGGCAGACTCGCCAGCTTGACCCTACAGAAGGGCACGCAGGATCAGGCTGGGCATAGTGGTTGGGTATGAAGTCTGGATGTACTTTCTTACCACTTTGCATGAGTAACCCCTGCTCGTTTCTTTCTCTGATTGGTGGTGTTTGAGACGCTCTGGTTTTGGCTCAACCATTTGTGAAACCAATGAGAGTCGATGCCTGTGCTGGCCTCACTTTTAAGGAAAAGACACGCACGTGTCTTGGTCTGGTGTGCTGTTGTTAAGGGCTAAAGTTTGCACAGCAGCACGCATGTGAATTCTTCTCCCTTTCGGGTGTATAGGCACAAACCCTCAAGAAGTGATGCTACTGTCAGTGTCACTCAGAATGCACATTTTAGGACTCTTGGCTATTATGGTTATCAGAATTTTAGGTCCTGCTCACTACGTTGAAGTACGTTTCCTATGCTGACATTTTTCAGCAGAGCAGAAGGATTTCTGCTTTGAGAAATGCCATATTAAAAATTAATACGCATTAGAGAAATGAAAACCAAAGCCACAGTAAGCCACCATCTCTCGCCAATTATAAAAGAAATGGCATCCTTACAGTCCTGGTTGGTGTATCAGTGATGCACCACCAGGGAAAAGCCAGCAGTGGCTCCTTAAACCTTTAGATATAGAATCAGAATATGCTCAGCTCTTCCCCCCTCAGCAGGTATTTAGCCCAAAGAACAGAACCAAGAGCAAACAGTCACAGTTACAACAGTATTGGTCTCAGAAGGCAGAGGGTGATGAGAACTCAGATGTCCATCAGCAGATGAATGGGTCTACGGATGGCAACACACACACACACACACACACACACACCATTCAGCCTTGAAAGCAGATAAAATTTAACATGAGTACATCTCGAAATAATTTGAAGTGGCATAAGACACACACAGGAAAAAACATTGTGTGATTTGGAGGTGGTAGGCAGTAGATGCTAGAAAGAAAAAATGGGAGTATCTGATGGGGATGTCAAATGATGGTAAGAAGGTTGTTTAGGTGGGTGATGGTGATAGTGAAAGAAAAAGCATGAATTAATCCAGTGTAATCATTACGTTTAATTGGCTGAAATGGCAGTTTTAAGGCTACCTATATTTTATTAGTTTTTTTTATTTTTGCCGCACTGTGAAGGGCACAGGCATTGCATCAGCAGGGATCTGGTCAGGACAACAGAAAACACATGAGCTGGGCATGGAGAGAGGCATATTCAATGCCAGAAACTGGCTCTACTGTATCAGAGACCTGAAAAGGGGGGCAGAAAGTCTCTTGGGCTGTGATTGAGATGGAGGGACCAGGGAAGGTTTGGAACTGTTAGCATCTGGTTGGGTGAGAGCCTCCCCACACTGACTCCATGGCAGAGTAGGAGACTCCTCTCAAACTTCCTGAATAGTGGCAAGTGGAGCCAACTATTGTAGCCCTGTCAGGGGTATCTCTTGAGGAAAGGCCAACAGAAAAAGCCAGGTGACAGGCACAGCCTAGCAGCCTCCCTCTGCAGGGTTCAAGTCTCTTGAAGCTTAAATTACAAGTCCCTGCTTAGTTTTGAGGGTCACTTTTAAAGGATTATTTACTGACCAATATACAGAAATTTCTGGGTGTCAGCTGGAGACTGCCGAGCACTCTCTTCCTCATTGCTGCCCTGTCGTTGTCCGACTGTCCTGCAGTGAAGATGTGCTCTCCTTTTTATGAAGGAAAATGTCAGGACAGAGCAGCTGGGTCACTGGCTCACACAGGGCGGTAGCTCCACAGGAGGAGACCAGGATCAGTTCCCCAAATCTGAGTTTCTTCAACACTGCTGGCCTCCCTCCCCTGATCTCCAAGCGCTGCTGGCCTTTAAGCTATGACATTATGGGGTGGTTGTCAAGGGTCCTTAGAGCCTTTTTTTTTTCTGACTTTGTCGAGTTGAGCTGAGCCTCTGGACCTGGCTGTGGAGCCCAGTGGGGTCCACACCCCTGCAGGTCTGAGAGAGCAGCCCTTCTGTGTTTGGAAGTGGCTGATAGAACTGGGTGCTCTTTACCCCACAATGTGGAGAATACAAATTGGACTGGTGCTTTTGTATTTCCTTCAAAAGAATTTTTAAAGCCTCCTCAAATATTTTCACCAGGAGGCTCGGATCTGTGAGTCCAAAAAAAAAAAAAAAATCCTTTTAAAGATAAAATCTGTTTTGTGAGAAAGGAAATGTTCCCTGTGCACCAAGAGAGGAGCGCCTTACTTTTTGTGTAGGTTTAATTAGGAAGTGCCACTTAGTTGTGGGAACAGGATCACAGAAGAACCTTTGTTGTGTGCAAGCCCTTAGACCAGAGTCTGACTTGGGGCGGGGAGAGTTGTAAAGTCTCATTAGTTTGGATGTCCATTGTGTTTTGTTCCCTTAAATCTCAGATAAATTGACAATAATTAGGCGTTTTTTGCTGCTGGTACATGCACACACACACACACACACCACAAACATACACACACCACATACACACACACACACATACACACACACACCATGCACACATATACCATACATACACACATATATCATACCACACATACACTCACACACACACCGCACACATATAAACACACACAGACACCATACCATACACCAAACATACATATATAGATAGATATAGATATACCTATCCACACACCAAACACATACACATACCACACACACATGTATACACATATACATCATGCCACACACACATATACATACACCACACAAACACAAACACAACATCACAGACAGACGCCCCCCACACAAAACATCACAGACAGCACACACACACACACACACACACACACCTTACTAAGCATCCCAGAAGGTCCTTAAAAAAACAAATTGCATTACTAAGGCACCCTGAAAGATCTGTAGATCTTACCTGTAAGTTGGGCCTTTATAACAAATGGGTCTTGGCTTGTGCATTAAAAGAGATTTGTGCAGAGAGGTGGAAGCTGTTCCCTTCTGAATGCTGACTACAGAAGCCTGTTACCACATGCTGTGATAGGTCGGTGTGATGCTGCCTGTGCTTACTGACCTGTCTAGCTTCAGATGTAACATTTGTCTGACATTTGTTTGGCAAAACAAATACATGACACCCTTAGCTCCTCTTGATGGTTTAGAAGTGACTCTGCTCCTGCTGCTTCGGGGGTGGGGGGTATCTCTTCTGCTCTATTCTCTTCTAATCTCTGCATGACTACACCTTAGTTAGCCGTGTCTACCCTCTTGTTTTATTTTCTACACACAGCGACTCTTCCAGTTAGCCAATGATGTGTAAGAAATCGGCACTGGTAGCTATGGTATGCCAGTCAGGGACGAGCACCCTGTCACTGAGGGAGGTCGGCGACCACTCCTATTCTCCCTATTGGGTTCTGAGCAGCAGAGCCTTGGACATTTTGTCTGTCTCCACGTCAGCTTTTCTGGCAGGAACCTGAGTGGGATTCTGGGAAATTGAGTGAGGATCATTTGGCAAGATTCTTTCACAATATACTTTTCCCATTCCCAATTGCTTGGCGTCGCAATAAAGCTGCTTGCGCATTTGTGGACAGAAAGGGACGTCGGCCAAAGGGGGAAAAATCCTTATATTTTTTCTGTACTAGGGATAAACAAAGATTGTTATTTCTGACGAAAATTTTGAGACATGCTTTAGAGTTTGGAATCCATTCCAGCCTTCCCTCCTAACCAAGCCCCTTTGGCGCAGGGGCTCACTGTGTAACCCTGAGTGAACTGGATCGTGTTGTATAAAGCAGGCTGTCCTGGAACTTACAGAGAACCACCTGCCTCTGCCTCCTGAATGCTGAGGAGGTAGGGTGTGCACCGGTAAGCTGTGGGCTTGCAGCAGGTCATTACAGCACACAGAAACACTTCTTTCTCATGTGGAAGTGAAGCCTGGTAGTGACAGGACCGTCAAACAAATTAGAAGACAAATGCTTGAGAGGACTGGGGAGATGGCTTAGCAGTTCCCCCAGACCCGCAGAAATCCCAGTTGGGCATGGCAACCTGCCTATGATTCCAACCTGAGAAAGCAGAGACAAGAGATGCCCAGTGCAAGCTGTCTAGCAGGAATCTAGCATCAGTGGGTTCTGGGCTTGACTGAGAGACTATGCATTCATAGGCACACACATGAGTACCTACCCACATACATATACAAAGATATGCACACATGCACACACAACCCACAAACGCAAAGGAGGTGGAGAAAGGATTCTTTTTTCCTAACCGCCAGCAATTTTTTTTTATTTCATTCGATATATTTTTTATTTACATTTCAAATGATTTCCCCTTTTCTGGTCCCCCCACTCCTCGAAAGTCACATCAGCCTCCTTCCCTCCCCCTATCTCCCTCCCACCCCTTCCCACTTCCCTGTTCTGGTTTTGCCTTATACTGCTACACTGAGTCTTTCCAGAACCAGGGGCCACTCCTCCGTTTTTCTTGTACCTCATTTGATGTGTGGATTATGTTTTGGGTATTCCAATTTTCCAGGCTAATATCCACTTATTAGTGAGTGCATACCATGATTGATCTTTTCAGACTGGGTTATCTCACTTAGTATGATGTTCTCCAGCTCCATCCATTTGCCTAAGAATTTCATGAATTCATTGTTTCTAATGGCTGAATAGCACTCCATTGTGTATATATATCACATTTTTTGCATCCATTCTTCTGTTGAGGGACACCTGGGTTCTTTCCAGCTTCTGGCTATTATAAATAGGGCTGCTGTGAACATAGTGGAGCATGTATCCTTATTACATGTTGGGGAATCCTCTGGGTATATGCCCAGGAGTGGTATAGCAGGGTCCTCCAGAAGTGACGTGCTCAGTTTTCTGAGGAACCGCCAGACTGATTTCCAGAGTGGTTGTACCAATTTGCAACCCCACCAGCAGTGGAGGAGTGTTCCTCTTTCTCCAATTGTAACAAGAACTTACCGTCTGAGCCACTCTTGCTATTTGGACTTACTGTGCACATTTAGAATGTCATAGAGTTGCCGTTCTGAAGGTTCTGAAGTCTCAGGATTTGGTGACACAGAAGACAATTACTGTATCCACACAAAACCCCGGGCATAGGAAACGTAGGTTGTTTATCTATACTAACCAATATAACATTGGCTCCTTTGCCGTGTGGAGAAGAGCTGGTCTCTCCCATGTGGACTAGGGCTTGTCCTCTAATGTTGTAGGACGTGGGCAGCAGTTAGCTTCTGCTCTGTGGTGCTGCAGATGCAGAGAGACCATGCAGGAAGGAGCCTGGGGGATCTCACAGAAGGCCTCACTGAAGGAAGGATGGAGGAAGTGAGGAAGGCCGTGCAGGGGACAGGACAGAAGCCTGGGAAATGCTTGCAGCAGAGAAAGTGAAGTGTGTGTGGGTTGACATAGCACAGCATGCAGCCATGCAGCCGACACCTCTTCTCAAAGGGATAGTGATCTCACAACTGAACTATCTCCCAAGTATTAGGATACAGACTCCAAGCCCCAGTTCCTTATAAGGTGTATCAGATAATGTATTAATGACACCCTCGTGCAGACTTGAGATCATTGAATACCTCACTATCGAGAATGCTGTGTAAGCATTTGCTAAACTGTATTGCTAGAGATAAGGAGATGCTTGCACATCTTAAGATGCTGCCATCAAAGCCTGACAGGAGAACAGGAGTAAGATGCTGGTGTGTGTGTGTGATGTTCATTGGTGTGTGAGGGAGCCACTGCAGCTCCGTGGCGCCGCAGGGATCCTTGCAGTTAGCACCGTCATCAGCATGATGACCAGAGTCTCTAAATGCCAGTGTTGTGCTTGGAGGGCATGCTGTCAGCTGCAAACACTGAATCCCACAGACCCCAAGTTGGATGACAAAGAGGCACGATGAGCGGTGCACTTATCAACAATGGACTATTCCTATTATGTTGCCCCAGAGCGCTTCTGCCCTTCCCAGGCTGTTGTCTATTGCTCCATCCTCTCCCTTCTCCAGACAGACACACTGCCTCTCTCATTTATTTTCTTTCCATGAGGTCACATGATGATATTTAACTTCCGAGCAATGGGGTCACACCCCACATCTGGCTTCTTTCTCTGAGTATCCCCCCTTTCTTTTTAAAAGATTTATTTATTTATTTTATGTATATGAGTACCCTGTAGCTGTACAGATGGTTGTGAGCCATCATGTGGTTGCTGGGAATTGAACTCAGGACCTCTGCTTGTTTTGGCCCTGCTCACTCCCGCCCAAAGATTTATTTACTACTATATATAAGTACACTGTAGTTGTCTTTATACACATCAGAAGAGGGCATCATATCTCATTACTGATGGTTGGGAACCACCATATGGTTGCTGGATTTGAACTCAGGACCTATGGAAGAGCAGTCAGTGCTCTTACCCACTGAGCCATCTCTCCAGCCCTTCTCTGAGCATCCTATACTGGTTTGTTCCTTTCTTCTGATCATTGTTATGATCATGTTTTATGAGCGACCAACCTTGGTTTATTCTTTCCCAGTCAGGGGTGTTTCCGGCTTCTGTCCATTGTGTAAAAGCATCTGTGGCATTCTTGTAAAAGTCTTTTTCTGAGTGTATTTTTTTTCTTTTTCAAGGAGTGGGATTAACCAAAGGTATGAATATGTTTCTCTGCAGGACAGATTAGTAAACCACAGCTGTGAAGATGGCTGCGGCAGAGAGTGCAGAGTCAGTTCTTCTTCTAGAGGTCCGGGTGCCTCACAGCTCAGAACTTAAAGACTGACTCTCCAATACATGGCCATTGTTGGTTGTGCCAAGCCTAGGTAGTATTGATTTTATCTTTGTGGGCATAAGCAGTGTTTAAAGACTGGACAATACTTTATTTTTTGGGATTTTTGTTTGTTTTGTTTTGTTTTGTTTTTCCTTCGAGACAGGGTTTCTCTGTATAGCCCTAGCTGTCCTGGAACTCACTCTGTAGACCAGGCTGGCCTGGTCTCAGAAATTCTCCTGCCTCTGCCTCCCAGAGTGCTGGGATTACAGGCATGCGCCACCACCGCCCGGCTAGGACAATACTTTATTATATAGGTTCACAGTGCTTTGTTTAATGTGTTTCCACGAGTGTTTTTGTGGCTGAGATGTTGGTTGCTCTCGCTGTAGAGTCTTCAGTACCAAGGATTAGAGCTCAGGGCTTCTGTGAGCTACACCACTGAACTACCTTCCACCCCTCGAGTGTACTCTTTATTAGTTTGTTTTCTTTTTTCCTTTTCAAAAATACTGTCCACTTTGCATGTCTGTGGTGACTGAAAGTGTTTCTCACAACGTCTTAGCATTATGATTAAAAGGCCCTTGCTCCCCTCCCTCCTCCTTGCTCCTTCCCTCCCCCTCGTTCTTTCCTTTCTGAATATCAGAGAATTAAGTAATCAGTAGCACAGCGTTATCATATGTCATTACACTGGATATATATCTAGGCGAACTGGGCTGAATACAATGTGTGGTCCTTTTAATTATCATCTCGTGCATAAATTATGTTCTGATCATCAATCTCCATCAGGGCCAACAAACTACTTTGTAACCTGGCTGTGGCTTTTTTTTTCAAGGTTTGACTATTGGTGCCCAAGATTGCCTGAATTTCCAGGTCTCTTTCTAACAAGAGAGAAAACAGGTGGTTAACTTTGTCAGCATTTTGAGAAGTTGTCGGAGGAGAGCTCCAGGGGAAGCGATGGGACGTCCCATGGCTCACATCCCTGCTGTGTATTTGGTTATATGCCCTTTTTAGTCAGTCCTGTGTCAGCTGAGGCTCCTAGCATGGAAGTCACATCCATTGCATGCTGTGAATAATGCAGTGGACTGTGGGGAGACCCTTAGGGCTAGATCGTGGAAAACATTAAAGTGAGTTTTATATTTTAAAAACTCCAATCACTGATAACGCACTGCCTTTGGGAAATGAAGTGACCAAAGTGATCTAGCCATGAACCTCAGTTCTGATAAAATGGTGACCCCAGGGGCAGACTCACTGGGGACTGGGCAGGCTGGTGGTAGAGCACTACTTATATTTCTTGACTGCTGGACTCCTTTTGAAATCTATACACGCACCATGTCATGCAGCAACAATACTGTTTATTCAGGGATGGTTCTAATAGACGAAAGTGTTTCTCCAAGGTTATGATGGACTTGAACATCCCAGTCCCCACAGTGCCTCATATTCAGCGTTATACCTTTGCCTATCTATCCCTGGTTATGTTCAGATTCATAAATGCGCCATGCCACAGTTCCCTTCACTATTCTATTCAGTAACATGACAGATGAGAATCCTAGGAGCAACTGGCTGAGTCCTGGGGATGACAGTGTATCAGGAAGCACCATTTGGGGGTGTGCAAGCACACTCCAGGTTCACAGAAACCACCAGATGATTCGCTCCACAGAAAGCATCTTCAGCGTGCACGACTGTGCTCGCAGAGTGGCGCCTCAGCGCTGCCTCCTCTTAGGCCTTGCTAAGGTATGGAAATGAAGCCTGGGAAACCCTGAGATCAAGTTTTAGAACTGCAAATGATTAGCTGGGTGGCACAGCTGTACAAACCGAGATGTCCTGGGAAAGCGAGAGAGGCCGTGAGATCGCTTTCCCATTTAAGCCACCGACCATGGTGGCCTATGCTTCTCAGGGTTCATAATTACCACAGCAGGTTTATAAAAGTTTTGCTTGTTTTATTTATTTATTTTTAATTAATAGACTCAGGTTTTAGATTTATAGAAAAATTGGACATATATATATATATTTATTTTTATATATATTTATTTTTATATATATTTATTTATATATTTTATATATTTTTATATATATTTATTTTATATATATATATATATATATTTATATATATATATAAAACAATTCCATAGAGCCTCAGAACCACAGTACTTGGTTCAAATTTGGGCTTTTCATAATTTTTTTTAAGATTTATTTATTATTATATCTAAGTACACTGTAGCTGTCTTCAGACATATCAGAAAAGAGCATCAGATCTCATTAAGGATGGTTGTGAGCCACCATGTGGTTACTGGGATTTGAACTCAGGACCTTCTGAAGAGCAGTCAGTGCTCTTAACCACTGAAGCATCTCTCCAACCCCCATAATCATTCTTTTAAAACCGACTGACCTAGTGTATTTTCCGTAGCCCTAATGTTTCTTCCCTACCATGTTGAGGTAAACAAAATTGCCTGTCCTTAGATTTAACTCTCTGTCTTCTCCACCCTTCCGCGGATCAAAGCTAGCTAGACACCTTTGTCCTGCCCCTGAGGGAGGTACATAGAGGCAGAGTCAGTGGCCACCGACTACCAAGGAGGCTCCGCTGAGACCCGGGCTTTTGGGGTCACCACACTTGGTTCTAGCCTTCGGAGCAAGTGTTCTCTTGACCCGTGGGGCTTTGCTCGGACCATCTGTGGGACCCTGGGAAGGCCTGGCAGCTCTGGGCCGAGTTTGCTCTTAGTAAAGTGGTTTCACTTGCCAGAGCTTAGTCAGAACATAATTAAATAGTGTCACAAAAAGGAAAATATTTCAAACACCTTTCTTTCTTTCTTTCTTTCTTTCTTTCTTTCTTTCTTTCTTTCTTTCTTTCTTTCTTTCTTTCTTTCTTTCTTTCTTTCTTTCTTTCTTTCTTTCAAGTGGCATTTGGACTATAAGTTCATCACGAGGCGATCCTCCACCCCCAATCCCTGATCCTCTTTGTCTTCTTGACTTATCAAACACTGAGTCTACTTTTCCCTCCCAGTCTTGGCCACAATAACAGCCACTCTTTTTTTTTTTTTCAAAAACTAACTTATCTTGTTGTATGCATACATATGTGTGAAGTGGACATTCACATGTTGATCTGGATGCATGTGGAGGCCAGTGGTGTGAGAGTTCCCTGAAGCTGCTGTCATGGGTGACAAGTGCCAGCCATGGGACATGAACAAGGGAACACTGTTCACATCCTCCACATCCCAACCATCTCTCCAGCCCCGATGGCAGTTCTTCCTATGAATCTGACGACTCCAGGCATCTTATAAGTAGAGCAATGCTATTTTTATAATTCTGTGTCTGGGATACTTCCCTTAGTGTAAAGACTTCCAGGATCGCCCGTGTTGCAGATGGTACCAAATGTATTCCTTTTGAAGACCAGATAGCTTTCATTTCTAGATATTTCCCAATTTTGTCTAGTCAGTCATTCATGGATGGACATTTGGGTTGTTTCAACTTTTGGCTATTCTGAATAATGTTGCTATAAACATTGGTGAATAAATAACTTTTTGAATGAATCCATTCTCTTCCAGGAATGTACCCTATTGGAATTGTTGGACCATATGGTGATTCTGTCATGGGATATTTTTTTAAAGGAACACTATACTATTTTTCACAGTAGCACACAGTTTTATATTTCCAAAAAAAACCAAAATATTTTGTACATATTGAACGCTCCTCATATGCATGTGTTGTTTTTGATGAGCTTCTTGTGTTGTTTGCCAGCTCAATGTCTGGCCTTGTTGAGGTGCTCAGCGAGGTAAGACGTCTCAAGAACAAAAGGAGGATCTTCACACAGGCTTCAGGTGAAGAATTCATAACCAGAGCGAGGTCTCACTTGCACAAAAAAAAAAAAAAAAAAAAAAAAAAAAAAAAGAAGCTCTCTGATCACTCCAGTGCAAAACTGTTAATGATTCAGTCAGTGACCAAAGGAAAGAAAACATACCATTACCCTTCCTGGGAGCGGTAAATGTGTAACTCACAGGGCAGTGTTTTGTGGGGATGGTCCAGGAGAGATTTTCCCAGCTCTTGGAGACAGTGGCCCCGTTGAGTCTGTGGGGCTTAATGAGGGTGGCCATTTGCCTTCCCTGCTTTCATGGTAGTGTCTTTAGGGAGAGGTGTGGAGGAGTGAGGCCCTAGGCCTTTCATTGTTGCTGTGTCTGCCGGGCCAGCACCAAGTCAACGTGCACACTAGGGATAGTAGTCTGGAGTTGGGAAGCCCTCCGTTGCCCTCTGGTTCTTTACCATTCATGTTTAGACTTCTCAGGGAACTCTTGCCAGTGCCTCTGCTCTGTTCTTTTGACCTTTTCAAAGTCACTACCGCCCTCTCTGATGAATTCCAAGCACCAGAATTCAGTCCCATGATCCTTCAGTGCTGCTGGCCCTGTCCTGCTCTGCTCTGTGGTTCTCAGTGGTCTAAGAAAATGGCCATGGGTGGCCGAGACCTACAAGGTACCCATCGCCTTCCTGTTCTCCCTCTGACTCCTAGACTGGGGCTCCTTAGACTGCTTCCCGTGTCTGTATTCCACACTCTGGCCCTGTGAACTGCTCCTCGCTGTGCCTTTGTGTCTTTAGCCTGTTCTCTAGACACTTGTTTTCTCTTTTCAAACTCAGTTGGATGGAACTTCTTAGACCAGCACACCTCTCCAGACTCCATAGAACTCCTCTTCTGTATCCACACACCCTCTGGCCTCTCTTTCTCCCTGTGACACAGACAGCTTCGGCCACAGACGCTCCACGCACAGATGCTGCGTTTGCAGTACCAACTACATTCCCTCTAACACAACAGATACTTAATCTCTGATCATCAAATGATACTTAATCATAAGTTCCGGTCTTTCCTCTTCTCAGTCTCACGTGTCCTTGTAGGGTATTTCACTACCTAGCTCTCTCTCTTATCTGTGTATACTCTAGGGAAGAGAGTGCTCACTGCCCTGGAGCCTGAGCGCCTGTAGTGGAAGGTACAGGCTATTCTCAGGACATTCAGCCCCAGTCACACACAGGTTAGAGCTATGGAGGCACCCATGTCCCCCTCAGCTGTGAGGTAGGAGGGAATAGGACTTCATGGAAAGCATCCAGCTAAGCCATAGCCTCCAATTTTGCTTTTCTTCCTTGAAACATTGAAGCAGATCCTATATGTTGCTTCCTCGGTTTTGACAAGAACAAAAATGGGAGCTTCATGATAGAGAAAAAGCTTAGCATACCTTCGAAGGTGAAGGCTTGTGTAAGTGGAACCCGGGCAGATCCGGCTGGGACTAGAAATCGCTCTTCTGTACCAGCGGGTCTGGACTGGCCTGTCACTGCTGCATGCCACAACCAGGTTCATCTCGCCCTGAGGGTCCCTAGGCTTTCTTCCGGAGCGTTCACAGACAGGAGGAAAGGGAAGAGCACCACACAGAACATTTGGTGACACGAAGATTCCAGAACACATAGACTAGGAATGGAGAGCGCCTGCCCTGCATTCCAGTTTTATCTTGTCAGAGAAAGTGGTTCAACATTTTTGTTTTGAAATAACAAACAGTGCTAGTCACCCTCTGGTTGGGGCTTGGAGGATGACTCTGGGAGCACGGGGCAGTTTCCTCTGGCCTCTTAAAAACAGCCTTTCCAGCTGACAGAAAGCAGGTCTTCTTCTGACAGACATCTTTAAAATTCCTTTCCCTTCTTCAGATTACTGATTAAAGCTGACTCTTTACATTAGGTCGAGCTCTCTTTACTGTCTCCGAGCCCTCCTGCTGGCTACAGTCTCAGGCATTTATATACCTCAGCATGGGTCAAAAATGCATGCCCCCCAGTGATCTGAGATGTTCTTATAAGAAAACTGTGTGGTCTGAGTTTATCACCACAAGCAGCCAGCCCCACCTCCCTCTGAAAAGAAAAGGCAGACAGGAAAAAGAGGGAGAAGCCGGTAGACTTTGACCTGTTCATCTCACATGTTCATATCACGTGATATGATGCCAAAGTGAAAGGAAAGCTAATCTCTTTTTGTCCTTAACTGTGCAGGCTGGACTTCAGTGAGAGGTTGCAGTGAGACACACAGCCAGCCCCTTCACAGTAGTTTCTCCTGGGGGATTTCTCTAGAAGCACCATTGCAGGCACACCTCCCCAGGTCCTGGCGTGTGGCTCCTTACTGCTTTGCCAGGACCTTGGATGATGGACGAAGCTTCTCTCAAACAATTGCTTCTTCATTCTTGCATAAGATTGGACCCCCAAATGGTGTTTATAAATATCATCATCTGATAGTTTCAGAAGCAACAAAGCTTGGGAAATACAAACTCGTTGCTTCCTTGGGGATCATCAAGTGATACTATTTATGAAGGGTGCTTAACTATTAACCTAGATGCCTTTTGTCTGTGAGAAGTTCGTTCACCCCAGGAATGTCAGAAATAAAGCATTCCCTCTTTATTCGCTGCCAGAAGGACAGGTATATCCTTCCATGGGGGAATTCCCAGAGACTGACAAGTGTCATCAGCCCTTGTGGATTCCAGGAGAATGCATAAGACATCAAAGGGGATGGACATCACATTTTGGAAATGAAGTTATTCGTACTCTCAGACATCTGTGTTTCAGATAGATTTGCTCTGTTTAAGTTGAGATTGAGGCTTACAGCAGAACTCCTGTCCAGATTCTGTGGAAAGGCAGCATCTGATGTGTGCCTGTGATATTATGTGACATTGTTGAAGTGCATTCTGGAGATCACTAATGAGTGGAGAGCTGTCGTGAAGTGGACTTGAAAACAGCTGGGTCAGCTGCAGTTCTGGCAGGACAGGGATGACTCAGAGTCGGGTGGAAACGCCTCCATCAACAGTTTGTGTGCAGCCAGGCTTATGTTGAGAGAAGACAGTTTAGTCTCAAGCATGTTTTTAAAACACGAGCAGCGGAAGTCTCATGGATTTTGTTTGGACGAAGGCTTAAGATTTTATATGTCAGTAGAATCTGTTTCTTCATTGTAAGATCTGCTCACCAACTAGAATTGGTGGGTGAGGGCTTTGTCAGTCGGTCGGGGCTGCTGGAACAGATACCACAGACTGGATTCCTCGCCGTTCTGAGGTATAGGTCTTTAGCTTGCAGGTATCTGTCTTCACATGGCATTCTTCCAGGAGTGTCTGTCCTAAGTTCTTCATTTGTCGTGTGTACATATGACGTATGTATAGGTACATGTGTGTGAGTGGGTGCATGCACATTTGCATGCCTGTGCATGTGGAGGCCAGAACCTTATTTGCTGTGTGTCCAGCTCAGTCTTGAGTTTTTCAATTTGTTATGTGCGTGGAGTTCATGTACACACCTACAGGGACATGTGTACACTGAGGAGACCAAGGGGAGATTTGGGGCACCTGCCATTTCCTCGGGATCCACCACCTTAGTTTTTTCATATGAGATCTTTCATTTTTCTGGGCTCATAGACTAGGCTGGGTTGGCTGACCACCAAGCCACAGGTTTTCACGCACCACCAACATCTCCAGTGCCCCAATTACAAGGGCATTCCACGATACCCAGCTTTTAAAATGTGGGACTCAAGAATTAGACTCAGTTCTTCGTACTTCCAAGGCCAAGTGCACTCTGCTGACTGACCAGTCCTCTCTGAGCCCACCTCACCAGTCTGGAATTCAGTGACGGGCTAAGCTAGCTACATGTCTTGGAACCTGGAGATTTGCCTGTCTCTACCTCTGCCTCCCTGAGTGAGACTGTGATTACAGTTCATGCCGACCATCTCATGAATTATTGTTGATATAAATTCTGGGGATTGAACTCAGATCCTTGTCCTTGCATGGCAAGCACCTCACAGACCTCTCTCTGGAGTCTCTAGGTTCTCCTCACAGGGGGCATGAGAGTCATGTTGAGTCAGTCACCCTTTACTTCAAGGGTTTTCTCTCCAAACACACTCGCATCCAGAAGTAAGGGCTGAGGAGTTAGGACTTTAACACAGGAAATCTGGGGAGTGAGTAGGTCAGCCCCAGCTGGCTTGACTCTTTGATGCATCCCTATCCTCCTTAACTTAGAGTGGGGTCCAATTTTTGTTTCTTTTCTGGCTCCCATTCTGGAGAGCGTGAGAATTATCAAGGCAACACTGGTCAATAAAAGAAATTAGTGTCTTCATGGTGTCCTTTCCTTTTTATCAGAATTACAGCTCACATTGCCTTTTTTTTTTTTTTAGTTTGCTTCCTGGTCTCTGATTTGGGGACCTTGAGGACGATTGGGAGACTGAGAACAAAGGTCTGCTTCCCGATAGAAGGCTTCTTATCAATCTGTGTGTGCAGGCCTAGTCTTCCCCACCTCAGGTGTCCTTCCCTTTGGCCTTGTATCCCACACACAGCTCAGTTGTCTGTATAAAAGCTGTCCAAGGGCTTGGCAAGGCAGAAGATTTTGGTATTAGCGTAAATACTGCTAGTTGGCCAGAAGAAGTAGAAAAACTGGGCTGGTACTCAACAGCCACCTCAAATACCTTTCACCCTTTCCTTTACATCTGTAGAAGCTGTCATGACACAGACTGCCCAGATCACTTCTTATTGGGAAGAACTTGGTGCTTGTGAGATTCCAAAGAAGGTTGCAAACCCCTCTCCGTGCCCTCTTTTGCTTGATGAAGTACAGGAAACAGTAGTTCTTATTGTCCTCGGAATGCAACTGTGAGCTTCTACAAGCTCATTCTAATAACTCAGTGTTGTTGTAATTAACCTTATCACTAAAATTAACATTTATTAGTTGCTCTGGCATGTCCCCACCCCAACCCCTTTCCCTGCTCATTCCACACTGTGATGATGCAGATGCACCCAGAGCAGTGGCTGCTCTGCGTCTCGAGATATGAAGCTGGTTTCTACGTAGATGTGAAGGTCCCTGTTGTTGCTGCTGCTGCCATTACCGCAGAAGGAGAGCTCAGAACTGGGGTACTGCCTAGGGGTCAGGGTTTGCTCTCTGAAGGCGGGATGAGCCCTAGGTGAGAACTTGGAAGGAGGGCATCTGGATTCATGTGGCAGCTTGCAATGATAGTTTCCAAATATGTAAACCAGACACAAGACCAATCCTGGGATAGTTCAGGATTACATGAGATAATGATCATTGAGCGTTCTTAGCAGACTTGTGGTAAGCCTGTTGGTTCACCTTATTTTCAAGTGTGAACTGGGAAAGAAAGGGCAAATATGTTTCATTTTGACATTGCTGTCGCTGTACAGGGAGCTGCCCAATCACCATCGTTGCTTGGAACCTCTGTTTGCAAAGTCTGGGCATGCATGTGTGCACATGAGAAGTTATTGGCCCACACGCTCATGGTCTCTAATCCCGTGGTGAATAATAATCAAAAAACTGCTGCACTGGTGCTCGGTGATGAGCAAACAGGGGAACGTGCTCCTCTGGTGCTCGGTGATGAGCAAACAGGGGAACGTGCGCCTCTGTCTTCATGTATCAAACCATCTTGCTTCTGGCCTTCTTGAGATGCCGTGACTGCCTTACCTGACAGCGTGACACACCACAGGAACTCAGAAAGCCTGTGCAGGCATCCACGGCATCCACAGGCTAACCTCTGCCAGGGAACACTTTGTGTGGGTGAACAGTCGTTGGTAATAAGAAGACAGTACTGCCATTCCCCAGATTCCTTGAAAACAGTAAGGTACACAGTAGTTATGTAATGAGCTCCCATGTCTTGAAGTTAGTGAGTGGTAGGTGGGAAAAGCTAAAACAAACAGAAACCAGGAACTTCAGTGATGGTAACTTTATGCCCTGTGTGTATACAGGCATATACAAATATAAGCATGGATAGCTGGAAACACACAAAGGGTTTTATGTACACATTTACATATATGTATTATGTATGTTGTAGTCCATATCATCCTGAGAGCACTGCTCCAAAGCCCTAAACAAGACCTAGATATTGGTTCACCAGTTACTTTTCAATGTTGCTCTGACAAAGTACCTGATGGAAACAAGTTCTGGCTTTCACAAGTGTACACACACACATATACGCACACACACAAACACACATACCTGCACAGACATGAGTGCACAAGTGCACATACTCATGTGCACACACATATACATACATGTACACATACATGTGCACAAACATGGGTGCATACACTGACATACACACACATGTTTACAAACACAAGTGGACACATTCATGTGCACACACAAATACACACTCATGCACACACATACACACATGCACACACTCATGTACAGACACATGCACACATGCATGTACATAAACATGAGCACATGCATGCACATAAACATGCACACATGTGCACAAACACAAGGTCACACATTCATGTGTGCACACATACACAGATGCACACACATGTGCACACACATGAACACATGCATGTGTGCACACACAGACACAGAAAGATTTGGGTCTCTAGAAGGGATGTTAGAAAATACCGTGACAGTGCAGTCTAACATCTTCTCACTTACTCTAGCACAGAATTTGTGGTAGTTTTCGAATCACCAGGAAAACAGGCGTTTTCGGAATGCGTCTGGAAATGCTCTGGGTGGTGCTGGACTGTGGGAGAGATGATGCCTCCTTGCGGCTGGTCTGGGGCTGGAGATCAAAAGTCCTGCTCAAACCCGAGCTTTGTTCAGTTCTTTCCTTCATACCTCTTTCACCATCCTCCTGTCTTCATATTCCCGGCTGACATCATGGTTGTTTAGTTAGTAACTTTCGCAGTTTTAGGCTCACAGTGATGTGAGTGGAGAGTTTATGTTCTTCATTCCGTCACACGAGCTCATCCTCTTGTCAACATCTGAGCCAGTGTGGGACATTTGTACAACTGATGGCCCTGTGTCCACCCACTTGTGTTTTATCAACCAAGCCTACAGTTTTCTATTCTAATGTGTGCGCGTTCTGCATATTTTGGACACGGTATGGTGGCATGTGTCCACAGTTATGCCAGTGTGAGGTCATTTCATCTCCTGTGCTCCCTTACGCTTGCCCTCCCTGGAGTCCCTGGCCGCCTCTGGCTGTTTTGTTTTCTTTCTTTCTTAATACTTTCATAGTTTTATCATTTCCAGAAAGTCACTGAGTTGGAGTCCCACAGTGTGCTGTGTCTCCAGGGTGCCTTCTTTCAGTTAGCAGTGTGCATGTAATAGGCTTTTTTTGACTTACCACCAACTGGCATGTTTGTGCGTCATTCACTTATGGCAGTGCTTTGTGCTGCTTCCAAGTTTGGATGGTTATAAATGGAGTTGTTGCAATCGTCTCTGTGCAAAGTTTCATATAGTTGGTAATTATTAAACAGCGTGATTATTGGTTCATACAGAGAGGACTTACAGTTTTGTGTGAAGCTGTGATACTGGCTTTGGTTCTCATGTGTTCTTGCTACTCCAGACCTTTGCCAGCCTTTAGTATTGTCCATGTTTTGGATTTTTAGCCATTCCAGGAAGCTTGAGGAGTTTCCCTTCTCAAAGTTATCTCCAAATCACTGTGTGAAAAATATTTAACATCCCCATTGAGGCCAAGTAACACTGCTTTAGTCAGCTCCAAACAGGGAGACATTGGAAACAGCAGAGCCATCCCACAGCAATGCTACACTGTTACATTGGACCAGCACATTTTGTCCATCCTGTGCATCTGAAATTTTGTATCCAACATTCATCCCCTGTCCTCCTTCCCAGCCCTAGGGAACCAGAATTCTACAGTCAGTGTCTATGAATTGGACTTTTTATAAGCACAGGTGAGTTCTTGCAGCATCTGTCATTTCGGGTTTGACTTACGGTTTGGGACCTCCCCTCGGTTTTAGGTCTTTCAAGTTGCGTATGTCATCATCAAAGCTGCCAATGCCCCTCGGCCTGGAAACTGGATTTTGGAGCGCTCTGTGGATGGCATCAAGTTCAAACCCTGGCAGTACTACGCCGTCAGTGATACAGAGTGTTTGACACGCTACAAGATAACTCCACGGCGGGGACCACCCACTTACAGAGCTGACAACGAAGTCATCTGCACCTCGTATTACTCCAAGCTGGTGCCACTTGAACATGGAGAGGTACGGTGTGCACCGCAGAAATGGCGTTCCGTCATCTGAGCGTCCCCACCTCAAATGCCGCCATGATCTCTCTCACAGGAGCCTATGCTGAATATTCAAAACCAACCACCCTTAACCCAGAGGTGTGCATGTGGCTACCTCACTATATAAAGCAGCTTTGATTGGTCTCTGTCTTGATTTCTTCCTAGCATAGGGTTCTCCCAGTCTTCACTCTGCTGCCCTCTACCTGCCCCACCCCCTTAGAACCTTTTTATAAGGCCAGGACAAGACCATGCGTTATATTGGGGAGACGCCAGGCATGCTGGCTCATTAAGTGTAATCCCAGCATTCCAGAGGCTGAGGCAAGAGGGTCACGAGTTGGATGGATACATAGCAAGGCTTTGTCTTGACTCAAACAGGGATAGATGAAGATCAGAGGGCAAAGGTGCTTCTGAAAGGGGTAGCTGCCCCTTCTCCCTCCCTTTCAGAGGCGTGGAGGGTGGAGCTGCCCAGGAAGTAAGTGTTCAATGTATACCTCAGTAATCTCTGAGAGAAACGGAAATAGTGCATTCATCAAGCACCTTGCCTGATGAGTGATCTCCCTAAAAACTCTCAGGTGCTCTCCACGGCGGGGCGGGAGCTGGGCAGGAAGCTCTCCAGTAACAGAGGTTAACTAAGACAGTGGGCATTCTTAAGTTTGGGGAGTATTTTCCTTACCCTCCCTAGCCTGATCATGGCATTGGGCTTTTGCTTCTGGGAAGCTGTAGCATGATAGTAGATATTAAAAGACCCCCACAATACGGGGAGAAGGGAACTACTGAAAGAGCTCCAGAAATCTCCGAGGTAGCAGAGTGGGTAATCCCCAAACCAAGGCAAAAATGAGGGTTACTGTTTATGACTACCTAACATATGCACAACCTAGGTTTTAGACTTATCTTTATGATTCTGCCATTCTGTCATAGCTTCATTGTACATGTGTACACATTACACGTGCATGAAATTGACATGTATGTCTGCCTGTGTCCAGATTCACACATCGCTCATCAACGGCAGACCCAGCGCTGATGACCCCTCGCCCAAGTTGCTGGAGTTCACCTCAGCGCGGTACATTCGCCTTCGTCTGCAGCGCATCAGAACCCTGAATGCAGACCTCATGACCCTTAGCCATCGGGACCTCAGAGACCTTGACCCTATTGTCACAAGACGTGTGAGTATATGGTGGAGGTCCCTAGTGGTTTCCCTGGCCACGGTGACAACCTTGGCTTCAGGGCACAGTCTTTTCTTCAGTTCCTTTGGTTGGCCTATTGCCTTCCCAACTCTCCACACTTTACTGATGATTATCACCTGCAATTTGTTATAAAGCCAGCTTTTGGTGATGGCCGCAGTGCCCCCTCCTCAGGTCTCCTGACTCCCTCCTACCTTTCCCCATAGAGTAGTCACCTTGAGAATGTAATGGCCTCTGTCCTAAATATCCTAGCCTGGTTCCACATTTGAGTTTCATCAACTCAGGCATTTTTTAAAAAAAAAATTTTAAATGATAAAATTTGAGAAATATTTAAGAAAACATTTACATGTTAAGTGTCCACTTGAGGATAAGATACATGTATGGACAAACGTTGTACACTCCTCCCATCACTTCAGAGTGAGTTACTGGGTTGTAGGTACCTGGATGAGTAACTCTGCTAGACTTTTTTCAAAGCAGATGACATATTTTAGCCAGACGAGCAGCATGTGTGGTTCCCTGAGCCTATCGCACACACTGACAAACATCTGGTGTTGTCAGTCCGGCACTGTGGGCTGCTGGGACGCCACGCCATGGCTCACACTGGGGGTGTTCATTTGTATTTCTCTGATGATCTGAGTTGAGCCTGTCAGAACTCACATTTCTTTTTTGGTCCATTTTTGTGTATTTTGTGTTCAGATCAGGTTACAGAAATCCTCTTGTTGAGATTTTCAGTTCAAGTTGAAGCCATGACTTTTGATGTATAGAGATTGCATTTTGGGTGAAATCCATCTTTTGTTGTTGTTGTTTGTTTTGTTGTATTATTGACACTTTCTGTAGCTATCCATCCCAAATTAACCTTTGCGATTGGTGTGAGGGCCTCCCTTATATCCACATGTGATGTCATAGAGCCAAGTGTCAGAAATGATTGATTCTTCCGCAGTGGTTTCTCCTATTTTCACACTGTTGTCAGGAACTGCTGGCCTTTATTATTCCGAGTCTGTTTCTGGAGCAACTGCCTCATTGGTGCATTGATCTAAACCCATCCCACTGATGCATTAGTCTAACCTTAGGCAACTACAATAATTTGATTTCTGCAGCTTTATGCTAAATGTTATGGTCGGGTACTATATTGATCCAGATTGGCTATTATAGATTTCCTGGCATTCTATTTTAAAATCTTTATTTTTGTGTACATTTGTGTATCTATGTAAACATATTCTGTATGTATGTGTGCCCTGGAAGGTCATATGAGATCACAAAGTCCCCTTGAGCTGGGGATACAGGTAGTTGTGGGTTGTCCAGCACGGGCACTGGGAACTGAAGTCCAGTACAATGAAGAGCAGGAGGTGTTCTCAAGCACGCCTACCTAGTGCCCTTTATATTTTCTTTAAAGACATTAGAATCAGTTTCTATCCAAAGATAAAAACACTTGCTGAGATTTTCATTAAAATTTCACTCTTTAGATCAAAACAGCAAGAAATTTGGAAGATGTTTAAATAATAAGGAGTCATGCAATCATGGTATCAGCAGTACTATCTGCACTAAGCCTGCTTGTCAATATTACATTGCTTTTTAGCAAAGATGTTATTCAGAGATGCAATGAGAAATCACAGATATGTAGCATGTGTTTTAGGAGTGATTCACCATCATTGGTAGGTGGCACAGTCATGTACACAGATAGCATTCAAAAGAACCACTAGAAATAATAACTGAGGTAGGCCAAATCATCAGTCAAAGAAAGAACTGCCAATACAATGGCAGTGAGCGAGGGAAAAAAATCAAAAAGAAAATCTATTAATGTGAAGATACAAAAGAATGAAGTTGTGTTGCAAAATGATCCCAAAAGAAACACACTTTCTTCTGTTTATGTGCCTGGCATGTGCACTAGACTGAGTGCGCACGCAGGAACCTACATCTAGAAGATGAAGTTCCCTCCTGTACTTATCTTGCCCATCTTGCACTGACCATGACCCTTACACTGACCATGTCCCTGACCTTGACAATGACCCTATGCCTAACCCTAACCCTAACCCTAAACCTTACCCTAAACCTATCCCATGAAACCTAACCCTAACCCAAACCCTATCCCTAATGCTAACCCTAACCCTAACCCTAAACTTAACACCTAACCCTAACCCTAACCCTCTCCCTAACCCTAACCCTAACCCTAACCATATCCCTAAACCCCTAACCCTAACACTAATACTCTCCCTAACCCTATCCCTATCCCTAACCCCCTATCCCTAACCCCCTAACCTCCTAACCCTAACCCTAACCCTAACCATAGCCCTAAACCCCTAACCCTATCCTTAATCCTATCCCTATCCCTATCCCTAACCCCCTAACCCTAACCCCTAACCTCCTAACCCTAACCCTATCCCTAACCCTAACCCTAACCCTATCCCTAACCCCCTAACCCTAACTCCCTAACCCCCTAACCCCCTAACCCTATCCCTAACCCTATCCCTAATCCTAACCCTAACCCCTAACCTTAACCCTCTAACCCTAATCCTAACCCTAACCCTAACCCTAACCCTAACCCTAACCCTGATCCTCTAAACCTAAAGGTTAACTCCCTCATAATGGAACAGGGTAAATAATGAAGAGGATGTTTGGCCTACAGCAAAACCATGTTGAAAAATTCTTTTAGACCCCCAGGCCCTCTTGCTGAACTAATCTGGGCATTATTGCTCTGAACTGATCGCCAAGGCTCTTCGTGTGTGAAATAAAATTTTAAACATGCACGTAATTAAGCTTAGAATACCAAAAATAGCTTGTGAGCCCAGGTGTGATATTGTGGGTGCCATTGCTTACTTAGAGTTAAAATGAAGGGTGTTTTTGAACTTCTTTTGTTCCCCTTTTTCCTCAGTATTACTATTCGATAAAAGACATTTCCGTTGGAGGCATGTGCATTTGCTATGGCCATGCTAGCAGCTGCCCGTGGGATGAAGAGGCGAAGGTACGTTCTAGTGATTTAGACTTACTGGGTCGTCGATACAGAAGGTCTAGCTGCAGCGATTTCCTGTCTTTACTGAAGGCAGACAGTAAGAGGCACCAAATCAATTAAGAAAATTAATTGACTCAACTAGTTTTGGTTTTAGTAATATCAATTTGCTTTGGTTGGAGGGCATGTTTCTAATTAAGTCCTTACTGTGTTATTTATAAGATATCTATAAGAGGAAATTGGCAACTTCACGATCTTCCGTATTCTCCTACGAGAGTCAGGCATGTGCTGATACAAGTTACATGTGCTAGTCTTATGATTCCCTTCTTTCCATTATCGTAGGTACTAAATAAAGAAAAAAAATACAGACTTTGGGAGTGATACTAAGTAAACAATTTGAAGAGTTGGATAGTTCTTTTCAAAACACTTATTTACTTCCAGTCTTTGGAGTTCCGTGCCCATTAAGTAGCAATATTCTCTTTTATTTATTTTTATGTATTGTTAATTCTAGTTGTTTAGTCTTTACACCATTTAGGGCTGAACTTGGGGTCCTGAGCCTACAAGGCAAGCACTCCACCAGTGAAACATGCCCTCAGCTTACATTCTACATTAAAATTTCAACATTTATTTATTTATTTGAGAGGACATATATAGAGTGCGCAGTGCACAGGTAGAGACACAGGGTAGACCCCAAGTTTCTTATTCTATCATGTGACTCTCTTATTCTATCATGTGACTCTCTTATTCT
Organism: Apodemus sylvaticus; assembly: GCF_947179515.1. Classification (NCBI taxonomy): domain Eukaryota; kingdom Metazoa; phylum Chordata; class Mammalia; order Rodentia; family Muridae; genus Apodemus; species Apodemus sylvaticus. Next base: position 5,914,867 of record NC_067480.1, on the reverse strand, counting down.
ATCATGTGACTCTCTTATTCTGTCATGTGACTCTCTGGGTGTGTGTGTGGGGGAGCTCAGGCTGTCAGGCTTGATGGCCAGGGAGTTGGCTGAGCTATCTGCCCATTTTTCTGTTTTGTTTTGTTTAGTTTTGATGCTGAAAACATATGGATAAACATCAGAGAATCATCAATAGACTATGATAAAATTTCCTAATAATTAATCAAAGTATTGATAAGGACTCTCAACCCCTAAAGTCAACTCATCCTTTTAAAGAACACTCTTGTTGGTTAAAACACATCTGTCTGTAATCAGGCTGTGCACGCATCTCCTCAGAAGTAAAAGCCCAGCCACTTGATAGCGTGACAACGTGAGCTACCACATACTGACTTCATCTGGTTGGGTTTTTTCCTTAAGTAAAGTTAAGGATAGTACACAGGTAAAGTTTTGAGCTTTTGTTTCGTACCCCTGTTTTGTCCAGCAACTACAGTGTCAGTGTGAACACAATACGTGTGGAGAGAGCTGTGACAGGTGCTGTCCCGGATACCATCAGCAGCCCTGGAGGCCCGGAACCATCTCCTCAGGGAACGAGTGTGAGGGTAAGTCTGCTTATAACATAGAGAGTGAAGGCTCCAGCTTCATACAGTGGTTAAACGCATGGCGTCTTGAGTTTTATGAACATTGTGTACCTAGTTTTTCAGCATTTCATTACTGTCCAGAGCCAAGCACGCCTCTCGACATTTAGGAGCTGAGGGGTTGCTGTAGATTCACTATATCACCTAAGTTGAGATGAATGAATTACTTGATTATAGTACTGGGTATTGAACCTATAAGAGTCTGCCATGCTGAGAAATGCCCTACCACTGAAGTACAAGTCTACTATCGTTACTTTGGTGATTTGGTTATCGGTGATTTGGCTCAGCAGGTAAAGGCACTTGCCACCAAACCTAATGACCTGAGTTTGTGCTCTGAGATCTACATTGTGGGAGGGAAGAAGCAACTCCCATTAGTAATTGTCCTTTGATTTCCACATGCAGCTATGGCCTGCATATACCAACCACCTAAACACACACACACACACACACACACACACACACACACACATACACACACACATACACACATACACACACACATACACACATACACACACACATAAACACACACATACACACACATACCCACACACATACACACACACACACATACACACACATACACACACACATACACATATACACACACAGATACACACACACATACACATACACACATACACACATACACACATACATACACATACACACATACACACATACACACACATACACACACATACACACATACACATATACACATAGACACACATACACACACATACACACACACATACACACACACATACACACATATACACACACACACGTTTTAATAAAAATATGTTTAAATTAAAAGTTTTACACTTTATCTCTCTCCTTTCCACATTTTTCCCTGAGAGTTTGTATTATATGTTAATATTTAATATATTATTCAAATAATTTTATATGTTTATTTGAATATATTTGTTAAATTTATGTATGTAAATAAAAAATTTTCGAATAAAATAAAAGAAAAAAATTTAAGTATATTTGAAATACATTATTTTAAATAAATATATCACATAAAATTGAAATATATGTTTATTTGAATATACTACTCAAATAAAATTGAATGTATTTTCAGTGTTTCTTATGTAGGAAATAGCATAAGAATGTATGCCACTCTACAGCATTGCTTTTTAAATCCATTAATTTTTTTTAATTTAGCTTTTCCACGTGTCTCTGTATGTTTTGCCTGTTTATATGTCTGTACATTATTTGCATACTTAGTGCCCAGAAAAGGGCATCAGATACCCAGAACTGGAGTTACAAATTGTTATGAGCCACCATGTGGTTGCTGGGACTTGAACCCTGATCCTCTAGAGCCATCTCCCCAGCCCCCAGAATTGCTTTTAATTTTAGACTTGGGACTCATATTTACTCAACCCCTGACCCATGCTCAAAGCCTACCATATCTTTTTTTTTTTTGAGGGGGAAACAGAGTCTCCTTCTATAGTGCAAGCAAGGGTCAGATGTTATCCTGCTTCAGCCTGTAAACTCTGAAATGATATATGTACACTATCACACCCACCCAGTACCTTTAATTATTAATCAATTCCCATTTTCTCCGTAGACTATTGTCTATATCGTTTTAGAAAGTATGTATTTATTTAATGTGTATGGGTGTTTTACTTGCATGTAGCATTATACCTGGTATCCAAGGAGGCCAGAAGAGGGCATTGGATTCCCTGGGACTGGTATTAAGGATGGCTGTGAGCTACCATGTGGGTGCTGGAAATGGAACCCTGGACCTAAAGCCTTAACCCTTTACTGGTTAAGAAGAGCCAGTGTTCTTAATGACTGAGCTATCTCTCCAGCCCTTGCCTATATCTTATGGAATTATTTGTTAGAATTTTAAGACATGGATGCTTCATGAAACAAGGGTTTTCTTTAACTGGGTCACATCGAGTATGTTAATTGCGATATTAAAATATTTCCTAGAATGCAACTGTCACAATAAAGCCAAAGACTGTTACTATGACAACAATGTTGCAAAGGACAGGAGAAGCCTTAACACAGCTGGGCAGTACAGCGGTGGAGGGGTTTGTATCAACTGCTCCCAGCACACCACAGGGATCAACTGTGAAACCTGTATGGACCAGTATTACAGACCTCACAAAGTAAGTGTGTGCCTCTTGCCGCTGCCCAGCTCCTCCGCCGTCTAGAGGGACGACATGCCTCACTAACTCTCAGCAGCTGCTCTGAAGGATAGCTCCCTTTCTTTATAAGCCGTGAGACTAGTGCTCTGTAGATTTTCATCTCCTGCAGCTGCTTGCTTTCTTGCTTAAAGTGAGAATGTGCAGCTATTGATATTTAATTTGAATTGGGGTCATGTGAGATATGTAATTGCAGATAATTCTAACTATAAACGTGCAGATTCAGCTAATAACTGAATGGGCCATACCTTAGACAGTGGAGGCGTTTACTCCACCCCCAATAGACTTGATGAACCCTTGAAGTGGGCTTGCTCACTGGTAATGTTCAGCGATGGCAGGAATAGGTGACAGAGAGAAGGGGAACCATGGAAAGAACAAAGAACGACATGTTGCTGTCACCATCAAAAAGATGTTTAGACCCTCTTGCCTGGGGCCATTTTATCTTCCTGACACCTACATCCTTTTACACAAAATCACTGTGATAGCCTTACTCTGAACAGGATGCTTATACCTTGTGGTTGACATCGCGGTTATTATTTCAAACCGCGCTGTTATTTCTGGTGAGGTCATCCAGGACAACTTTTGTCTTGCAGGTATCTCCTTATGAGGACCAGCCTTGCCGTCCCTGTGACTGTGACCCTGTGGGGTCTCTGAGTTCCATCTGTATCAAGGATGACCTCCACGCCGACTTAGCCAATGGTAAGGACTTGGTCTCTTGTGTGCTCAGTTGATCTGTTTGTGCTGGGTAGGGTTATTACCAGGATGTAGAAATGCCAGGATTTGATCCTGTGTTGAATCTTTTGTCCACCAACCAATTCCACCATCTATTATCTTCTACATAAAGTTGAGCCCTCTAGTGTGTGGGGCTTCTGTGAGTCACTTCATTCTCTTCCTCTGGCTTTAGGAGGGTCATGTTGTGTGAGTATCATCAGTTAGATCTATAGCTCAGTAGTATGTGTTCAGCTATATCCCATTATACATATCCAAGTGTGTTATCAATGGATGGGTGGTATTTCTATTCACCATGGGAATCTAAAACATTGACTGCAGCTATGGTGTGCCCACTGGTGCACGTTTAGTGGATAAGCCTTGGGTTATTCATTCCTTCCAGCTGTTATGCATAGCACTGCTGTGCGCAGTCATATACAGCTAATTTTGTGAGTGTCTGGAATCAGGAGTGGAGTTACAGCATCATGTGGTGGTTGGTGGCTCTGCCTGCGGGTCCTCATCTCAGTGTCTCCCTTCACACCAGTGCTATAGCAGGCTGTGGCTCCTGGGCCATGTCAGCACACATTGTGTTTAACCAGAGCTGTGTACATTTGCAGACGTATAGTCTATGCCCGTGTGAGGTCAGTTCAGAGTGACTGTCTTTTTAGCTTTACCTGAAATCCTGCTCAAAGAGGGCTATAGCTGGCATGATTAGCCCTCTACAGAAAGTTTGCAGGCCCCTGCTTTAAACCCCAAAACTTCACGTGTTGGTGAGTACTGCCTTTTTCTCCCCCAGGGAAGTGGCCAGGTCAGTGTCCATGTAGAAAAGGTTATTCAGGGGACAGATGTGACCGTTGCCAGTTTGGCTACCGGGGTTTCCCGAATTGTGTCCCCTGTGACTGCAGCACTGTCGGCAGCCTGAACGAGGACCCATGCACAGAGCCATGTCTTTGTAAGGTAAGTGTGGAAACCAAGGAAGCTTTGAGTCTCTTCTGGGGTTCTCGCCTCCCCTGGCTCAGATGATCAAGTACTGTGCAGAACAGGGAGGCTTAAGTTAGAAACAGCATGTCACAGCAAGATGGCCCTATTCTGTGCCCTTTTGTGGCACCTCTGGGTAATGAGCATGGGTCCCCCCTTGGCATCTCTGTGACTTCTTAGATGAAACCCAATACTGCGTGCCATTTTCTTGGCACTCGCTTCATTCTGTGGCATTGCCTTCCAGCTCCATGTTTGGAGGAGAACCAGGTACATACTGAGTTTCCCAGAACTCTAATGAAATGCAGATTTGTTATCTTGAATTTCTCTTGAAAGAGAATTGTATAATCATAGGAATGCACACACACAGTGCCCGAGAAGGGTCTTATTTGGCCATATGATATTAATAACCATTTCCAGGAATTCTTGAGATTTCCTGTTTGTACCTTCTGCCTTATTCCCATAAAAGCAGAGTCTTTTGCTTGTGTCACATGTGACCCAGAATAAGCTTGAGCATTTATAAGTAAAACAAATAATTATATAGTCCTCTTTAAATAGGAAAGTGTTAGCACAGGCAAGGCATGTGGTGTCCGCCTGTGATCCCAGTGCCGGGCGGGGTGCCTGGAGAGGTCTGAGACAGAGGAGAACCAGCCTGGGCTGCACAGTGAGACCCTGTCTCAAAAGGGACAAAATAAAATAAAACAAAACAAGTTTATTTCAATGTATTGACCAAGCTATAACATCTTCGATTTGTTCTCAGTGACAGAATCAGGCGAGTTGTCGCAGGTTCTCTACTCATAAATAATCATGGCTTGGGGTTTCCCACATTCTTTGAATATTTAGTTAACTGAGTATTTATTACCTGTTTTTGTGGACTACATGCACGTCATTTCTTTCTGTCTGTCTGGTTATAATGGCCTCACCAGCTAATCTTTTCTTTTTTCTTTTTTTCTTTCTTTATTAGATATATTCTTTATTTACATTTCAAATGTTGCCCCCTTTTCTGGTTCCCTCCTGAAAGTCCCATAACCCGTCTCCCCTCCCCCTGCTCCCCAATCAACCCTCTCCCACTTCCCTGTCCTGGTATTCCCCTATACTGCTGCATTGAGCCTTCCCAGGACCAGGGGCTTCTCCTCCCTTTGATGTCCAACAAGGCCATCCCCTGCTGCCTATGTGTCTGGAGCCATGGGTCCCTCCATGTGTACTCTTTGGTGGATGGTTTTGTCCCTGGGAGCTCTGGGAGTACTGGGTGACTCATATCGTTGTTCCTCCTATGGCGCTGCAAACCCCTTCAGCTCCTTGGGTCCTTTCTCTAGCTCCTCCATTGGGGACCCTGTGCTCAGTTCAATGGCTGGCTGAGAGTGTCCCCCTCTGTGTTTGTCATGCACTAGCAGAGCCTCTCAGGGGACAGCTATATCAGGCTCCAGTCAGCAAGCATTTGTGGGCATCAATAATAGTGCCTGGGTTTGTAACTCTGGTCCTTCTTAGAAGGGGGAGCAAAATACCCACAGCTAATCTTTTCTTACAGAAAAATGTGGAGGGGGAGAACTGTGATCGCTGCAAGCCAGGATACTACAACTTGAAGGAACGAAACCCAGAGGGCTGCTCCGAGTGCTTCTGTTTTGGTGTCTCTGACGTCTGCGACAGCCTCACGTGGTCCGTCAGCCAGGTGGGAGACGCTTCAACATCCTTAACCAGCAGGTCACGGGGCCATCTGCAGCCATGTTAGGAAGCCAGGAGGCCAGAATCTTCCATTGGATAGACCAATCCATGCAAGGCAGCCCACTCCTAAAGCATTGCTACGTGTTTGTACTCATTCACGTGTTTATTGACATTGAGACAATCGGCTGAAATGGTGCTGCAGGATAAAACCAGTTTCCCTTTCTTTTGGAGGACACACGTGGGGGCATGAGAGTTTCTCATTTTGGAGTGGGAGGCATCCCAGGGGTAGGAAAAGAGCAGAGGGCATGGACTTCTAGAACAGGCAGGCTCTGGGGTGTGGGGAGGGCCGGGACCGTGAGTCTGAAGGATTCACAGGAAGATACTTACAGATGGACTGCTGGGCTCCGGGTTTACCCACTCTGACCACTGGAGTCACCACACTGGAGGGCTCTCCTCACCCCTGGACAAGCGAGACATGGCGGTATAGAGTCTGTTTTAAAATATTTTTCATCATTTGGCTATAAAGCAGGGCAGAGAAAGAAAAGAAGGTCAGAAACAGGGAGATATTTGAATCATGATATTTATAGTCTGAGCACCCTGTAGCTAAGGTGCTGGGAGCAAATTCATATATTATAAGTTATATATTATATATTCCAATATAATGTGTTATACACATTTTATAGATATTATATATCTTTTTCATTTGCATATATAATATATTGATATAATATATGATATAGAATGTAGAATATAATAGATAATAAATATATAATATTAGAATATATAGTAACACAATATAATATATATGAATATATATTATATCAATAATATATATTAACAGTATATATATTATATATCAATATATTATATATATGTGTATATATTCATGCTTCATATACACCTTACCCACATAGCCTGTGGCCACAGAGGCAGAGTAATGCACAGTGAAGATTTTCCTGCTAGGATTGAGGAAAGCTAAGCACACATCATACATCTCAAACCCACACAGTTACACACAGGTGACTATATATATTATATATCAATATATTATATATATGTGTATATATTCATGCTTCATATACACCTTACCCACATAGCCTGAATACAGTTTTTGTGTACTGTTTTGGGTGAACCTATTTTATGACTCAAATGAGGTCAAGTGTTAAGGTTCCCGTGTATGACTCCATTAATTCTGGATTTGGGGACTTTAAAGATTTGGGATATTAAACCTATAGTAGTATCTTTGCTATTATTAAAAATCTAAAATGTAAGGTCAGGTAGAGTGAAATTTTGGTTTCTTAAACAAGAAAACAAAAACAAAACACAGAAATGGGAACGTGCTTTCCTTTTAATCGCAGGCGTGGGGCTGCTTCAGGTTGTCCGCAGCAGCTGACGATTCTCTGCATGCTTTAGCAGGGGCATTTGTTATTTTTCCAGCTGCAGCTAGTTTCTGCAGTTGCATGATGTTTGGAATTCTGGGCACTTTTAGAGTTCATATAAATTCTTGGCCCTCAAGAGATGAGGGGATGTTGGTTGCTGTTTGTTAAGTAGTCACGGGCAAAAAGGAAATAACAAGAAGAAATTAGACATCCTGATGGCAAAGATCACACTTGCCCCAAGGAACTGGCACCTTCAGTCATCAGGCCGCAGTCTAAGGATAATGTCACCCCCTTCCCCTCTCCCCTGTTTTCTCTCTAGTGTTAGGGTTGAAGGAGTGGAAGAGGAGGGGTGGAGAAGTGTGGAAAAAAGAAAAACCCACAAAGTAGAAAAGGATGACAGACAGGTGTGGTGGCGCACGCCTTTAATCCCAGCACTCGGAGGTAGAGGCAGGCAGATCTCTGTGAGTTGGAGGCTAGCCTGATCTACAAAGTGAGTTCCAGGCTAGACAGAGCTACATAATAAGACCCTGTCTCACAAAACAAAACCTAAACTATGTAACCCTGATGTGCATGGTTGTGCTTCTTCACCTGTAACTGTGTGGGTTTGACATGTGTGACACGTGCTTAGCTTTCCTAGCAGGAAGTCCTTCACCGTGCATCACTCTACCACGGTGGCCACAGTCCCTCCAGCTCTTGAGCACAAACTCACTCTGTCTCCTCATCGCAAAAACATTCGCTCAGGACTTGGTGAACTCTAAAGTGGCCTTCATGCTGTATTTTAAACTTCTTCTTTTTTTTTTTTAAGGTGACCAATATGTCAGGGTGGCTGGTCACTGACCTGATCAGCACAAATAAGATCCGGTCTCAGCAGGACGCCCTGGGTGGGCACCGTCAGATTAGCATCAACAACACGGCGGTGATGCAGAGGCTGACTTCCACTTACTACTGGGCAGCTCCTGAGGCCTACCTTGGGAACAAGGTGTGTGTATGTGTGTATGTGGGGGGGGGGGGGATGTCCAGGCATAAATCTCAGAGAGCACTAACAATCTGAAGCAGACATACTGGCCACACATTTGCTAGTGCTTGCAGCCTGCATCATGCACACATATTCCATACAAGATCTTTCTAATCCCCTGGGAGTTTATGTTACAACATCCCATCATCCTCTGCTCTGCTGCATCTGGTTCCTAAACAGTGTGGTCATGTGGCTCTCATTCCCTTCACTGTGACTGACTTTGCCCTTTGTCCCTCTGGGTCCCTGTGTAGGAGTGTGGGTGGAGTGTTGCTGGGTTGCTCCTTTGCCTAGTTCACAGGAGACTCTGCGCGTGGTACAGTAGGGATGCCCAGGCAGAGGCTCCTACAGTGGAGTGTCTGCTCAGCTCCCGTTTACACATCAGTACAAACTGCTGCTCGCGTGTGGGTCACAGACACCCAGATAACACCATTTCCTTTAAGGAAAATGCATGACAATGATCTGTATTGTGCTTATCCAAAGAGCTGATTGGCGCTTCTTGTCATTGGTCTTTGACTTCCAGTGTCCAGTTAATTATGCCTGCTCTCTCCAGATGCTGACCATCTAGTAAATGCAGGCAAAGGCATCCATTTAAATAACTTTATGGTTTGGTTTAAGGTGATGCCATACCTTCATAGTAGACTAAATTGCTAGTTATTTTTATTGCTCTGTTTTCTAATTTGTCATATGTGTGGGTATATGATATATACAGAACTGTCTGTCAATCTGTTTGAGCAACAGGTTTGTGAGGTGTATCTCTGTCTGGCCTTGCATTTATACCCCTGCCTCAGACTTCAGAGTACCAGAAATATAAGCATGTGCTTCTACATGTGGCCTAACTTGTATATTACAATATATGATATGCTCTGTGTATAGGATAATATCATCAGAGAGCTTTAAAAAAATCATGAGGTTTCATGATTGTGCCACTGCAGTCTGAATTTTGTGACGTATTTTTCATGAAGAAACTCTCCAATATGCATTAGTGACCCTCCAGGTTACATTAACGGGTATCCCTAATACACATTAGTTAACCCGGTAACTAGTCCCTTGTATATGTTAATGGGCATCCCTCATAAACATTTAAAGGAAAAAATATTGGCGATGGTGAAAAGGGTCATTTAAGTAAAATAAATATGGCAGCCAAGAGGGGTCAGCAGGAAAAGGTGCTTACTGCCGAGTCTGACCTGGCTCACTGTTTAGGATCCACATATCCACGTGGAAAAGGAGAGGACCACCACCTTCCACAAGCTGCCCTCACTCCACACCCATGCCATGGTGTGCACACCCACGCACAGATAAATGCAATAAAATTCTTTTCAATTAATTAATTTTACATTTGGATGTTTCCCTTGGAGACTTGTAGAAGGATTACATATCTTTCTTCAAGTGTCAAGGATTTCTTTATCATCAGATCTATTAGAGAGTACCTAATATTCCTTTAAGTGTGATTTCCTTCATATGGCCACCAGCATAGCTCGTGTCTATGTACACCCAGGTGGATCTTAGCAGCTGTTTCCCCTGACTTAAGGCTATGACTCTTGTCTCCTCCCCTCACCCTCACCTTACTCTTCCAGCTGACAGCATTTGGTGGGTTCCTGAAATACACAGTGTCTTACGACATCCCGGTGGAGACGGTGGACAGTGACCTCATGTCTCGTGCTGACGTCATCATCAAGGTGATTGACTTGATTTGGTGTAGAGATTGAGGTCTGGTGGGATGGCACACACATGAACACATACTCGTGTGTGTGTGTGTGTGTGTCTGTATATATGTGTGTGCATATGTATATATGTGTGTATGTATGTGTGCATATATATGTATGTGTGTATGTGTGCATATGTATGTATGTATATATGTGTGTGTGTGCATATGTGTGTATGTATGTGTATGTATGTATGTGTCATATATGCACAACTACACAAGGGGAATAAAAGAGAACACTCAACTGCCCTTCCCCTGTTAACTCTGGATTGGATCATATACTCCATCACACATTTGCTGTAAGAACTTGATGGCTGGATACAGAACTTAACTTTGGGGCATCAAATTGAATTACAAATGTCTTTCCTCTCGGTTTTCAATGCTAGGGAAATGGGCTCACTGTGAGCACACAGGCTGAGGGCCTGTCCTTGCAACCCTATGAGGAGTACTTCAATGTGGTTAGACTTGTGCCTGAGAACTTCCGGGACTTTAATACCAGAAGGGAGATTGACCGTGAGCAGCTGATGACTGTCCTGGCCAATGTGACACATCTCTTGATCAGAGCCAACTATAATTCTGCTAAAATGGCGCTCTATAGGTATGTTTTGAAAGGAATCTCTACACAGATAGTACAATCTTGTCTTTAGTGTTACTTACTTGAAGGTTATTATTAAACCAAGGGGTACAGTTAAGGAAGCTGAGTGTGTTAGAATTGCTTTCACACATGTGACGTTGTTGAAAACATGAGGCACAAGGACAAGCACATCTGATCAGAAAGAGATGGCTTTAGGTTCAGAAAGCTTCAAGTTTCCAAGCAATGCTTAGAGAGTTAACAGTGTCTGGGCCTCACTGCCTTCCTGCCCTTCTCTCGCCCCCTCTCTCTCTTCATTCTTGATGCCAATGGCATTAGTTTTGCATAGTTATGAGAGCTACTGAGTCCATCCTTGGTCATTTGATTGCCTTGAGATTAGTGTATGGAAGCCAAGAGTAAATCTCAAGTCAGCCTGGTGCAACCCAGGAGAGGATGGTCTCCCATTCATGATGAGGCAACTGGTCACAGCAACGTGCTTTCATTTCACACTAAGTGGGTTCTGTCAGAGATTTCTCTCAGCAGCCTGTGGGCAGTAGCACTTTTTGTTAACAACTATTGGGATATCCCCAGAGAATAATGGTGGCTGCCAGCGTGCTTGGCGAGGACTCTAGGTCCATCTCCTTTAAATAAACCACGTAGGAGCCTATCCTTCATAAAGCATGAGAGGTCTTTTGCAAGCATGAGAGCTGTGTAACGACTTTGTCTGTTTGCAGGCTGGATTCTGTCTCTCTGGACATAGCAAGCCCTAATGCTATCGACCTGGCAGTAGCTGCTGATGTGGAACACTGCGAATGTCCCCAAGGCTACACGGGAACCTCCTGTGAGGTACTACTGGCCTCTGACAGTCTCTCCCTTTCTCTGACTTCCTAGGAGAAAAAGTCTGCTGAAGTCAGAGTGATGAACACCTGCATTTAACTTTAGGAAACTCCCGCCATGCTTAGACCTTATTGAGTTATGAGAGCATTGGGTATCGTGTTGTTTTAAAGAGTGTACCTTGCTCTCGCAAAGGACCTGAGTTCAAGTCCCAACATCCATTTCAGGCAGTTAATGAATGTTTGTAACGCCAGCTCCAGGGGCACCTGACACCTCTGACCTCAGTCAGCACCTGTACTCATGAGCACATATCCACATACACACCAAACACACATGCAACCTACACCCCATCACACCCTCACACATTCATCATACACATAATGTGTGGTCATACACCACACACATACACACATACTCACATACGTACCACACACCACACACATCAACACCATGCTACATATACCACACATACACCAAACACCCCATACCACACATACCATACACACACATTACCACGCACACACCACACATCACACAAACCACACACATACAAACACAGCTACTGTCTCTCCCAAAGATTAGGGAATTTTAAGTCAGTGAGATTCCATAACGTAATCTTGTGATGGACAGCCTAGCCTTACAGCTAGGATGTGACCATATTGTCTTGTGTCTCACTAGCATAGTTAACCACTGTGCACATAGTCAGGCCTCCCACTGGTCATGCTTCATAGTAATTATGAACAGCTACTATTGATTGTGATTTCTTTCCAATCATTTTACAAGGAGAAAATTTAGCCATTTTTATCAGTCTTTAAAATCATAAGTGGTGTAGTTAGAAAAGATTGCTTGTATTTTAAATGTTTTTGCAAGGTTTTTGTTTCTTTTGTATTTCGAACCAATGAACTTTTTGTTAGGTATAAAGCATAAACATTTTAGGCCTACCTAATGTATTCTGATTCCAGACACTCCATGTTTAATGCTTAGTGGATAAATGATGATCAATCATGGAATAGGAGACCACAGAATAGGAGACCATGGATGTGATGCAGGAGAACCCTGCATTTAGAGGCCGAGTTAGCAATGCCAGGAGAAGTTCACTTTGGCTTTGTGGGTAGTGGTGGTAATGTGCACAGGCTCATGCCAACATGAGAGGCTTAATCCAGCTGTGCCCGGTAGCCCTGAGAAACCAGACCCAGGATCAGTGGGAGAGTATCCCAGCATGCCAATTGCATGTAGAGGGTTTAAGTGGTAGGATATTTCCATACAGCCCAGAGATGTCATTTTTATATACTTTATCTCTTCTCTAAATTACTAATAAGACCTTGAGGAATGGAAATGCCAAGTAAAGGGTTCTTAAAGTATATTCTTCAAGGAATGGTGACCAGAAAGATGTGTTTATCTGAGGCATATTCCATAATAACATTCATTTTATGGGCCCTGAGGACAGGCGTCAGCCAACTGTATGCGTTGTTCAGTGTTTTTCAAGAGAGGAGTTTGAGTGACGCCAGGCTGGTGCTTGCAGGAGTGGATTTCTCTGCAGCACTTTGAGCTGTTTGCCTGTGGGCTGACACTCACTGAGGATGAGGGAGTATCCAGTTGGATGTAGGGAAGCCTGTGTGAATGGCTGTGTTGATTATTTGTATACATTTAAAAACCCTTGCTTGGGCCTGGTTACGCAGGCCTTTAAAAGAGGGACTTAGGAGGCTGAGGCAGGAGTGCTATAAAGTCAGGATTTATCTGGGAAAGTTATGAAGACTCTGTTGCAAAATAAGAACTACTAGAGACATAGAATATAGCTCAGTGATAGAGTACATACATGTGCTGAACCCTACATTTGATCATGAGGATGTGCTTACATACATACATACATACATACATACATACATGTATATATATATATGCATATATGATTAAAAACCTTCTTCTAAACATGTGTATTTTGAAAGACAAGATGAAATCCAAGCCTTCCCGCTCTCACATCTCTGTGAGACTACTGAGCTGGCATTGACAAGGTCAAGCCCTGGGCAGTTGGATGAGATTGGGTCTTGGAGCTGGGCACAGCTGCCTTCGAGTGAGCTGGAGGACACAGCAGGTGCTTCTTCACTTCCTGCATTTGCTAGTTACAAAGCAGAGGTGCTGTTCTCAGGGATGCCATGAGAGCTAAACGCAGCACTGTGCAGAGGGGTTCCTTGCCCCTTGTAAGCAGAAGCAGAGAGTGCCCGTGGATGCCTCATGGCCTCCCTGGCAATCCCACAGAAGGTGCACCTGGATGGCCACATGGCCTCTCCGGCTTCATCCCACAGAAGGAACACCTAGTCTCTTTGCTCAATTAAACTGATGCACTGTGACCCAGGCCTGTCCTTGAACACATTCACCGTTTGCAGGCAACCTTTAATGGTTTGCATGCATGGGGTATGTGATTGGATTGGGAGTATTGGAATCTGCTAATGCAGCGGTTCTCAACTCGTGAGTCGGGACCCCTTTCGGTGTGAGAACTGTCTCATCCACTGAATACATTGAACAGATACTAAAGAAATTCAGGCTAGATGAACTTGCTACATGGTGGTAATTTTACTGAAAAGCACTGGATTGCACACTTAAAGAGGGTGGAGGCTGTGTTTTTAAGGCACAGAAATGCTATCGGGATTAAAATGTTGAAAAGTCAGAAAGGAGAAATGCTTTCCTGCTTGTGGAAAACCCAACAGTTCCCTGTTCAAGTGCATGGGAAGGAAGATGGGTCCCATGACACCCAGAGCCACACCTTGCCTGCTACATCCACGAGGTCACGCTTCAAGAGACCCGACTATACGCTGGCCCTCTTTCCTTGCAGGCTTGCCTCCCGGGTTACTATCGAGTAGATGGGATACTCTTTGGAGGAATCTGTCAGCCCTGCGAATGCCACGGCCACTCCTCCGAGTGTGACATTCATGGAATTTGCTCGGTGAGTTTATTGCTGACCTTGTGTGTGTCCCTAAGCTGCTTTGGTCTGAAAACTCAAATTCTGGAACTCCTTGACCTGTGGGTTTCCATTACAAAGGAGAAGTCCCACACCTCTTCTTTTGTGATGATAAAGTTACTGTATGTCTTCCCTTTCTGGCTGTGTGTATAAGGTATAACCAAAACATAAATTAATGTCATTTCTAGAATTAGGTCTTATCCTTAAGCTACCATTAACATATATATATAATATATATACACACACACACACATATATATATGTTATATATACACACATATATATGTTATATATACATATAACATATATATGTTATATGTATATATGTGTATATATATGTTATATGTATATATGTGTGTGTATACATATATATGTATATATAATATAAACATATAAGAGATATAAAAAAGTGTAAACATGCTAATAGTAAAATCTTTAAAATTTACAAATACAAATAGAATAATAAAACATGATAAAATCACATTGTGCCATATGTAACTTTAGAGTTAGTTCAGCTAAACTCTACAAACAAGGAGAGTCCCTTTCCCGAGCAATGCCAGTTGGAGCAGTGCTTAGCAAAGGTGCAGTTCACCCTGGGCATGAACTTGGGCACAGGGTAACACTTACCTGGTTTCAACCAGGAGTTTTTTCTGCCTTTAAGGAACAGAAATCCTCTGTGTTCACAGGAACTCACTGCTCAGCTTCAGTGTGAATGTGAATACTAATAGGCCTATTATCTGGGCATGGAAGCCCCAGCCCCGTGCTCCTTAATAAAAAAGATTGATTGAGTCACACAACTAAGGGAAACTAATAATCAGGCCCCAGAGAAACGTGAAGCCTGGCTTCCTGGGTGCAGACTTTCTTGTTGTTCATTGGACGGACCTTTGTTTATTCTGTTCTCTTCTTTCTGGCTGCTTTGTGCCCACAGCAACTGCAGGAAGTGGCATCTGCTGGCCACTCAGTCCCTCTGGGATCGCTTTTCTTCAGAGCCTGGGGGAGGTTGTCACTCTATCCACCCCCATCCTTTCATGTGGTCTCCAAGCCCCCCACTCCAGTCCATCCTCTCCCACCCCAGGCCTCCCGTCAACATTTGAGGGTGACCAGCATGTTACCGATGCACTTCTAGTAGGTAGTCTAGCTGCAGGAATTCTGTGTATTAAATAGATTCCTTGTGCTTCTGTAAACGTATAGTTGCAGAAGTATGTATGAAACAAGTTACATGTGCGTTGACTGTGTTCACCTACCAAGTGCAGGGGATCCTGAAAGAACAGGTGCTAAGTGAGCTGTGTTTATTTAGTGTGTCTGGTAACTACTCCATTTATTATATACAATATTGTACATTGTATCTACTTTGTGTATAAGTTGTAGACACTTTTCAGAAACTGTTTTAGAGTTAGAGGGAAGCCACATTCTATAGAGTCCCCTGGGAACTTGGCCAGCATCCCAAGGCTAGGATCTCATGTAACTGACATTCATGCAGGTACCAGGCCACTCTCTAAGCCATGAGCTCTCACCACATCAGCTTCCACTCCTGCCCACTATCTTTTTTACTACTAAAACCACAAGTCCTCCGGCTTAGCAAAGCTTTGTGTCCCTGCTTCCTCTCTTCTATGGTAGCTCACACTTTCTGCTACTCTCCAAGAATGCCAGGCCCTCTGCAGAACACTCTCAGCTATTGTCTCAAACGATCCTTCCCTGTGATTTCACTGGAACTAGACACTGGGACATGAGACTGTGGAAATGATATGCCTTCTCAGAGCCTCCAGGGGACCATGACATCATTGATTCTGCTTCTGGGAATGCCACCCTAAGCCACCGAGATAAGATGGTGTCTGCTAGGCTTTTCTACCAAGTGTCTACTTTCCCCCTTTAAACAAATAATGTTTATTTTTAAGGGGGATGGGTGGAAATAAAGATAACATAGATGAGAGTTGACAAAAAGGAACACAAAATCTGTTTAAGAGCAGGGTTGCGGCTCTGTGGTTGAGGTCTTGTCTTGGACCCATCTGTTTTTCTCTTCCAATAAAAAGAAACTTCTCTTTCCAAGGGAGATGAATGCTCTCACCCTCTGGCGTCCAGACCACCAGCAGTCTCAGAGTGGCCCACTCCAGAGGAAACACTGAGATACATGTTCCATTGGCTTTTCAATAGAATTGCTAAACAGTTTATCCAAATGGAAATGTCAGTGTGGCTCTTCGATCAGATTCCACATTCCACAGACATGCACTAGCATAAAAACACAGCTCTTACCTCAGAGAAGATAAGAGGGAGCTTATTCTGGAGCCAACTACTAGTGAGCATTGGTCCAGGAATGCAGATTTACGTTACCGCAAACCCATACTCCAATGTGGTAAGAGAAGTTTGTATAGTAGCAGAGCAAAGACTTATTTTAAGGTCCCCTTTGAACACACTGGTGGAATCATTAGAAGGGTGACAGCGACATGGGTGATTCTCTGCTATGGGTCGCAGATGCTTTCTGCTGACACTCTAAGATTTTTGGCTGGCTGAAACTAGTAATATCTTAAATTAATACATTCCAAAGGGTTTTATCTGCTAGTCCCAAGGATGTCAGGTCAGTTGAGAGGACTGAAGATAGAGCCCAAGATAAATCGTAAATAGGCTCTGGGTCTGCAACATTCCAAGCTCCCCACAGCCACTGGAGTTCTTATCAGCTCCCCAGCCGTGCAGAAGGTTCTTTTTCTGTCCACTCGTGTTTCAGGCCAGCATAACCCAGCATTTAAAAAATGTACAACAGGATTAGTTCAGCCATGTAATTTCCTGCCAAGTCTCTT